>NC_143393.1:56152187-56490044 GCF_980474605.1 Leiobunum rupestre | reverse complement strand
ACCCTACTATTAATTACGTTTTCAAACCACCCTATTACGCTAATTGTGGCATTAATTCTTATTACCGTAAGTTTAGCAATTAAGGCAATTTTTAACTAAAATAAGTCTTATCAGTTACATTATCATCTTAGTACTAATAGGGGGGTTAATTATTTTATTTTTGTACATAGCTTCTCTTTCACCAAACGAACCTATCCCGACGACTCAAAATAAAAATCTATTGGTAGGGACACTTCTACTAACCCCCTCTATTTCAATATTCTATAATTCTCTCCCTTTAAACACAATCACAATTATTAAAATCAACTCCCTAATATTACAGCTTGCATGAATAACAATTATTATAACATATCTTCTTATCACTCTAATTACAATCGTAAAAATAACAACACAAACAAGTGGCCCCCTTCGCTCAACTTTCTAATGAATCATTAACCATAAACAAAATGTTAAAGAGAAGTACCTTAAACTTAAAGGGCTGCTTTGATAAAGCAGACATAATCCTAGATTCTTCACTAATTTGAGAGACAGCACCTATACGAAAGACACATCCTATTCTAAAAATTTTAAATTCAGCGTTAATCGATTTACCAGCCCCTTCTAACATTTCTTATTGATGAAATTTTGGATCACTCCTTATCCTTTGTTTAACTATTCAAGTAATCACAGGTATTTTCCTTGCAATACACTACACCCCCGATACTAATATAGCTTTCAACTCCATCTCCCATATCATACGAGATGTTAACTATGGCTGACTTTTCCGTTTTTCTCACGCCAACGGCGCGAGAATATTTTTTGTATGTATTTATATCCATATTGCACGAGGGATTTACTATGCTTCTTACAAAAACTTAACTACATGAGTAACAGGAGTTATAATTCTTCTTCTACTAATAGCAACAGCATTCCTTGGTTATGTCTTACCATGAGGACAAATATTTTTTTGGGGGGCAACAGTTATCACAAACCTATTCTCAGCAATCCCTTATATTGGACCCAATCTAGTAATCTGAATTTGAGGGGGATTTTCAATTGATAACGCCACACTAACACGATTTTTCACCTTACATTTTTTACTACCTTTTATTCTAACCGCACTAATTTTTATCCATATTGTTTTTCTCCACCAAAAAGGCTCCAATAACCCATTAGGGTTAAAAAGAAATTTAGATAAAATCCCTTTCCACCCTTATTTTTCAATTAAAGATATTTTAGGCTATACAATCACACTTTCAATTTTTATTATAATTGTCCTTATTAACCCAAATTTCTTCAATGACCCTGAGAACTTTAATCAAGCTAATCCTCTTGTAACACCACCTCATATCCAACCTGAATGATATTTCTTATTTGCATATGCTATTTTACGTTCAATCCCAAATAAGTTAGGAGGTGTCCTTGCTTTAATTTCTTCAATCTTAATTTTATATACACTACCCCTAAACAAAAGAAACTTTCAAGGGCTTCAATTCTACACGTTTAATCAATTTATATTCTGAAGCTTTATTACCTTAATTATGCTATTAACATGAATTGGTGCCTCCCCTATCGAGGAACCTTACCTCAATTTAGGACAAGTTTTTACAATGAGATACTTCACCTACTTCTTATTAAGACCACTAGCTATAATGATTCAAGATAATAGACTAAACTAGTCATTTAGCTAAATAAAGCAAAATATAGGTAACCTAATGATTTATTTAATTCAAAACTAGATTTTAGAGCACCTATAAGCAAAAGAGATAAAGGGAGAATTAACATTCTCATTAGTACTATTACCTGACCTAAGCCCTATTTAAATTCTAAATTTAACCCAATCTATCTGACAAAGTAATTAAAAACTTATACTAAGACTCCGTATAAAAACCCAAAATATCCCAAAACCAAAGGCAAAATACCATTTCAAGCTAATATTATTAACTTGTCATAACGGTAACGGGGAAAAGAACCCCGCACTCACAAAAAGAAAAATATAACCACAAACAAGACTAAAAAAAGTCTATATTAAAAACAAGTAACAACTTAACAAACTTATGAAAATAATATTTCCATATTCTGCAATAAAAATTAAAGCAAAACCCCCAGAGCCATACTCCACATTAAACCCTGAAACTAGTTCAGACTCACCCTCAGCAAAATCAAAGGGACTACGGTTAGTCTCAGCAAGACAAGATAAAAACCATACCCCTAATAAAACTAATAAAAGACCCAACTTTACTAAAGAAAAGCTCCAACTCTCCCCCAAATTAAAACTCCCCACCAACTGGACAATACTCAAAAAAATTAAAGCCAAACTTACCTCATAAGAAATAGTTTGAGCCACAGCCCGATAACACCCCAACATTCTATAAATAGAATTAGAACTCCAACCAGCCCCCAAAAGGGAATAAACCCCTAAACTTGTTAAAACTAAGAAATAAATTAAACCATACTGATAAAAAAACAGTACCCCCTAAATTACATAAAGCTCAATAAGCTAAGGCTAAAAATAAACCTAGCACCGGTCTTAAGTAAAAAATCATTTTATTACTATATAAAGGCCAAATCTGCTCTTTAGTCATTAACTTTAAACCATCCGAAAAGGCTGTAAAAGACCCATATAACCCACCTTATTAGGCCCTTTACGAATCTGGATATACCCTAATACCTTACGCTCCAATAAAGTAAAAAAGCGACACTTACGAGAAGACACACTAATATCAAAGTATAACTTAAAATTAACAAAATTGTTAAAAAAGACACTGTCTTATAAATGAAGCTTAAATTCAACGCACTAATCTGCCATATAAACCAAATAAATTTTCACTAATTAACATTATATAAATAATTCATAGATTCTGGTCCTTTCGTACTAAGAAACTTTTTAAAAACTATAGATAGAAACCAACCTGGCTTAAACCGGTTTGAACTCAAATCATGTAATTTTTTAATAGTCGAACAGACTAACTAGTAAAGCTTCTTCACCTTACAGTTTAATTAATTCAACATCGAGGTAACAAACATACTCTTCGATTAGAACTCCAAAAGTATATTATCCTGTTATCCCTAAAGTAACTTAGTCTTATTTCACCAAAAATGGATCTTCATTAATTTTAACTAAACTAAGTTTATTAGCTACCGCCCCAGTATAATTAGCTTAGCTGTAAAACTAGAAAAAAAATTTTAAAACTAAAAAAATTAAGCTTTATAGGGTCTTATCGTCCCATAGAATAATTCTAGCATTTTTACTAAAAATTTAAATTCAAAATATTTAAAAAAGATAGACATACCCTATTTATCCCTTCATACCAGATCTCAATTAAAAACCAAAAGATTATGCTACCTTAGCACAGTCAGGCTACTGCGGCCCTTTAGTATAACCAGGGGGCAGAATTTACTTTAAATAACCATTCTTAAAGAAATGTTTTTGATAAACAGTTAAGGTAAATGATTGCCGAGTTCCTCTATTAAACTTAGATCCAAACTAATTCAACTAAAACTTAACCAAAAAATAACCAGCTCTTATCTCTACTAATTAAATCATTATGGACAATTTTTTAAAGCTACAATATTCTCTTTATAACCCTTCAATTCTTAACAAAAAAATGTTATTAAACAACAAGCCACTATTAAACCTTACTAACTACCCCTAACAAAAAATATAAAAATCATATGCTAAGCTTAACCCTAACAAACTTTTTGCTATTCTTTGTAGCTGAATAACACCTACCTTTTTAATTTCTAAAGAAACCAGATAACCTAAAATTCGTATAGCATCTCACTACTAAATACTTATTCTATTAATTTTGTCACAATTAACACTTCAATACCTAACTCATTCTAATTCGGGAAACTAAAATATATCTAAAATTTTAACCTACCCTGAGACAAAAGGTACAAAAAATTTTACTTTTAACCAAATCTTTCAACACCTTCACAGTTCACACTTATCTAACTTTTTCAAAAAAATTTAATAAAGCAAAAAAAATAATTAACTTATTCAACCAAATTCCCTCTAATATCCAGACTAAAAAATATTCATAAGAGCACTCCGTTATACAAAGAACTATTTAATGTAAATAAATCGCTTTAAAGCTCTACTCTAACCTCTAGATGCAAGTTCCCTTACATCTACTTTGTTACGACTTATCTAATATTAAAATTAGAGTGACGGGCGATATGTGCATGTTCTAGAGCCTGATTCAACTCATCTTATTTATAAAAATTTACTAATAAATCCTTTTTCACATAAAAATTCAATTCACGATCCAAATCTTAAATAAAGTAACACATATCTACCCTAGCATAAACTACACCTTGATTTGAAGTGACAAAACCAAACTATCTATAACGAAAACTAACAATTTATCTTTAACTAGTAGTCTGACAAAATTAGCATATTTAACTTGTTCACTAGAGCCAGTCATACACCTACAGCTTGTTATCTAAAACCTAATTTACAATTTGAAGGCAATTTGGAATAAAACAATTATACGTTAAGTTGAGTATAATCTATATACAACTATTTTAAATACTATTAATTACCTGATCTGTTTTATTTAAAATACTTTTTATATAAATACTTTTTATTTTCCAACTTACGGTTTTCTTTTACAAATATAAATTTTAGGCAAAATATGCCCTGTGAGACAGAGAAAAATGACAGCTATTAAATAAAAAATGCTTTTATCAAAGCAGTTGGAAGGTTGATTTAAGGGGTAGTTGGGATCTATGAAGGCACAGATATTGGAAATGTTTTAGAATTTAAGAGTTATTTTTGGAATTATTTTAAAAAGAGAAATATATTTCTAAAATAATTTCCATCACTTTCCCGGGATCGGGATCCGAGATTTAAGGGGTGAAAAGGGGGTAAAATCGTCGAAAAGTCAATGTATTTAGGGTATTTCTCGCGACGATATATTTTTTCGTAAATCAACATATTTTGTTCAGGTCAACTTGTTTATTTATCTCCGCTTATCTCGAGTGACACTTGAACGTATATCTTATCGCATTTTATCATACGGGATAAGTTGAAATGAGGTAAAAAGTCATAACCTGGGCGGCGCGCGTGCGCAGATTCCCCGGGAGGCGCGGTTAATTTAAATTAAAACATGGATTAGAGTGTTTTGACGTCATGGAATATTCGTTGTTAAAGTAACGTAGAATGGAAATATTTTTCAACTTAATTTTAATATCATTGTAGTACGCTTGGCACTTGAATCCATCTAACAAGTATTTCACCTGGGTGAGAGATAGCGCGCGCGTCCACGGATTACCAGAGGCGCGGTTTTCGCGTACGCGGATTACCGGGGGCGCGGTTAATTGGAATTTAAATGAAAACATGGATTTGAGTGTTTATAAGTGGATAAATCAACACACACGTATTCACGCCTATCGCGGTAGTGAGGGTTCCCTCTCCAAAATACTTCATGTACCCCAAAATTGGACCGCAAGTTTTTTTCTTTTCGGTGAAATACCGTAAATACATTGACTTTTCGACGATTTTACCCCCATTTCACCCCTTAAATCATGGATCCCGACGATCCCTCGCCCTTACTTTCCCTCTACTCTAGAAAAAAGTCATAAATAAAAGAGATTTGCAATAAATTTAATCAAGTCTTGGTTCAAGTTAACAGAGAAAATTGGTACGAAACTATATTTTCTATTTTCACGATCAACAGATGGCATTCTCTTCCTATAGAGAGAGCCTGCAAGTGCAAAGAGAGCTGTGTGTCTTGCCCTTTCGTTTAGAAAATATTTTTTTCTTCCAGTAACAATAAATTCTAATAGACCTTTCTAGAAAGAAACATGGCTGTTTTAATGTAACTCTTAAGTAACTTTATTATTAAAAGCCTTTATTTGTGTGGAGCTTCAGATTTTCATTAAGAATGCCGACACTATATAAAGCTCCGTTTTGTTATGTGTAATTCTACCATGGATTAATGAGGTTAATTAATTCATGATTCAACTTTAAACGAAAAGTTTCAAAACAATGCAAACTATGATATAAGAATTTAGTATATGGTTTATATAACATCAATTAAATTCATTAAGATAATTATCTCTAAGGGTCATCTCGATAAATTAATACAACTAGGGACAATTCTTCCGAGGAGAGGTATATTTTGGTTTGACAACTTGTTTTGTGTACGTTATTGGCCGGGAATTGTTAACGGTAAGGTGTTTTTTTGTTTTTTCTATGAAAATTTTCATAACCGTGGGTATATCGATTGACATTTTCTGGATTTCTAAGTATTTAAATTAGCTTGTTGTTTGATTGAGTTATTATAATAACTTTTATATTGCATATTTCTGTTAATACAATGTTTATTACTGTGGGTATTAAGATTGATTTTTTCTAGATTGCTAAATAATTTAATTAACTTGTGACTTAGTTGAGTGATTATTATAAATTTTTCTTTTGGGTATTTATCTTGTTTAATAATTGATGTCTATGATTTTTTAATTGCATTGATTTTAATCGGCTTCGTTGTTTGGTCGTCATGTGGCCACGCAGTGCCCGCAAGCTGGGATCGAACCTGGCTCATCTTGCCGCGAGGGGAAAGGACTGCCCCCCAAAGCCTACCCCTTCTATAGGCTACCTGGGGCTCAAAGGGATTTTCATCCGGGTTATCTTTTCTTCCGGGGCACATTATGTAGTCCTGTCCCTTTATATTATTTTTGGCAACACAAAACTGGTACTTTTATTTCATACCTTAGAGATATATTATAATTCGTGTTTTAAATTGTAGGTTCCATTATTTGATGGGTGAGGTCCGCTGAACGCAGCCAAGGCGTAGTAGGCTCTAGCTTAACCCTTAATCTTAAAATATAGTCATGCATTCCAAAAATAATTTCGTAGTGGTTTTGACTTTAGTTTAAAGGCACATTTTTTAAGCTGGGATTCTACTGAAAACTAAATGGAACTCGGCTAAAATCATCTGTAATGGAACTACAAATTGATTGCATTCAAGAGCTTTAATTCTACATTTATTTAACTGTAGTGGTGCCGAATTGCGGCTGCAATTTGACTACAGAATAACTGTAATGGAACTGCATCTGCCTTAAATGTCACTAATACAAGTCTGTTTCTTTATTTCATTGTTACTTTTAAGGGTTTGTTATTTATCTGTTATGAAACTATGTTTTCGCTGCTTTAGCGATGCAAGTTGACCACAAGTAAGCGGCAAAATATCTGTAATGGGACTGCAATTGTCCTGTAGTATAGGTCATTTTTCACTGTAATTCTGCAGTAAAGCATCTGCTATTTATCTGTATTTAGACTTCAACAAAACTGTAATGAAGTTACTTTTTTTGCTATTGTAGTCTGTAAATCGCAGACTTCAAATTGGCTGAAATTGATCACATTTCAGCCAAATAACAGTTCCCTTACAAAACTACAGACTATCAAAGAATTGTTTTGGCAGTCTGTTATATGACTGACCTCCATCTTAATTGCAGCCATAACATTTTTGCAAGGAATGATAGACGTATGTATAAATTAAATTTATTTAAATATGTCTATTAATGGAAGTTTGATTTACTTTTTAAAAACGTCTATTCGTGTAATCCGTCATATTGCGTTACTAATTCTAAAATTCTTCAGTCGAGGTCTTTGTATTTTTTTGTGAGTTTTGGCAGGTCAGTTTGATTTTGAGTCAATTTGAATGCCGTTAGACTTGGTTCCTTTTTGATATAGTGTAGGAATAACAGCACGAAATATTTTACTGAAATCCTCTGTGGAAGGATTCAGCGACGTTGTTGGTCTTTGGGAAGTCATGAAGTACCCTGCCACGATCTGACCAGAGATTTAAGGAATCGACCCAGAAAAGTGTCTCCAAAGTATGTTGCAATAGATTTCGCTTCGGGTGCAAAAGTGAATATCAAATCCTCAAACGCGTCGTTGACGGGCGTAAGTGTAAGTAGGGTGTTGAGAAAGTATAAGTAGGGTGTTGAGAAAGTATAAGTGGGGTGTTGATAAAGTGAAAGTAGGGTGTTGAGGAAGTGTATAATAAGTGTAAGGTAGGTGTTCGAAGGGTGTTATTCTAGTGTTAACAAGTGTAACATTGGTGGTTAAAAGTGTTAAGATAGTATAAAATCAGTATTTGGAAGGTGTTGAATTGGTGTTTTTACTCGTGTAACTCACGTGGATTGTAAATGCGTACACACGTAATTTAGGCGGACATGATCCATCATGGACACACGTGGATGCAACACGTGAAATAATTTTTTTTCAAAACTCGTGAAAAACACGTGATTTTGCTACCTGGAAAAGAAAACAAAAACTAAAATTTTCGAGAATTGTAGCGGTTCAAGTGACGATGGTAATCATTTTTCAAAAGCCAAATATTCTATTTAGGGAGTATAATCTTTTTCGTGCCAGCGAGTGTAAATCAGTGCCGCAGCCGCACCGAATTTTGTTTAGAATCTTGACCTTCCTTGCTGGGGTTATATTATCTTTAAGAAATAAAACATAACTAAATTTATAACTTGATACTCCAAACTAGTGTATATGATATTAATAAAAATCACTCAAAAACCACGTTTTTTCGTACACTATAAAACTCTTTAATTTGCCTTAAAAGAGGCGCCTCTTTTAAGGCAAATTAAAGAGTTTTATAGTGTACGAAAAAACGTGGTTTTTGAGTGATTTTTATTAATAAAACTAAATTTATAATGTAACTCTACCAGAAAATCTCCAATTACTGCTTATGTTTTTACTTCATACATACACCTATGAAGACTCGCGTTGATTTCCGTAAATATATTTTGGACGAAACACATAGTCAAGGCGCAAATACGTCGTAAACTACTTTTTAACGACATAGGTATTGGAAATTTGATTAAAAAACTGTAAATATCTATGACTTATAATGCATGACCAAGCGGAATAAAAATAGGTAATTTAAAGGCCGTGTTGTGGTGTATACATCCGCGCTACAGGTACAGTGGTGACACAATCGTCGTGTTAATACGTATTTTGCACTTTGGTGTAATTTAGTATTGTATCACGCGGGATATAGTATTTTACACGGCGTGATAAATTATTAAACCGGTGTTAATTAGTATAATGCACGACGTAATTTAGTATTTAACACGCGGTAATTAAGTATTTTACACGGCGGAATGCAGTATTATTCTAGGTGGAATATAGTACTTTACACTGCGGAATATGATTTGGGTACTTAAGTTCGAATTTCATTCGGCGGGACGGTGGTACAAATGTACGAATGACCATTTGTCCGAAAGCCGGAAACAGGATCACATGTCCGAAAACGTATTTCATGTGCCCGAAAAATTTTATCACAATTTTTGTTGGTGATTTAGTCGTTCAATTTATGTTAACTTTACTAGCGAATTTCATTTGTTCGAAAAATCGTGTCTCCGTTTTTTCTAACATGAGGAATTGGTTGTTTTTTTAATATTGTTAATATAAGCAAATAGTACCATTAACGTGAACCTAACCTAACCTTAAATATCCACAACAGTCAACGCAATTCCCACTTACTACAATGTAGTTTTTTTATTTTTATTCTTGCACTAAAAAAAATCCGGACGAAAAAACAGCAATAAGATATACTTATTTAGCGACAGAATTCGGACAAGTGATACTACCGATTGAGACGAATGAAACAAACAAGTTGTCTAATTCGAACAACTGGAGCATTTGTTATTTCGGCGGTTCGGACGAATTAAATTCGAACATTTGTTCCACCGTTCGGACGATTAAAATTCGAACCAATGTACCTACCCCCGGAATATAGTACTATACACGGATGAATATAGTACTTTACAAGTCGTCACATAATATTATACACGGTGTAATATACTATTATAAAAGGCGTAATAAACTATTTCACACTGTGTAATATAGTATTATATACGAGGTAATAAAGTTTACTGTACTCGTAGTAATATAGCCATTTACACCAATAACACGTACTGAGCCACGAGTACGGTGGTGACTTCATCATCGTATTTCAAACGTACTGTTACTTCGTATTTTACACTTAGACATGTATTCGTTATATATTCGTGATTTTGCTACCTGGGTTGTACTCAATCAAGGCAGCAAAGAAAAGGTCTGCGGTTCCGAGACGTTGGATCGCCGTTGAATATGTAGCAGTCAACGATGGCGTATTCTACACACTGAGAGAAAAATCTGTAGTTTTTACAGAAAAGTTTTACAGTTTCTAACTGTGCAGAACTTTCACGGAATATTTCTGTAAATTAGTAAAAAGAGAAAAGTTGGTTAGGCAGAAATGCAGCTTACGTTTGTAAAATTTACCAAGGGGTTTGTTATTTTTACTCATAATAGTTAAAATTATTGTTATTTCTGTAGTTTCTACAGTATCTGACAATGCTGAAATTTTACAGAGTATTCCTGTAAATTAGTAGTAACTGAAAAGTCGGTTAGGCAGAAATACGTTTGTAAATTTTACAAAGGGTTTAATTTGTATAAATCTTAATAATTATTCTAGAAGGCGTTTTTACTTTTGTATAATAACGGTGAAAATATTTGAAATTGACTTTTTCACAAAAAAATATATTTTATTGTATAACCGTCGATTTGAAATATTTTCACCGTTAATTTTAATAGTTAAAATTATAGAATTATTTTCATCATATGTGATACACGACTTTATTTAGAAAATATCATAGATAATTCATTATGGAACTCTTAACAGTATATTTCCAGGCTCGTAGCCAGAAAGATTTCGTTAAGGGGGCAGGGGCGTCGCCAGGGTTGTCATTTAGGGGGCAATCTGGGCCAAACATTTCCAGCATAATTTACAAGTTAGATATGATGAAATGGCGAATATATACTTTTCTTTTACTTATGACCGATATACATGTTCCACTAACAATTTAAGTAGTCTGTATACATGGTTTTTGCGATAATTTGGAGATAACGCCGCCTAATGTTTAGTCGCCCTACCTTTTGGGGGGTTCTCAGTAAAATTTCGGTGGGGGGGGGATTGGTTTGGTGTTCAACAAAAAATCAACGTTTGTGAAGGAGACGATTTTAAAAATTTGCTTTTTTAATTAAACATATGGGCCGGCGGTCGCCCTTTCTGGGCTCGGAGCCGGGGTACTTCTGCCCAGCTAACCCCCTCCAACGCCGGCCCTGGAGCCAATTGTACGTCTCCAAAATGAGCGAAAAGAGAGTTGAGCCAATGGCATCCCTAAAAAATAATGAGCGATAAGAGAGTTCGGGCAGTTGCGCTTTCAAGTCTAAAAATTGAGAGAAAATAGAGGAGCGTCAATTTCGCCGAGAGACCGATTTCCCGAAAAGAAAGGTTTTGTTCTGAGCCAGTTTTATTGTTACACTCTTTCGCCCCTGCCGATTGACCATTAACGACATTTATACCCCCCACTCGAAAAAAACCGTGTTTGTACGGTTGTACCTTAAATGAAATTCGTTCTGTAAACATCAAAATCGAAGGCGGGAACTGCCTATTTTCTCATTGGTTAATACCCCTCCCCCCTCTTGACTTAAAATCGTATGATTTGGCCCCGAGAGAGAAAATAGAAGATCGTGTTTTACCTTCAAGGTCATTTGTTTAAATAATCTACTCAGATATTAAATATTTCAGGTGTTACTTGATTAAAGAACATTTCACCGATATGGTCGGAAATAGGTCTAAAAGACATATATTGGTTGAAAACAAACCTTTTAGGGGTTATTTTAATCTTTATTATTCATCGAGATTGAAAATAGGCCAAAAATAAAATATTATTTCTCATATTCTGGGTCTTTAACCTTATGGCACTTAGAAGAACAATAACACTCGGCGCCGAATCCTAAAATGAGTATAAAGTACCGTAGATTCAAATTAGTAAAATATAAATAATTTCGATTAATATTCCATCGTTCACCTCGTTTATTTGGGAGTTGCAGCGAAACGGCGTACAGCGCTTTATTAGCTGTATCAAGCTGAAGCTTCAGTGTTTTCAATTTATACTGAAGGTTTTCGTTGAGGGTCTTGGCGTCCAACAACTCTTCGTCTTTTTTTAAAATCAGGCCGTCTTTTTGCACGATTTGTTCTGCAAATAAAGTCAGGAATTTCCAATTAAGATCATATATTTCTGTTGGTAAATGCGGTATTTAATATTACGTTTTAGAGAGCGGTTTTCCTCTTCGAGTTTGACCATTTGAATTTGTCGATTTGTCGCCTCTTTAGATTCGGCTTCTGTATCTGAACCTGAACTTTCCATGATAAAAATAAAGTTAATATTTTATATCAATGTAATTTATTATTTAAAATTTCATCATGAAAACGAAGAAAACTTAATATTACCCGCAGGTTTACTCTGCTTCGCTTTCTTCTGCGCCTCCTCGAACTTCCTCTTATTGTACTCATAAAGTATCTGAGTGTCTTCGGGATCCCATGAAGGTTCCGTGTTAAGGTCTAAAGATTGAGAAGAGTTGTCCATGTCGAACGATGCGACATTAAGAAATGAATTCCCCATTGTATCCGTTTTTCGCGAACGTGAATAGATCGTGAGCAGAGCGGTTGTTTAAGACAGACGCAAAAAAATGTCTAGACTAACCTTCTGGGGTTTTACCAGCGTTGCCAGATTCCGAAAGCCCGATTGTCATACAGAGCAGAGCTACGATATGGGTCGTAAATTCAAAAATTGGGATCGTACGGCTCCTCAATCCCCTCTATACATGAATACCCCCTCAAAAAGAGCCACAAATGTTTTATGACCAGGACACTTAAGTAAATTATGGACTCATGGTTTTATTAGATTTATTATAGAACAATATGGTTTCATTATTTTTAATACAGAACAATATGGTTTCATTAGATTTATTGTAGACCAATGGTTTTATTAGTGAACTCACGACAAAAACTCTCGGATCGTGTTATAGACGTACGACCGCCTAAATATCGTACAAATTCTATCCAGATCGTACATCTGGCAACTCTGGTTTTTACCTCTTTCGGTAATATACCGCGAAATGCGAGCGCGGGAAGGGAAGCAAACCTGTAATGACTCTAATGAGTAAAAGGCGCCAAGCGGTCTCGAAGGATCATAAATAAATACGCTATATCATCGGCCAAAACTCGGTGGAAGAGCGCCCTGAAACGTAACCGGAAACTAAAAGGAAACGAGGTACGCTATACTCTTGTTTCATAACTACTAATTTTGATTATCAATTCGCCTTAATACTCTTATTTTGTAAGTATAACCTTTTGTTTTGTACGTTTTGCCCGAAACAAGGTAGGACCTGTGGGACTCCGGGAGCGTGTGTCGCCATACCCATGGGTGACAGCAAAGGGTTAATGTTTTGTAAATATTTTTCTTAGGATAAAATTTTACTTATGAGAACAATAATCCAAATGATATTCGTCAATTTTTAACTTTTAAACCATGTTAAGGATCATTTTCAATCGAGATTATTTAGGACAAAATTCCGAGCTAATGCAATCAATTACGTACATTTCTATTCTGATTTGACGCAAAAACACGGAAGAGACTTGGCACTCCGTAGCTTTGGCCATGGCCGCCATTGTGGTCATATTTTCCTCCCCGCGATAAAAACTATTGAAAAAAAAAACTGACGTAGCACTGCCACGCCCCTATTTTCTACTAAGAAATTTTGAGTGTAAATGAGTCTTAAGTCAATATAAAAGTAAAAATGTATTTATTTATATTTAGGAAGAATGATAATGTTGCGACAATCGCCGGGCACGTTGAATGCCGCGCGCGGAAAAGACAAAACGTCACTGGCGTTCGATTTCCATCGCGTTAGGTGACGTAAATTTTAAGCAGGCAATGAAAAACCGGGACTATTCGTTTTATTTGAAGCGGAGGAGCATACTGGGGGGACCAACTGGTGGATTGAAAGAAAGGCTAAAAAACGTCTCGACATAGACATTCTCCCTAGGTATAAATAAATACATTCTTGATAAAAGTAATAACTGAGAGTCAAGATCTTAATTAAAACATTTCAAACGTTAAAAATAATGTGAAGAAAGGATATTGATTTTGCAGTCAACAATTTGATATTGCTAATTACCCTGATAATAATACAAATGCAATTCAAAATATAAATTACTAAAAAATCCATAAACGTTTGATACCTATATTTTAAAATATCGAAACTTAATTTAAATATTTTATTTTATAATAAAATAGTTTAAGAAAATCACTATGTATTAAGAGTCCAAACAAAAATGCAGTGTGAGATTTAAGAAAAATTTATTTTAAAATTGACTTAAATTTATTTTAAAATTGACTGCTAAATTTAATGATTGTTTAATTTGTTTGAAAATTAATGACTGTTTATTTGAAAATTAATGACTATTTTAGAATTAATGACTTTATTTTAGAATGAATAAGTGTATTTTAAATTAATTTGTAATTTGATGATATTTTAGTTGGTTTTTATTTTTATGGTTTTTAAATTATTTTAGATTTTATGATCTAGTACCTATCATAAGTAAAATAAGGCTACTAACAAGTAAGTATGACACTGCCTATTGATTTAAAGTTATTTTTTTTCAAAGCTGATACTCGCCCATGCACTTATTATATCAAATTACGAAAATCAAATCAATAAGAATTGCTAGTTAATAGTACTTAAAATTTCTAGACTCTTCATTTCTAATTATTCGATTTGAGCTTGAAATTACACCTTTTTATTCCATAATACTTAATTTTAATCCCCTAGGACTAAATGCTATTAGAAGTCAATTTGAACATTATGCCGCTCCCAAATCTGTGTCTGAAGGTTTTAGACACTAGGGGGATTTGTGCTGGAGACTTAGACTTGTTGCGCTAAAACTCTAAAAATCAGTTTGGTTATAATTTTTGCTAATTGTCGTACTTTCATTCTTATGTTACTTATTTACCTACTAATAAATATTTATGGGAATTTATTATATCATATTTACAATGTTATTTACTTCTGTTTTAGTACAATTTTATACTACAGAAGGGTTTTTACTTTATATATAGTCTCGGTTGAAGGAAATGGCTTTCAAATGTACCATACACGAATGTGCCGGGTATTCAACGAATAATTATAGAAAATACTTATTACATTATTCTTTACATAAACACATACCAAATATTAAATTTCCTTGTGTAATATTTAAATGTGGAAAAGTCTTTAAAAATTTCAACTCATTTCTTAGTCACGGGCAGAGGTGGCACAAAAATTATTATTATTCATGTAGCAAAAATTTGAATTCTGATAACGAAATTGAACATTTATATGATAAAGAACAACAATACGCATGCTCTGCCCAATCATGCCAGTTGGCATTTAGTGAAATTAAACTTCACATTTAAAAAATCATTTGAAAGAAGGAATATTTATTTCTTGCCCATTTAAGAAATGCCATCGACGACAGTATGAAAAACTGACGTCGTTTACATGTCATTTGAGCCGCTTTCACAGAAATGAGCTATCCCAGACTACATCGCGTGTAATGCCACCAATAAATGACAGTACGAGCGACGAATATAGATTTGTAAACAACGTAACGAATGAAAAGGAGCTTCAATTTGAAACTATTATTGATAGAGTAGAATCGCCAGTGGACAAATTGCCCCAGGCAGCAAATCAATGCATGGACGAATTATACGTCAAAAACTTGGGACTATTTTATCTTAAACTTCAAGCAAAGAAATTTGTGCCTAGCTCTACCATTCAATTTATTTCGGAGGAAATGGATAACTTGAAAGCAGTAGAAAACTCATTGCTTACCGAAAATCTAAGACTCGTAATGAAATCATCAGGGATTGACGATAACGTCATAAATGATGTTATGAAAAAATTGCCTGCTACAAATGTAGTTCAAAAGGGAAATGAACAGTTTTCTTCAATTCATCGCAGACATGAGTACTTTAAATCTAATTTAACTTATGTTGAGCCAGTCTCGGTACTTTTAGGCTACTCAAATGGTGTGAAAGTTCACTTTCATTATGTTCCAATCAAAAAAACTCTAGAAACCCTTCTATCAAATAGAGAAGTGCTTAAAATAATACAGTTTCCTAAGCCAACATACAAAAGTGGGGAAAATCAGTTATTTAGAGATAAAAGTGATAGGAAGATATTTAAAAAACCTTTTTTGGCAAATGGGGAAAAATCTTTGCAACTTCTGATTTTTCAGGACGCCTTTGAGACTGTTAATCCGTTAGGTTCAGCTAAAAGCCAACATAAAATATTAGGTGTGTATTATACGCTAGTCAATATCCCCCCTGAGTTGCGTTCGTCAGTTGATCACATACAGTTGATATCACTTTGTAAGGACCGTAACGTTCAAAAATTTGGAATTAAAAAGTGCTATGAAAAAATAGTTTCTGATCTAAAAATTCTAGAAATTGAAGGAATTACTTTAAAAAATGGAGAAAAATTTAAAGTACATGTTCTAAGCCTTCTGGGTGATAACCTAGGACACTCCGAGATTGGAGGTCTGCAGAAATCGTTTTCACGTGGTCATTTTTGTCGCTTTTGCCTCGCAACTGCTGACCAAATAGGAGAATTCACAACATTTCCTAAAAGAACGAAGCAATCCTATGATGAGGATATTTATATGCTTACGAAGAACAGTGACTTGACTATCAGAAATGGCTTGAAATTTAATTCCCCTTTCAATAATTTGGAAACATTTCATATCTGTGATCCAGGACTAGCCCCTTGCTTGGCACATGATTTGTTTGAAGGCGTAGTAGCATATGACCTTTATTTATTTTTATCTTATTGGGTGAAAGAAAAGTGGTTTTCTTGGAATTATTTAAACTGGCTAATTGATTCGTTTCCTTATCAAGGGAAAGATACT
The DNA here is from genome assembly GCF_980474605.1 of Leiobunum rupestre. Taxonomy (NCBI): domain Eukaryota; kingdom Metazoa; phylum Arthropoda; class Arachnida; order Opiliones; family Sclerosomatidae; genus Leiobunum; species Leiobunum rupestre. The sequence continues at coordinate 56,473,260 of NC_143393.1, read as the reverse complement.
GGGAATAGGCCGTGTCATGCTAAAGCCAACTGTAAGAAGCTTAGTGGGGATGCATCACAAATATGGTGTTTCTTGAGACTCTTGTCTCTAATTATCAAAGAAAGAGTTAAAAACTTTCAAGATGCTGTATGGTACCTCTATTTACAATTAAAACAAATTGTTGAAATTGTAACTGCCCCCATAATTTCAAAAAATGGTGTTGCAATACTAATGAGCAAACTTCAGGATTATAAATTAGACTTGCTCCATTCATTCTCCGACTACAAACTCAAGCCAAAACACCATATTTTACTTGAGCATTATCCAGAATTAATTTTGCACTTTGGGCCCCTTATTCGCCTATGGACATTACGTTTCGAAAGTAAACATGAGGTTTACAAGAAATATTGTAGAAATACCAAAAATTTCATAAACATTACAAAGACACTAAGTGAAAAACACCAATTTCAACAGGCCTATCTCGCTTCAGGTTCTATATTTCCTCCTGAAATACAATTTTCAAATTCAAAATTTTTGGATTTGGAAATTTTTGACGATGATGTTAAAAATGATATCACTAGACTTAAAATTAACTCTGGTCAAACCATACTAACAGAGAAAATTGAGTATAGAGGAACTACTTATAAAAAAGGATTATTTGTATGTGTTCATGTTTCTGAAGATAAAATTATATTTGGTCGAATTGAAACCATGCTTTTAGCAAAGCAAACTAATTTGTTCTGTTTAATTTATCTCTACTCGTCAGAGTATAAAAGAGATATGCATGCTTATGAATTGTTGAACATAATTAAACCAAAAAAAACTCCTTTAGCAGTTTTACCTGATTATTATCCATTACAATGTTACACTATTTTAGGAAAAAGTTTTATAACTTTAAAACATGCTTTTTATAATTACTAATTATTGTAGAAATTTAAACATTAAAGTATTTCTAACAAATCAACAGTGTTTTTTTTTGCAGATTGAATTTCATTAACTTACAAGAATATGGAAATGTCTCTAATGGCGCCTGAAAATAATAATATTTTAGCTCTAAGAGCAATAGTTTTAGGTGCTTTACCGTCTTCATCACCTGAGCTGGTTGAGAAAGTAATTTTACTTTTAGAGAACCTTGGGGTTGAAAACCTAAGTGACATGACTCTACTTGATGAAAAACTACTAAAATCTGATTTTCTAAAGCCAGTACAAGTCAGGAAACTTCTTCTCTATGCGAAGTCCCAACTTAAAGGTACACTGTCACTTTAAAATACTTCATCGTATTAACTTAAAATGTCTCTTTAGACAACATGGAATGTCAATTGACAATGCCAATGAAAACATCTTATCCATCGAATGTGTCAACTGCCAGCTGTTCTGTTAATGAGTCGGAGATGACCACTGAAACGTATCATATTACTGTAATGTTTTTTCTTTTTTTCTACAGTTTATTGCCTTTATAAGTTAGATCTCTAGGTCTTTTCACACTTTCTGTGGCATAGCTAGCTAAATTGGACCGCCTTATCCTTGAATTTGTGCCATTTATTGTCATATGAGATGGATAGACGACATCTCTTACTTCACAGGAAGATTTCCATCTAGGGCTGATGGGTTCTATGGGATTATCAAAATTATTGGATGAAGGATTTGGTGGTCCCCTAGGTTAAGGTGGACCCGTGTGGTGTGCATTGGCCAGAGAGGAGTATGTCATCTGGTGATTGAGAATTTCATTCTCAATCACCAGAAGGACACAAAGCTGTAGCTTGGCTCCCGCCGTTCACCCGCGCCTCTCCCCCTCAATCACCAGAAGGACACAAAGCTGTAGCTTGGCTCCCGCCGTTCACCCGCGCCTCTCCCCCTTAATCACCAGAATTTCTAATCACCAGATTCTCCCGTTCCTCCCTTAATCACCAGAATTTCTAATCACCAGATTCTCCCGTTCCTCCCTTAATCACCAGAATTTCTAATCACCAGATTCTCGTTCACCAGCTGCTTTCCCCCATCCCCATTCTCCAAAATTAGTTTTGCTCGCGCAGATATCTGGAGATTAGATTTTTACCCGTTTGCTTATCGCTTCAGAACTCCTTAACTTCTAATCTCTAGGCAATAAAAACAAGAAATATACATTTCCAAATTTATTTTACTTTTAATTACATGATTGCGTAAAACAGGTTCTAATATTAGACCGACAATATAAATAACGCGTTTAAATCGCATTTTATCAATATAAAAAAAATTAACTCGATCTTCGTGAGGAATATGTACAATTTCATTTAAAGGGCTGAAACGAACTACCTTCTGCAAGTGCAGTTTGTATAAATAATTTTATTAAAAGTTCTACCTCACCACGTCTGACCGGAATAGATATGAAATCGTCATCCTCCAGTGCCGCTGACCTTGGTGGTGCCGGGATCTCCCATTCTTGCGAAAGGTACTTTTTTCCGATGGTGAATTATCCCTCGACGGACAGTGTGGAAAGAATCTAGCATGTTCCCATTCTGGTACGTCTCCTGATTCCCATCCTTCTATTACGCCATGGCACTTGTAACATCGTACTTCATCGCCCCGCTGAATATAGTAGAATCCGGCCTTTACTAGTTGTTCCTTAGTAACGTGCGGATTTCTCCAGTGACGAAAAGTTTCAAGTCGATACGCTTCGATGTCCATACTGTAAACTGATAGTTTCTATAAGCTATTGTCAACATTCTTAAGCCTAATTGGTTAAGCCTAAATTTCAATAAATGTTTTTCTATTTATTTTGGTTAGACTCTAAGACTATTTGACTAGAATCTAAGTCTATTTACTTCAATTTAAACAAGGCCTAATTTCCTACTACAGTAAAATAATAAAGTCACTTACTTTTACGGAAATCCTTAAGCCTTTGCCTGTAAATAGAGTCGAGAAGGCGGGGTACGGAGCGCGAAAATCTACGTGTCTCTTCTCGATGAGGTCCAGGAACTAAAAGAACGCTGAGTCGTATATCTAGAGATCAAATAACACTCGAAACTTCAAGTAAATCCTGATTTATCATTGGCTGAAACCAATTGATGTCACGGGAGATTGTAAAATGTAACCAAAAATAGAGGTTACTGCTCATCGGTTAGCGATAAAAAATTCGTCACGTGTTAAATTAGGCAAATTAGAATAGCTGAAAATACATTGCGCTTACTTCGCAATAATTTACTTCTGATACAACTTTGATAAAAATTAATCCTGTTTCGGGGGAACCCACAGGAGGAAATCTTAGAGACTATTAACTCGGTAGAATACACTATTTTAGCAATTGCAATTGCATATAATCCTTGTTATTGTAATGTTTGATATATACTGAAATGATTATTGTTGGATAGGAAAATAAAAGAATCGTGATAAATGTTAATTTTTTTATTATAAAATAATTGGGACGATGAGTAGTATCCTACTGGAATGTATTTCGCCCTCATCGTCCCAATATAATTGATGTTCCAAGACTTGAAGAAGCATCCTGGGCTCTCCCACCTCAAGGCTATCAGAACAATACATAAAATTTTAACTTTAGTACAGTATAAATAATTCGTGAAATTTAATTTATTACCTTATTCTAATCTCAAATTTAATTGAATCATCGCTCGCGCTTTGCATTACTATACCCTTCAATTCTTCAATTCTACATGAAGAAAATTAAAATCTAAAATTTTTGTTCTAAAAGTTATTTAAATCTTAAAATAATATTTACCTCATTTTTGATTTCGTTTTCGTTTTGCTCCAAGCAAAGAAAAAGGTTGGAATAATTTGTTCTAATTTTTTTACGCCCTTTTTATACCATTTTCCATCCCCACCAATTTCTAGCCCCTATATCCTATCTTCTTCTTTTCCGTGATGAAATCTAAGTTAGTGAGTGAGTGTGGAATCTATTCAGTGTGTAAATAAGTGGGTAAAGTCGGTAAATTTTTCCATTGGTTAAATAGTGTTCGTAGATAATTAATTTCGTGAGACTGGGAATTTCCACCATCTTCATCTTAGCGTACGTCACGAGAAGATGGTTTAGGTTCGTGCAAAGTCTAACAAATTTACAGATAAGAGTCCGCATTGTAGTACGTTCTTGCATCGGACTGGTTGACTTAACGAAATTCTGGAAAAAAAAGGGTAAGCGATTTTCAATAAAGAGTCTTTTTTGTTACGTTTTAAAGTATTTATTAAGAGTGAAAAAGTTACATAGGAAAAATTGTTTACAATTGTTTTTTTTTCGCGTACATGAGTTTATATTATTAAATAAAATGGCAGAGTCAAATTTCAATCTTTTTTATCATTACAAGACCCAAAGCTAACTAAATCCCTGTTAAATTATCTAAGGCAATGTTTTTTTCACCAATCTTATTTTGCGTGTACTAAAGATATTTTGTTAATGACGGGTAGAAAACATCTTTCAATGGTTCAAGACAGTAACAGATTTCAATGACTTAGAAAGTACTTTAAATAGAACGTACAGGAATAATGCAATAATATATTTCTACCAATGTTTTGTTTTCATGCTAGATTGCGTAAACCACCCCCGTTGTCCTAACTAGTATACCAATACTTTCTGATTCTATTTTAATTTTTTTGTTTTTGGATGGTTTATTTTATTCGAAAGTAAATGGTTTGGCGCTCGTAGAAGCGCGCGCATGTTTTCGAGAGAGGTCGGGTCATATCTCTAAAAGATACCAGATAGCGTGGGAATATATTGTTTTATCCTCTGGAACCGGATTTTTTCCAGTCAGTCACCATACCTCTCTCTCTAGCTAATGGATTCGCCAAATTCGATGTGATGATTTTTCTAGCATGATTTGCGAAAGATAAAAATATCTTGCTGTCGTTTTTTTCCCAATTTTTGGAAAACTTTTGGTAGTACGTTTTTGTACTCTGTCCTTTAGTTCTATGCAAAATATACATTACGCAATATTCGCCGCAAACGTTACTAGTTAGTCCTTGCAATCGTCTTTTGCTAAATGTCCACGTCTTACACATTGAATTTAAATATTTTCTGATTGGGGGTAAAAATGGGGGAAGCCCCATTGAATCAAAATAGAATCCCCGTTTTCGGCCATCGACGTAGACGCAAATCCAATGCGGATATTTCACCATGGGTTTTAAATTATCTGAAGGAAAAACGCCTAAAAAGTTCGGTGTTTTATACAGTGCCTGAGATAAGTCCACGTTTGTCGTAGTCATTTTAATAGTCTCGAATAATGTTCCTATTTTTATCTATCTGTAAACAAGATTGAAATTCAGCGTACACGATAACGACCGTAGAATCTTTTAAAGGAGTACCAAATCCTAAATCTAAACGTAGTTGCCCTCTCTTTACGGGGTTTCAAAACGTGACGTCACTGGCCGAATTGTCGGGGGTTAAATCAAAAGCATATAGGGCAAAGCCTAGAGGAAAGTGAGCCAACGCGATGTGATTTCCCTCGTCTTGGTAGAGTATCCCAGATCCCGAGAATAGCGAATGATAGGCTAGCGTAAATTGTTTACTATTAAAATTAGGGGTCAACGCTTTCGAAGGGATTTGTTCGTTATCAACGTATAGAGCCAAATAATTTAGGTCGAAATTTTCAAAATTATAAGGATTAGACTTAACGGAGCCCGTATACGCTTTGTTGGTGGCTAAACCAATAATGACTCCGTTGGGCATCGGACCTAAGAATATATTGTCAAAATTATCGTTCTGAATAGAACTAGCCAATCTTTTAACTTTAATTTCGGTACGAGTAAAGGGATATTTGGCATTGCTACGTAATAATCCTTGCTGATGGGCTAATAAAATTTTAGGCATAATTTTAACTTTACGTACAATTAGAGCAGCGTCTATAAATTCGACTTTATACGCGTCGACAGTGTCGCTAAAAAGGGTAAAATTATCGCTATTTCTAGTGAGTGAAACCTTAAGTTGTACGCCATTAATTAAATATTTGTTGAAATTAAAAATGTCACAAAAAATGTTCCCGTAAAGTTCAATTTCTTTTGATTCAGCGGCTAGAGTCTGACGTTTTATGAATCCGGCGTTTGTTATCAGATCCATACTTCCAGCCGTGTCATCGTACCATCCAGATGTCGCAAGGTGAGTGTTTTTTGCATCGTACCCAAAGTTGAGCAAGGTTTCGATATAGGCCCTCGAGGGGTAATTTGAGGCCGATGGTGAAACCGTCGTATCATTGAGTTTCACTTCGCATTGTTTGAATAGCGAATGCAGAGAATTGTTCACGAGCGAAACGTTAGACCCGGCATCTAAGTTGTCACCGTTGGTTTTGACGATTTTGACTTTACAATATATCATTGTCATTGCCAAATCTGTGTAAGAGTCTCCCGTACCCGGTACCACGAATTCGATGATAGAACTGCTGTCGATAGATGAAATTGGCTTACACCATTACGTTTGACCTTTTTCAACGCTGAGTTGAGTTGGTAGTTCGTTGAAAATATTTAATTCGCTTTTAAGTACTTCCATTTTTAGAGAGCAAAAATATCGCGAACCGTACGCGTGAACTTGCGGCGTTTAACTGAACTCTTTTTCTTTGCGCGGAGGTTCTTCTTCTTCAATGCTTTCTTAGTATTTTTTCTTCTCTTGCGACGACCCGAACCTTCTTGCGCTGCCATTTCGTCCACAGTTTCTGTCATTCGTTTATTGGCTGACGTTTTTAAGTCCTGACCTTGCAAGACGTCTCCGAGTACTTTCTTTCCAGTAGAAAGAGCCCTTTTTCCCACGTATTTGGCAGACTGTTTTAGGAATGGGAATACAAACCTAGCTAGCCCTGAAAAAAAGCTACCAATTCCGTGTCCTTTTTGTCCCGCAATCCCAGAGAAATAAGGTAAATCTACTCCGCCCCCCGCCTGATTTAAATAATATTGCATGTAGGGACAATTTCTATCAACGTACTGATAAGCCATTCTTTTTTTTACTGAGCTCGTCGTAAATGTACTTTACACGTGACTGAACCAAACTGAAATGGCACGAATTCACCTAAACTAGTTCTTATATTAATGTCGATACAGTCAAAATAAGTTCTACTCAGTTTAAGGTAATGCGGAGAATCGAAAGTTTTTGAAACGGTTGATCCATTGGGGGCGTTTTGGTCTACAACAATTGTTCGCAAAAGGGGGGCTAATGTATCCCCAACCATTTCATTTCCTACCAAATCGGAATACACGAACATAAGATCGGGGATGAATAAGTTTAATTGCATAGGGGAATCTGATCTGAATGCTACCTTAGGTGAAATATCAGTAACATTATCTCTAAATCCTAAAATTTTCCTCAACTTTGGCGTTAACTCGAGTTGGTAATAATGTTTACTATAGGAAGTGTATTGTACGTGTCCACTTTCTAAACTATATTCCAATTTTCCTAATGAATCATTATCGAACTCTGAATTAGCGCTTTCCTTTAAATCAAGGTTCAAACTTTTAATACTTTCATTAAGTACGGCCAAAAGTTCATGAGGATTTTTGTAGTAGCCCTGAGGTATCTCGCGGAAGTCGTACGTATATTTGTAATCTACTATGTGGGCTGGAGGTTTCGATAGTAATTCCTTAATTTCTATTCCACATCCCATTGGCTCGCTTACGTTATAAAAAGATAAAGGATAAATAATTTCTACCAGAGCAATTTCCCAATCTCCGCGTAAACTAATGGGTTTGGCCAACGTTGTAGAATACGAGGCTAGAGTATTTTCTGAATTATTCTTATTCTTATCTCTAGTATTACTAGGAAGAGTTATGTAAATCCCAGACGTCATCTTGATTAACCCAACTATTAAACGATGGAGGATATCCTAGCCAACTAACGTACAATTGTTTTACTCCGTTTTTAGTTCTCTGACGTAAAATCTTGTTTAACTTGAACGAACGAGGCGCACTGACCTTTTGAAGCTCTCGAAAATAGAACGTCCCTTTTATATCGGTTTCTGCTAAGTCTTTTATTTTATAAACGGGGGGAAGTCTTTTAACTATAGCTACGACTTTAAATATTTCTTCGGTATAATTAGCTTCGAAACCCTTTTGAAATATCATTTTAGTTGTATTTATCCTAACCAAATCCCCTACTTGGAATTGCGGTTTCATTTTCAGTTTCTCGGCATAATATTTAGAGTAGATATTATTGTACACACGTAATACGTTATTTTCCGAAACGTCATTAGGGGCCATTTTAATTGAGCTATGATAAGAGGAATTGTACGCTTCGACCAAGTCCTGTAAGACTTCCAAATATCTATTTGTGGAGTGATGGGTAAAATATCTATACATTTTTGTTTTAACGTTCTATTAAACCTTTCTACGATAGAGGCTTTTATTTCGTCATTTTCGGTACTAAAAAATTTAACTTTATTCTTTTTGAAATATCCTTGTACTTCTTTATTCCTAAATTCCGTGCCCTTGTCCGATTGAAATTTATCTGGAATTCCGTCTTTAAATACAATTTTTATATTTTTCAAAACCTCTTTCCCCGATTTAGTTTTAAGAGGTAACCCCCACGCTTTTCTACTAAAACAGTCTATAATTGTCATTATCTGCCTCTAACGAGCGCATATCGTTAATATCTGCCTGGTATTGTTCCCTTATATTACTAATTACTATTTTATTTCGTTGAAACTTTTTATATTTCGGCCTATGCATCGTAACAGCGTCGATTCCTCTTAACCATTTTTCTACAGTTTCCCTACTTAATCCGAGAGACTTTACAGACTGGAATAACCTTTCAGCGCCTCCGAAAGACGCCGGATGCTTCGGGTCAAAATATATTTTTTCTAAAATAGCTTCGCCCATATTTTCGACTTTTGCGCGCGACTCCTTGTTTGTTTATAAGAGTGAAGAGAAGAGTCGGACGTGGAGTGATCTCGGTCGAGGCTACGAGTGGGGCGGGGCTTATCTGTTCTGCGCGCTCGTCCTCTTTGAGGAACCGGATACTCGCGCTTAACGGGAGAACGTCGTTGCCGGGTTCTCGGAGCTAGAGGGGAAGGAAAGCCTTGGATCGCCGGTGAAGAGTTAAATTGGGTCAAATTGGAAATAAACGCGAAATATCCGATAGGTTTTGGGTAGGCTTTAGGATTTAAATACGCTTTGGCAATTTCGCTAATATTGGAACCTTTAATAGGTCGACCGTTTATTACGAGCTCCCCGTTTTCATCCCACCGTATTCTTTCTAGTACAGTTTCCAACTGATCCACCCTGCTTTGCGCTTTTTGGTAATATATCAAAGGCAAATCGTCTATCCAGTCCCTACTTAGCGAGTCGAGTGCGGGGGCAATTTCGATTTCTTTAGGAGCCGAGGCTTGCTTACGTAGATTTCCGTGTCTCATTAAAGCTTGTTCGTATAAAATCCATTTCGAGGCGTCGTCTAAATCTTTCATATTTAATATTTGGTCCATCTTAACGTCTAATTCAGAGACTGTCAGAGCGAGGGGGTGCGGGAACGGGTCGGGCTTTAAAACGCCGCTAGGGACGAGAATCATTTTTCTGGCGTGTTTCATTGTTTACTACCGAATATAGAACCAAGAAGGGTTGAAACGACGGGTAGAAGAAACGAGAAAAATCCGCCCCCAGACTGAACTAACAATTTCTTTTTACTTTTCCAAGCTACCCGCTTACTAGCTAGTTTTCGAAGGGTATTTTTATGACGAGATAACCTGGTTTTTTGGGTATTTGATAGTTTTACGTTACCAATTAAAGTGTTATGAATACATTCACTGATAGCGTCTATTAGGGATTTGTCGGCTTTAGCTTAAATGGCTTTTCTTTGAACGGGTTTGCAACGACCGAGATATCGGAGAGCGTCTCTCTCGATACGTACTCTACGAGACATGATTCATAACTGATTGAAGTTACGAAATGTAAGTTCTATTTATTTATTTAGGGAGATAAGCGTAGCACGTTTCTCCCGGTAAAATATTAGTTAAGACTCTTTGATCTTCGGGACAAGTTTGAGTTAAATTGAATACTAGGTAACCGTGAGGTCTCGAAGTCGCGTCTTCGTAGGCGTCAACTACAAAACGCCACTTATCAGGGAACATTTGTCTAGCGAGATAAGCCACTTGCTGACGGTCTCGGGGGCTTTTCAATAAAATTATGTAATGCGAATTCAGGGAAATGGTTCTGCTATCTTTTGATTGATGGAATAAGTTCTGTGTAATAAAAATAACGCTTAGAGAAAGGTGATGAGTCCCTTTCACGAATAAATCGCCAATTTGACCTTTACTCTCGCTCATCTGGTCGTCGATAACTAATAATATAGGATCTTTTCCGTCATAATCAGATAAAACAGGCAATCCTTCTTTAAAAACTACCCTGTGCTTCATTTTATCGTATAGAGCTTGCCATTCTCCGTAATACCAATGTATTTCTTTGAAACCCGGAACAAACATTTCCTCTTCGTGATTAATTATAGATTCAATTAAATAGCTTTTGCCACTCTGACTCGGGCCTGCCGTTAATTAAACGGATGAATAAATTGCATAGTTATCTCTCTTCGAGTACTAGCGTACAAATGAAAATGTAAATTAAAATTCGGTTAAATTTATCGGACTCTTCAGCGGAGGAAAAATATAATCGAATAACCTATTTCATCCCTTACCCCGTATAGGTTTGATATTCACATTAGAGTCGCAAGACTATATTTACTTTAGAGTCGTAAGACTGAAACCTATATTCACTTTAGAGTGGAGAGACTAATTTTTAGCGAGAATTAGCGATTGGAGGGCTCTACGTCCCAGTCCTCAGGACCAATTAGATTCGCTTTATAGCCGTAGGGTACCGTAGTGAAGTCGTCCAGTAACCGTACCTTGTCTACGACGGGTCTATAGATTTTAGTACGGTCGACGGAAACGACCGTATGATCGGGAAGACGCAAAATCTGCCTCGGCTGTGGTACGGTTACTGGCTCGTTCGTTTCTCCGTCAACACCTATCAATCTTTTAAGCGTGTCCATATTAACCAAATCTTTAATGCCTTGATTTATACGGAACCCTTTGACTTTCATTTCGTAGGAGACTTTACCGGTCGTAGGGTTCAGTATTTTAAAGGCGTAATTTTTTGCGCCACCTGTTGCCAATTCTTGGATGTACGAGCCTTTTCCGTACTTTTCCAACTCATCGGTCATGTCTCCGAGATAGTTTCCAGTCTCAATCTCTATTCCATCTCGTTCTTTTAGATAAATGCAACTGTCCGTATCATAATAATACGTAAGCTGGCCTAATCTCTTTAAATAAGAGTATAACTTGATCCTAGCCATTGCGGTCGTATAGGCTGCAATTACTACGTTCGTGTTTGGGTAAACAAGATCAATATCTTTCAAAAACGCCCACTTGATCACGCAATGCGTTTGACTTAAGGGAATAACCGATTTAACTTCTATGTCGGGGTCTAAGAATAAATCGAAAAACTTTTTGGGATCGCTAATAATAGCCGATTGGTCTTTGCGAGGGTTTAAACCAAAACGACCCCAAAAAGAGTTAAGACAAAGCTTCGCGATGGTACGAAGTCCAGGGTTCTTTTTAATATTGGTAGGATCAAGTTTTACTCCTTCCTTTTCGTAATATTCGTCAACGTATTTCTTAATCTCTTCATCGGTCTCTATTCCCGTGGGTAAGCCGCTGGATTCCTGTTTGAGTTTAAGAAACGCGTTGACGTACTCGGAGAAAAGACCGCCCTCTTTCGATATCGGGTCGTATTTTACTACCTCGTATTCCCAAATTTCGTGAATAGAAATGACCTTGTAACCCATTTCGATTGCCAACTGTACCTCATCTGCAACCCAAGTACCAGTTATTTGTCGTTCTGAGTCTTCGTGAGGACAATCCTGCTGGTTTCGAGACTCACTACATTTTTGGCAGTTGGCAAACACTAGTTTCGATCCTATTCTTTGGGGTAAAACGGGATGGTAGAGAGATTGAGGCGATAACATTGTGGCTTTTATTAAACCGTTTACGGTAGAAATGTCCGGGAAAGGAGCTTTTACATGTATTTTACTTGTTACAACACGGATAGAGTGAACAAATATCAATGTATTTAATTTCCTCCCCCTCTTTACACGTGTGATGTAATTTCAAGGCTGACTTACGTCCTCCGAAAAAGGCTTCGCGGGGGCGGATTGGTTCTTAAATTTTAAATTTTCGGTAGAAAGATATGCGTCGATGACGGAGTTAGTACTCCTCTCAGCTTTGAAGGTACATTCCCATTTTTCATGGACCGTGTATCCCAATTGTTTCAAGCGGTTAGTGGTAGCAATGGTTGACGCGTATCGCGAATTATGGGTCTGAGTGTGGTCGCCGTATAACGCTAAGTTTCTATTGATAGGAAAACACGTTTTACACCCGTGATAATAACAACCGTGATATTGAAAGACTTCGTTATCGAGAAACCGTCCACGTTAATGTTAAGAATTCTAGGTTCAAATCCATTAAAAGCAGACTGAATTTCCTTCCCTCGTAAGTGAGACATCCATTCAAGCCATTCGATCGCTCCAAAACTCTGGTTGCAGTTCATACGATAGCCGAAAGGGGGCACTACACCAATCGTATCGGGCTGTAAAAAGTGTTTCCTAAAGATAAAACTGCATACTCCCGCAATCGTTATCGCAGTTAAGAACGGGTCTATTTCGAATTTATCCATGAAAATAGAACGATATGATAAACAGCCTTGCAAAAGAATGTTTACGTCCTGGCGACAGTACCGGATTAAATCTCTTTTATAATCAAAATAATTAAAGTTGGGGTCCGAATAACTGCAAGCTTCGGACCGGGAATCGTTATACCACTGGATAAATTCATCGTAGGCCTTACCGCTTAAACGATTAGGGTCGTACGCGTCCATCGGAGGCATGTCATTATGTAGTACGTAATTGGTTTCGTTCGAACGGGCTGGATCAAATTCATGGTCTACGGTATTAAACAGTAAATGCGGGAAATGTCCCTTATTTAAATTATTATCTAAACCAAATGTGGAAACGAATTGAGAAAGGGCAAAGGGCATAAAATTTAAGAAATCTAAGAATTTTAATTTTTTATACTGTACATACATGAATTTGGTCCCGTCTGTCAAGACTTTAGGGGTCCACTTTAAATCGATCATTTTACGTACTATAAATTGCGCGTCGTAACCTTTAGCGTTATGGGCAATACATATTATCTTATCAGCCACTCTGTTAAGCGTACGAAGATACTCTAGAAAGTCGCCGACGGGGTCTTTTGAGAGAAATATTTTCTCCCGAGGACCACTACCGCATTTAGCGCATGCGTACTGACTATCTTTTTCTTCGAAACAGAATTTACACGCTTTTTGCGAAACGCATAAAATTGGTTCGTGAATCAAAGCATTGGCGTCAGTACGATTTGTTTGTTTACATTCCAAGTCATAAAAAACAAAGACTTCCGTTTTTGGAGTACTTCTCTTGGTCAGTGGTGATTGTTCATTGTCGGAGTCGTGGACCCGTTTATTATTGCTATTTATTCGAGAACGAGTAGTTTTATCGGCAGAATCTTTACGGACGGTCTTTAAAGGTTGCATGTAACATAGATGACCTGCGGGGTTAAACTCACTACACGAAAGACAATAGGTCTCTCCACAAACGTGTACTGCCTTACGCTTAAACATACTGATAAATTTTCCGCAAAGATTACAAACGTAAATTTTATTACATAAGGGCTCGGGTCCTGATAAATGGTAATCGTAACAATTTTGATTAGGGAAAACTCTTAAACATGTTTGGCAAGTTATTTTATCTACGTCCTTCCTGCAATCTTGTTTTCTACAACAAGCGTGACAGAAAAGAATGCATTTATGCTCACTGAGATTATTAAAACCTACTAAACATTTTTCGCAAAAGTAATTAAACGCGAAAAGGGGTTTGGGATTAGTAATTACGTTGAAATGTCTGTCAATATTTAGAAGATAAAGACGTTTGCGGAGAGGCCCTTCTAGTTCCCTCTCTTCTTCGATGTCGCCGAAAATAACTAAGGGTACGGGATCGTGTAATCGAAAAACAATAATACTGTATTCAGGCAAGATTTCTTGGAAGCGAGTTAAAGCGTCCGGACCAGCGCATTCTTCGTCTGTTAATGCAGAATATACCAAAAGGGTCCTAGCTTCGCGGGTCTGTAATAGCGTTTCAATATTTTTTCCTCTACACTGTCTTATAGTAGTATATTTTCTTTTAAGTTCTACATCATTTTTATTATCCATGTATTCTCTATGAGCTATGGCTACTACAAGAGCTCGTGCTAAACAAATTTTATCAGGGTTATTTATCGTTATGGTGCATTTTTTATAAAAAGAAAACTCTTTTTCAAGGGAAATCCCTAACCCAACTGATCTAGTTCCTCCTTGCGGTAATCTGACTCGATTAAACGTAACCGTAACTATTCCTTCAAAAAAACTACCATCGTTCTCGGATCTATAGCTTTTTTCATCGATATACATCATCAACCATTGCAAGTCTAATTGGTCCCGACGCCTGAAACTGACGTGAATTTGAAAGCCGTGGTTAGTGACGTTCACGAATGAAACCGAAACCATATCTGAAGGCAAACAGTCCTCCAATAGGGTTTCCATCAATATATAAATCCCGTTTTCTATATTATTTTCTAGTCTGACATTTAAAGTTCGTCCCATTAGTCCGAAATTTGGGAAATTTTGGATATTATTATTTAATATTTTAATAGAACCTGGTAAATTAGGAAAGGATGGAGGCGTTATTGGAACGTCAACCAGCCCACCTCCAACTTGAGGAGGAGACGAAGTGGGGGCAGCCAAATTTGCGTTCTCGGAGTTCGCGTTTTTCTCAGCAGTCTGAGACGGTGGAGGTGAATACTGCGGAGCTCGTGAGGGGCCAGCGACCGCTATAGGGTCATTATTACGCTGAGGGGAAATATTATGATGTGGCCTGCTACTACTAGCCGTACGAGCAGCTAACAACGCTTTAGCTTCCTCGAACATTTCGGCTGCTCTTGCGGCTGCGGCTGCAAGTTCCTCCGCGTCCCGTCGGGCAACTTGTACGTTCTCAGCTAAACGCTGAATGCTGTCCGTACTGGGGGACTACGTGATAAAATTATCTTCCAAAGATAAAGAGTGGCACGTGTCATCTGATTCTAGAAAGGGTGAGGGAGCATCCATAGGCGTATACGAGGGCGAATAACGTACTTCGTCAGGTGGGATAGAACTAGGTCTTAAAAGGGGTGAAGGTAAATTAACGATAGGGGGCGAACAAATTTGATGGGTTAGTTGATATTCTCTAAGATAATCTCGTACCATTGTCATTTCTTTTAAACGTTCCAATTGCGAATCAGTTACTGTAGTTAAGGAAAGGGTAGGATCTTGGGTATCAGTTAAATCTATTATTTCCATTTCTGGATAATCGGGTAAAGTTACTATGGGTACTTCCGGGAGCTCGTTATCAGTTATATCAATCAATTCTGGGGAGTCGATTATAATCATTTCCGGGGTATCAACTAAATTAATTTCTGGGTATTGTACACCTTTCATTTTTATGCCAATTTACTTAAACCTTATTCAAAAAAATTACGATAAAAAAAAATCAAAAAAAACTTACGTAGAGAGAGAGGGCGCGCTTCAAAAAAATCCTGGTACTAGACGCACAAAGAACAACAATAGAGTGACGTTCCCCCGGTTCAGGCACCCCCTTATATAGGGCCTAGGGGAAGATAGTAAGCTTATCTCTTATTCCCAAAGAACTTGTTCAGTTCTCGAGAATATATTAGGGTTATGCTAAAATTTATACTTATTTACGTAAAATATTCCATTTAACTTCATTTCCGATATGGACACTGAAGTACAAACATCAGCCATAATCACCGTCCTGAAACAACCTTCTAAAATTATAGCCGTAGTGATTATTTTAATTACAATTTTCTTATTTGAGTTCATTTTGTGGTATTTTGAAAACGTTTCTACCGTAAAATTGTAACTTTTTTCACTGTAGTTCACAAAATGGTATTAAAAGTATACTAATTTTATGTTAATTTCTATTAATTGTATTGTTTTCTAGGATATGATTGCATCACAAGCTCACGAGAGGAAACTACAATGGTTTTTTTTTCTTCTTCCAAGTGGATTAATATTAGACGTCAATGGGAATAATTAGAGGCAGTTTCGAGCACGGGACGGTTTAATTTCGATTGTCTAGAACTGTTATCTCAGAGAGAGACAGCCGATAGAATTTGAGGGTTATTTGAAGTTTAGATCACGTGATGAATTAATCTCAACAAGATAGGAACTGATTAATCTCCCATGCGTCATTTCTCTCTGAGACGCTGAACTGAAAAGAAGTGCATCCGCTTTGCTCTCGTCATCTACCGTAAACATGAAAAAACGATCTATTGGTAAGCATTATTTTATTAATACTATTACTATTTCAATAGACAAAGGCTTAACATTTTCATTTTCTATAGCCGAGACGCATACCGTATCCAAACGCAGGGGCAAAGAAAGACGTATCAACATAAAAATCACGTTAGGAGGATCAGTCTACATTTCTTTTGGTTTCGACGGATCAAAATTACAAGTTCTCTTCTTCAAAAAATCGAACGAAAATATTCTGTTCCTGACCTCCGAAGCTTTCACCAATCTACTCTCTCTTTGGGGAGATCTTTTCACCGCTACGCAAACCGAAGCATCGTCTCTAACCCACAACATCATCGACTATCACGACAACAACGTATCCGTCGTCGCCACGACCAACAACATCAAATTGAACTCTGCCTACGGTCATGTTCTGGATCTGGGAGCTCGCGAAATCGGTGAGTTCCAAAAAAAATTGATTTTATTCGGTTTCAAATAAATCTTTTAAACGAACATAAAAATGTTATCGAATGCATGTACTTAGCTATTGTTAAAAACCTTAAAAAAATTCACGAATTATTATATGGAAAACCTTTCGAGGGTTTATTTTTGTACCCAGATCAATTTAATTCGTACCATCAAGTAAAATCTTATTTTGGCTGTTTTAAATCACCCTCGGAAGTACTACAAGATTTTACTAATTTACTCGTAGATAATCAATTAACCTGTAAACTTAGCTACTTTAATTTGTTTTCATTGTGTAATGCACACGATAACCATCTAATGGAATATCTGATAGTACCTACTAACATGTAAACAAAGTTCTAAAATAAAAAATTAAATGTAAATAACTTGTTATTATTATTGCTTATATCCTAGAAATTAAGGGGTTCGGAAGCGATAGGGGAAATTATGGTTAACGAGGTGTGGGGTTAAGAGTAGAGAGAGGTAAATTCCATCCTTCAGAAATCTGCGCGAGGAAAACAAATTCTGGAGAATGGGGAGGGGGGGAAAGCAGCTGGTGAACGAGAATCTGGTGATTAGAAATTCTGGTGATTAAGGGAGGAACGGGAGAATCTGGTGATGAGAAATTCTGGTGATTAAGGGAGAACGGGAGAATCTGGTGATTAGAAATTCTGGTGATTAAGGGAGGAATGGGAGAATCTGGTGATTAGAAATTCTTGTGATTAAGGGGGAGAGGCGCGGGGGAACGGCGGGAACGGGGGGAGCCAAGCTACAGCTTTGTGTCCTTCTGGTGATTGAGGGGGGGAGGCGCGGGTGAACGGCGGGAGCCAAGCTACAGCTTTGTGTCCTTCTGGTGATTGAGAATGAAATTCTCAATCACCAGATGGACAAACTCCTCTCTTTGGCCTATTTACACCACTGCGCTCTTTAAACCTGGAAAGTTGGTTCATGGGCCAATAAAAAGCAAGACATGACTATTATCGCTATACAGCCCCTTAGAGAAACGTCAAACTGCAGCCCCATGAACAGTTAAAAGTTGAAAAAGAGGAAATATGTCAGACATATAACAAGTAATGTGAGGTTTTTTTAAAAGGCTTTAGGAAACGGGGACCTAGACTTTAAACTGAATTGTTTCTCGCCAATTGGAATTTGTATCTTGTCCATGGAAGAATAATAATTTAGAAATATTATTACATATTTTATTTTATGGTGGCACCTTATGTAGTAAATGAATGCAGAATGAAAACCTCAGGCCATGGTCTCGCCAAGAGGGTATATAATATTTCAGGCCCACCTACAAGTTATTAAAGTTTGTGAACTAATTAAACTCCTGTTCAAGAAAAGTACCCAAATACTTATTATACCTTGTAGGCATCACCTTTGTTCCACTCTTGAAGAAAAATATAATACTTTTTTTTATTTGTTTGAATTCATATAAGGGACAGTTTCAAGTGAGCAATTTGTTATACACCAAAGATGGTTCTTATGAAAGGCACCTAGAAAAATGCCAACTTGGTTCTCACAAATTACTCTTCATGAAACTGGCCTTCAAAATTTTTATAATTAAATTTCACTTGCTGCTAAGACTTTCATGAACTATTTTTCAATTTATTGATTTCAATATATAGGATATGGAGGATACCCCGTGTAAGGACAGTTGGATAGAAAACTACACCATATCTATTAATATTTTCAACAAAAAGACTCAAAATGCTTTACAACAGAATAAAAAGTTGGATTATACTATTCTAGGATTAACAGTGAGGGCACTATTAGATGATGCTTTGAAAAAATGCAAGCGTCCGAGAAGATGTGACATGCGTGTAATCGCTGAGACTTTCGTGAAAAAATTTCCAAATGCTGTGAAGGACGAAATTGACGGTGAACAACTTGGTTGCGGCTATAGTGGATTTATTGATAAACTATACCGTAGATTGGACAATTTATCTCGCTCAACGGAAAAAGCTATGCCTCGTGTGAAAGGAATCGCCAAAACCTCCAAAATTACACGAATCCCCCTTAGTGCAATTCTAATAGGCGAAAAAGATCTCCAAGGGCAAGAGTCTTTGAGAGAAGAACTAGTCCAAATGGCAATGGAATTGTCCCCGGATGAGAATTTGATGAAAGAAAAAATGAAGCAGTGTTTTGACCTACAAAGGAAAAACTTAAGCGAAGGCATGGAGACCCTACAATTGAAAGAAAAGTGGCCATTTCTTTTCGAATTAAGTGGTGCTGCAATTTACTTAGAAGGACTGACATCAAAAAATTTTGAAGAAAACTTCCAAACATTTTTCATGATCAAAGCCAATATGCTTTGCAATTTTTTTGCAAATAGTAAAAAAGACACAACGAAGAAAATTTTGCTTGAAATAAAATCAAGTGAAAAAGATGATTCCATGGACACCTCATTAAAGCAGTCATTGGTGGCAGGAGTGGTTAAATTAATAGTGAATCATTTTAACGATGACCTAAATGAATTATTTCCAATAGTAGAGGTTGGTGTAACTATTTTCTTAAAATTTATTTATCCTTTTGGTAAAGAAACTCTTATAGATTTCAAAATTAAGCCTATTGAATTTTTTTGCAAAGTTTATTTGACAAATGCCTCCTTTGTTAATTTCTAATAACTGGTTTTGAACCTAAATAAGTTTTTAAATTATTTTTAACTATTTTTCCTAAATTTTTAACTTTTAATTTATTTTCGCAGCCAGGAACCCCCCAAAGTGAAATAGAAAAAAAAATTCCAGTACATTCATCTGTAGTTGTAATTGGTAAGTTAATTTGATGCAATTTATTATGATTGTGTAGTTACAAAATATTATTTTCATAGGAGATGAATTGTCTAATGCCAGACAATTTCTTGTGACAGCTGATGGCAGAGTAGTCAATGATCATTTTCATGGAAGGGATATAATAAAAGCATTGTCAATGTTTTTGGCCTGTATTATATTTTAAACATTCAGTATCCTGTTAAATGTTCAGCAACACTTGAATTTTTTCAAAGGTATTTTCTCATATTGTACTTCATGAATTGGTACGAGAAGCTACAATTTCGGATGAAATTTTACAATAGGTTTTAGATTTATTTTATATCAAATATTGCGCTCCTAGGATAGTCTTATTTATTTGGTAAGCCTATTTTTATTGAATTAGTTTTTAAATTTTGTTTCCTTTTTTAGATGTATTATGAAATTCAATCCAAAAAATGTGAAAGATCCGATAAATCCAAAAGTATTAAATTTAATTAACAGAGTTTCAGAATACGACTGGACACAGTAAAAGTATGTAGAATTTAATTGTCTGATAATTAGTTTTCAAATATTGATTAAGATTTTAATTTAACTATTTTGGTTTTCAAGGAATACTGGTTGAAATGCAATGCATTAATGTATAAATGTATGAAACGAATGTTTTTTAATTTAACCTTTTCTTTTTTTATTTTCAAGCTACTTTTTTTCACTTAAGCCATTCTGTTTAACAAAGTTGTAACATTTACGACTTGTTTTCTGTATTTTACTCAGATGAAAAGTGGTACATGTACGAGAAACATTTTTATTGTATTAATTAACTTTTCTGTGCTTAATGTAGATGCAACTTTACAATTAACAACAATTCAGTGTTTTAAATAAAGTTTTGTAACATTTACAACCTCTATGTAATTTATACTGTTGCATTTCTGCAACCTTTACACCTTATCTGTAAATTTTACAGAAGCAAAGCTTTTGGAGAAACAAAGCTGTTGTAATATTTACCAACTTTTGTCTGTAATTTTCACATAAGTGAATTTTTTATATTGACAAAGGTGTGGTAATATTTACATATGCTTTTGTAAAAATTACAGAAAAAATATTTGTTAAATAAACTAAGGTGTTGTAAACTTTACTTCGTTTTTTCTGTAATTTTTACAGAATCAAATCTGTTCAATAAACCAAGTTGTGGTAAAAGTTACAACTTCACTTTGGTAATTTTGACAGATGTGGCTCTGCAGAAAAAAACAAAACGTTTGTAAAATTCACTACACATGTTCTGTGACAAGTGCTATTAGTTTTTACTGTAAAAAATACAACCCTCTTACTGTTATACTAAAAAAACAAAATAAATGGTAAAATTTACAGAAATATTCTGGCATGAAGTGCTTCCAGAACTTTTTTCTCTCAGTGCACTCAAAACGCATATCATTTATTATTCCCGAGATGAACTTGCCGCAGCATGCGTAGAAGAAAAGGAAAGTCCACGACCATTTACGGCGAGATCTCAACAATCAGACATGCCGACGTCTGTGGTCCTATGGAAGAACTGTCTATTGGATGCGCTAGTATTTCGTTTGTGTTACTGAAGATTATTTAAGATTTCGCTTGATTTATTTTCTGAAGGAGAAGAACCAAGTTCGCCAAGCTGTCGATGACATTATACAATTCATAGGAGAGCAAAATGGGTATCCGATTAGAGCCATGCTGACTGATGGCGGTGGAGAATTTGGCAATTAAAGGTCGGAGAAATTCTGTGGCAGATTGGAGCACAATTCCAGAAATCAAATCCGTACACACCACAGCAGAATTTGTGTGTTGGACACAGGCACCGTACTATTCTGGACTTGGCGAGAACCATGTACGAGCCAAGGAGCTTCCCAAGGAGCTTCCCAAGAAGCTACGAACTGAGGCTGTTAATGCTCTTCATAAAGTTGGCACAAGTCAAGTCGAAGGCAAATCACCGTACGAGCTGTTTTATGGTACGCAACCAAGTATTCGATGTTTAAAATCGTGAGGCACAGACTGTAACGTGAAGACACGGAGGATCGAAGAAAATGTAATCCAAAGTGAGTTCGAGGGCTACTAGTTGGATACAATACAGATGTGGAGGGAAACCGAGTGTAGATTCAAGAAACAAATATTTTTATTCGCCGCCGAGAAGTTGTTTTCAGGCCAGCGTCGTCGTAATTTTGCCTGACGACGACGCTGGTAATAGCGTCGAAACGGCTGTAGCAGTTTATTAATAAATGTTTGTTTATTGTACAATAGTGGCTGAAACCAAACATTGTACTAATATAAAAATATTCAAAAACAAAATATGTTAATGGATTAATAATAATGGTTACGAAAGACTGATTAATTTTTTAATTGATCTCTAATATTTTGGGAATTAACTAACTATCTAAAATTTTTTGTCTTTTCTTTCTTTTTTTGTAAAAATACTGTATAGCGATTGTCTCTCATATTTAAAGCCTTGATTTGAAATTATTACTTTTCGCCACCACGCACAAGTTTTTTCTTATGTGGTCGGTGTGATGAGTTGTAGAAGTATAAGAATATATGTAATAAGAACATCAATAAATTATTAAATTTCAATTTTCAATAGAACTGTTAACATGGTTCTATGGAAAGTTCCTTTAACGACGGAATGGGTAAGTACGTTCTTAAGCGACGATGACGACGACAACGAGGATGGAATGGATACAGTATCCAATGTATCGTTAATCTATATTTTCCCGATAGCACCGGCGGAGGACTTGTATTTTATTTTATTGTGTTAATGGGGTAGGAATATTTACTATAATTTATTAAATCATCTATCTAAGGATTATGGAAATGCTAAACAACTCCAATGATGAACCCGAATATGCAACAGTAAGCGTTATAATAGAAGCATTTCGTGCAACCATACTTAATATCGACGGATTTCAGGAGGGTAGAAATAATATCAACCTTATTTTGATTATCTTCTATGTATTGCAGATAAAGTTTACTTATTCCGAACCTGCAATCCATTTTTTCACATTAACTTGATATAACCCTAGATCCACTTAATTATAGATATGATTGGAAAATCATAGTAACAGGGAAAAAGCATTGCTTGGAATTATAAATATTGAGATTGAGGAGTGGTAGAATTACGGCTTTTATACCGAAAATGGACCAATAGTACCCTAAAAGCGACCAAAGTCACCGTGACTATTTTATCAATATCTCTCCGTTACGTCCATTCAAAAATTCGAGGTCAATATCAATAGATTTCTTATTCCTATAAAAAAATTTTAGTGCATTCACTCGAGTACGGTTTCGGAAAATATAATCTCTAAATTAAAATATACTTGTTGGTTCTCTCTTTGAATGCGTTTGAATGTTTTTTCGATTAGGATTTCTTGGTTATTTATCATGTTACATTGCACAAGAATTAGTAACAATGAAAACACTGTAACGGAAGCTCACACAGCCTCTTTGTAACCACTTTTCTTATATATAATACTGACGAAATAAACGGTTCAAATTTTAATTTAATTTGCAAATTAAAATAATGTTTATTTATCTAAGTTAACTACTCGCAAGGAATAATATATAACGTTTACTTATTCCACACCTTCAATCCATTTTTTTAAATTAATTTGATTTAACCTTGTATCCACTAAGTTATAGAGAGGATTGGAATGTAACCAAAAATGGAACAATATGGACAAATGTACCCCGAAAGCAGCCAAAGTCACCATTACCGGCCCTATGTAGCCTTTTTCGGACCAAAAGTACTCTAATCTGGACCTATTAGCGTTATTATAAAGTTAAACTCTAATAGAGATTCCCCTAAAAAGAAAAAACTTGCGGTCCAATTTTGGGTACATGAAGTATTTCGGAGGAAAATAATACCGGGGAAATAATTATTTCAAATTTAAATATAGTTTGCGTATTAAAATGATGTTTATTTCTTTATTCGTAATTTAAACGGTTTTCGTACGGTAGAACGTATACAATAGTATCGGAGAAACCAACGAGTTCCATACAGGTGGTTTAAAAAGTGGCGATTGTCAATCAGGATTAAAACACTTCTTCTCTGCAGGTTGGGATTTTCTATTATTAATACAGAGAAAGGCTGATGTCTTCTATAAACCTTTCATTTTTAGCGGGATACAATCATATTCACCACTCTCTATAGCTTTACACGTTCACCACCACCAGTGATGGCCTAGCTTTGCTAGTTCTCCAACCAACGAAAAGCGGGGACTGTCAATTAGGATTATAACCCTACTTTTCGGGAGGTGGGTAAAGAGCTGACGGTCAAACATTAATATAGAGAAAGGCGGCTGCCTTCAACAATTCAGCACCAGTGGTGGTCTAGCGTTACTGGTTCAACACCCAGCACCACACTGCCTTTGTACGTTCACGACCATCACCATTTCGGAGGGACGGGGGTGGTCTTCTACTGTATATGGCCCAGGACCGGCTCGAAAACCCTACTACTACTACAGTCGCCACCTGTGGGTGAAGCTCAAATATTTAAAATTAGGTCATTATTGACCCAAAGCTGACTTGCTGTGGAAAATTACAGCACCTCAAAAAACGCTAACTATGGAGCACTAGGTGCGATCTGTCGAAACCAATGGTTGCTATATTTCATTTTTAAGGGACTGTTTTGTTTGTGAAGTTACTCTTGATTCAGTATTAACGATTTTTAGTGGAACTTTCACTTTAAAATTTTTTTAAAAATTCTAGCGTACAGGTGGCATCTGGCGAGGAAATAATGCAGAAGCTCTGTGCTAGTTTTGTTTAAATATTATTTTCTATTAAAGGCCTGGAGTATTTACACGGCTATGATATATGCAATTCGAGAAAATGTAGCGTAAATCTTGTGCATTTCGAGAAGCTCCCGTCGATATAAATAAATTCTTGGTTATACAGATTTCAGTGTGTATTTAATGGTTAGAGATTTAAACGATTCGGTGTTTCTTGCTGAGTGTTAATAATCATATTTGGGCGTTCTTATATCCGTTAAAAATGCCCGCTTCCTGTTCAATATTTACACCCTTTCATATTTGTAGTTGTTGTGAAAAACTGAGCGCGTGTATCGATTCATAACCAATCACCTTCTTTGTCTGATATGTTAGATTGGCGTAATGCGCCAATTAGTTTAACTCGTATTCTCTGATTTATCTCCAGGCTGTTGCTCGCCATCCACTTTTCGAAGTTCAAAATTCCAACACTTTCCCTATTTAAATCGACCAGAGGAATATGAAAACCATGGTAAAACATCAAATTACTAAACGGGAAAAAATTATCAATTTTACATTTTGAAACTTGTAGACGAAAGTAGGACAAAACCTACGCTTGTAAGTGTACTTTAGGGTTTTTCAGTTCTTTTCAGCAAGCTAAGAACATCTTTTCTACCAAAAAAAATTATCGCCTTTTAAAATTTTAAATTATAAGACAAAAAACTTTTCGGACAGTGTACACGATAATTGAAGTTTATATAAAATTTTACTTTAACCCAACACTAAAATTAGAAAATCTTGAGAATTGTATGTACCCACAGGTCCGTGACATCTTGTTGATGTTATTGTTAATCTTGCTCCACATGTTCTCCTGAATTATTATTATGATTTTTCCCAATTTTCCAATTATCGTTCTACTTATTATTGTTCACTCGCCTTAAATTTAATAAATTTCAAAATTAGGGCGTTCATAAAGAAAAAACGTTATTTTCACGGTTAAAATAATGCGGTTCAAGTTTAAAATCTAGGCAGAGAATGGACAATCGAAATGCCGAATTTATGTACTACTCTTTTTTATGTACTAAATAAAAGGAATAAAATATATAAGTCGCAAATTTATTTCATTAAATCAGGTAATACAACTCCCCAGCAAACATAAAAGCCCGGGGACGTCCTTATAATACGTGGTTCATATAGCCCAGCTGGTTCCCGTCCAGAATTCTGCGAACCTGTGGCGACACCAAGAGATATTAAGGTGTAGGCTAATTGTGTTCCTTAAATGTAAACCCCATGATTCTTCATTGTTGGGCCCCCTATTAATTGACTTCAAATTTTCATTTGGCAAATTTTATGTTTAAACCGAATATAGTCTTTACTTTATTTTAAAATATTTTATATTTGATTGAGGCCTTAAAAATCGACTTGAGATGGCTACTTTTACTCGATTTGTGAGGCCCTTCGTGAAAACCAAATTTAATGTCGAGTATAGCTTATTATGTGAGTACCAGCGAATAAGAACCACTTATGGACTGACTTTTGGTAAAAATAACAAAAAAGGGCAGATAATTATCTTTCTTTGATGGACCCCTCTACCATTTTCCGTAATTTATAGCTTATTAAGCCTACCTGAGGTACCAATCACCGCTCCTGATTTGTACGCAAGGTATTAGATGTTAGTTCCATCAGATATTCATTCAATTAGACTAAGCATTAGCCTCTAATAGACAGTACCGCCTAGAACAAAGTTCACTAAGCCGCGACTCGCTTATAGCGCCGCTCAAATTGGTGAAACCGCTTAGCCCTATACTGACCCTATTATGAGCGGCGTTGTAAGCGGGTAGACGCTAAGCAAACTTTATTCTAGGCGGTACTGTTCTTTCGAAATTTGTTGTCAACTTGTGACAGAATTTCAAACTAGAGTAGTGATCAACAGTTTATAGCGATATATAAATACACGATTTATAGCTACATGTAAGGTTTATACTTTATTTTAGCAACATTTAATTTTAAAGTAAAAATGCATATTAGGGGCAGCACCGGGCGCCGAAACCGGATTGGGACGACGGGACCAATAACTTTTGACCCAAACCCCTGACCTCGCGCTGCGTCACAATGAGATCTCGCACCATCAGAAAAACTTGCTGGGGCCGCTACTGAACCAATGCAATACCGGAAGTTTTAAATTTATTTTGAGCGGCGGAGCATACTGGGGGACCGACGTGTGGATTTAGAGAAACGTTAAAAAAGGTTCGACATAAATATTATCGCTAGGTATAAATAAATACTTTTTCCGAGGTTGAATGCCAATAGATTTAACGGCGACGAACACCAGCACGTCATTTCCAGAACTTGTCCTACAACCGTTTTATTCTCAAAGTTTCGCTTATTATCCCCGCCAGAACATAATTAAGTTTTACTGAGAACGAATGAGTTGGCTGATGTACGCAATTATTTTAATCTCTAACATCGTTTTTCTGGTGCATCTTGCTTTAAAACCAATATACGGTTATTTGAAACTGGATTCGTCCACAGAAACAAACGCGGTAAAAGTTTTAAAAGAAACATAATCCTTCATGAAAATTTATTTCAAACTGCAATTTTTTAATCAACCACCACAGCGTTTGATTTCAGTCTATAATTTTTTTGGTTAATTCCAGTAGCTTCTCGAAATGCACAAGATTTACGCTACATTTTCTCGAATTGCATATATCATAGCCGTGTAAATACTCCAGGCCTTTAATAGAAAATAATATTTTAACAAACTAGCACAGAGCTTCTAGAATTTAAAAAAATGTAAAGTGATAGTTCCACAAAAAACCATAAATACTGAACCAAGAGTAACTTCACAAAAAAGTGCCTTAAAATGATATATATCAACCATCGGTTTCGACAGATCGCACCTTGTGCTCCCTAGCTAGCGTTTTTTGAGGTGCTGTAATTTTTCCACTGCAAGTCAGTTTTGGGACAATAATGACCAAATTTCAAATATTTGAGCTTCACCCACAGATGACAACTGTAGTAGCAATAACGTCGGAAAATCGCTGGATATTTTAAAAATTGGTCATTATTGACCTAAAGCTATCTAGCTGTAATTTTTGTTTTGCTTCCCCTCCACGACCGGTGGAAGGTTGTTCAGAGTGCCCGACGATTTCTCGCGAAGTAAGCATTCTTCAATATTATAAATAAATGCATTCTTGATTATACAGATTTCAGTGTGTATTTGAGCGCGGTTACATGGAGGTTCGATGAGCGCGTTTTGGGGAAAAGCGCTTTTAAAAAGGTGCGGGAGTTACATGCGCGCTCTTCGTCGTTTCTATTTTTTTTTTCGTTTCTTACACCTTCAATTTCGGGAGGGGCTCTTTTCTTTACCAGTTGCTCCTATCGTCAGTCAGTAGTCCTGTTTTGTATCAAGAAGTTAGGTTTTAGTTTCTTCTCGTAAATATGGACGAAACAATTGAGTTTTACGTGCAGATGTTATTATTTTCTTTTCAATTTCAATTATTAATTAGAAAGCAGTTATTTTTAAATCGATTTTTTAAGCAAAGAAGAGCCGCTTTGCAGAGAATTTTAAAGTTCAGAAATCTTCCCAATTTCGCTCATCATGAGTGTGGATTTTTAAATTCACAGGACACTGCTGAAAACGCCACTATTTTATTTCGCGAAAAGAAAAAGAAGAGGTTTTGGATGAAGATACGAAGTGCGGATTGTTGGAATAGAATCGTAAACGTTAATTTCGACGATGATGATTGGATCGAGAACTTTAGGATGTCGAAAGAAGGATTTGATCAATTGTGCGATAAAGTGGGCGACCGTATGAACCGTGTGAAAATTATGTAAGGGAACCAGTGCCAGTCAGAAAAAGTATCGGGATTGCTGTGTTTAAACTAGCAAGCTGTTGCGAATTTCGGTAGTGGCCAACCTATTCGGCGTTCATGAGGCCACTGTAATAAAACTTTTTAGAATGTTTTGTCTTTTGATTTATCGATCTTTGTTATCCGACTTTATATCTTTTCCGAATTAAAAAGAAGCAATTGAAAACAATATGAATTGCAATATGCAATTCCTCAAGTGTACGGCGGTATCGACGGTACCCATATTCCAATTATTCCCCCAGGAGAAGGACATAAGTAAGTATTGGTTACTTTTGAATCCACGGTAAAAAAACTGTAAAATTTATATTTTTAACATTTTTAGGGATTTCATAAACAGGAAGCAATATGCGTCATACGTTTTACAAGCCGTTGTGGATATTAAATTGCGGTCTGTCTTATATTTTAATATTTATATTATTACATAAAATTAATGTTGTTACTTCTGTAAAAGCATTAGAAATATAAGCTGCAAGGTGCCGGGTAGCGCACACGATGCCCAAGTTTTAAAAGAATCTGAAATATTTAAGAACTAACATCTCTTACCAAAGGTAATAATAAAAAAAACAGTAGTTTTAATTCAGGATTCATGAATATCCAATTTTCTTATTTAAGGGTCTATATTATAATGTTCGATTTCGTCTTAATTCCAAGGGGCAGACCAATCTATTTTAGGTGCATATTTAGCTGTATTAAAACTCAGATTACATGGCGCTTGCTCAGCGTCGAATCCCAGACTTTCTGTTTATGTTTATTTACTTTTGATTATACTGTTATTTTCATTAAAATTTACATATTGCAAATAAACTCTTTCCCTCACTAGGCTTCTGGGCTAATTAATGGTGTTCATGTACCACTAATGATTTTGGGCGACCCTGCGTACCCGTTACTAACTTGGTTAATGAAAGCCTTCAGAAACGACACATCTTTAACTAAAGAACACGAATCATTTAACGTATATCTGAGCTCAGCTCGTATGACCGTGGAAACAACATTCGGGAGATAAATAGCTTGGTGGAGAATGGTGATGAAACGTATGGATGTACATTTTCCCCTGGCTCCGGACGTAATCGCCACATGTTGTGCCGTACACAATTTTGTGGAAGGTCTGAAGAAGGATACATTTCAGCCTAGGTGGCTGGAAGAAATTGACGAAATTTGAAAAAAAATGTACCCCCAGCCCAAACCTAGAGATACGAATTCCGAAAACGCTGATGCAATAGTCGCTCGATTAGCGCTGAAAGATTATTTAGCGACTCATTTTCCGTTAAGAGAGAGTTCTCAATTTACATGTTAAATTTTCCCGAAATGGTTCTAATACCATTGCATTTATTTCTCTATTTGAATTTTTTTATTACAAAAATTAATAAAAGTTTAAATGAGACTGGCTTTTATTTATTCTGGTCTTTGATGGGGATAACGGAATCCATAGGGTCCTGTAAACCTATTAGCATTAATTTGGTAAAATTGTAAACTACTGGGACTTAAAAGATTGTTCCTAGGTGTTGAAGAATTTATAAGAGGACTTGGTGGAAATCTGTTTGGGTAATTTATAAATGAGCTTGGTGAAATACTGTTTAAATGGTTATTAAACGAGGGATCTGCTTAAGCTTGAGGAGTATTTAAAATTGAACTTGAAGAAAGACTGCTTCGTGTAGTTAAAATTGGAATCTGAAGAACATGGCTTCGTTGAGTTGGACTTGGAGGAACATGACTTCGTTGAGCTGAAATTGGACTTGGAGGAACATGGCTTCTTGGAGTGAGGAACATGGCTTATTTGAGTTGATATTGAACTAGCAGGAACATGGCTCCGTTGAGCTGAAATTGCACTTGTAGGATCATGACTTCTTTGAGTGGAAATTGGACTAGCAGGAACATGGCTTCGTTGAGCTGAAATTGGACTTGGAGGAACATGGCTTCTTTTGAGTGGAAATTGGACTTGGGGTATTATTGTTTTGGTGATTAAGTTGAGAAGTATTTATATATGGTACGCAGTTTAAAGACCTAATTAAGCTTTCTTCCGTTAATTGACTTTCATGAATGCTTGAGTGTGACTTGCTCTTTTGAGACGTAATTGACTGAAACATTTTGCCCATCATTTTCTGGAATTCTTCCATCTGGTTTTTTGATTCTTGGTGGAACTTTTCCATAATTTTTTCCTCCCAATGCCTTTGCTTTTCTAATTCACCTTGCGCCCATTTTTGGTACCTCTTTTCCCTTACTTCGTACATTTTTTCCATTTTCTCAGCATAAGTCAAAAGGGCTTTTTCGTTGGTTGACAGAGGCTTAACTTTACTTCCTAATATAGATAAAAGTTGAATGTTATCTTTTAAAATATAGACAACATAATTTATTCACACTATTATTACTATATTTGTCTTGAGCTCCAAATAATTTTTTGCTTGTGCTAGGTCCAGCTTCTATCAAATCCTCGCTTAATTCTTCCAAATTTTGCTTTCGCTTTCCTATAATTCATTACAGAGAAATATATAATAAATTAATAGTCTAAAAGAAGTGTGAATCAAACTCTACTTATTGAAGTCAATTACTAACCAGAGCTTTTATTTTCTTTTACTCCTACTTCGTCCTCAGGCTCTGAATTATCCGGTTCCAAAATTTCTTCTACATGTTCAGAAATCGTCTCGCGGCTGCACCTATCTTTTTCGTTTTCCGTTTCGCACGTGTCTAAAAAATGTTACGTAAATTTAATAACTAATTAACGCTAAAACCGTGATTTCCACAAAGCTATAGGCTACACTATAGTATACTTCAGCGTGCCAGATTCTCAAAAACAAAATTATATATAGTAACGAGGCGAAAATATTATTTTGTTGATATATTTAGGCTAATATCTTATTCGGTTCCTTTAAAAATGCGTTTTTAGACCCTTTCTTAGTAATGAAAGTCCCTCATTGATTTCGACCCTTTTACGAAAAATAAAACTCTCTTAATCCCCTGAATAGTTTAACGAGAAAATGTCTAAATTATATTACTATCTAAATATCGGAAGCTATAACAATAATTTCATTGCTTCTAGTTAAATGCGAGAAAGAATTTTTATTTTATTTTTGTTACCTTAGTTTAAAGTTCCGATAAAAGTTTTAAATTCAATCTTAGAACTAACAATTCATAATCTATAATCATCATAATATAATAATGTAGTGTTAGCAGAAATACATGTATTTCTGGTGTTAGGATTTATTAGAATATACTCAAAATTAATTTACATAATGTTCAAGTTACTATGTTTTAAACTAAGGTAACGTTCTAAAAAACTTCATCTAATAACTACTATAAATTTATTATTTAAATTATTATGTTTTTTAATTTTTTGCCTCAGAGTATGTTTTGGTCAGGAAATTTGTTTTGGTAAGGCTTTTGTATTATTATTAATATAATATAATTTTGTATTATCACCGTATCACGCAATTATTTTCTAATTGAGGTTTTTTAAGATAATTTTAAATACTAGCGGCCCATATTACTCAATCAAACTACCGAAGGGATTTCAATATATTAAATGGAATGATCTTTAATCCCTTATCAATTTAAAAAGTGCTTTTCGTGGAAGGGTAATATTCAATATATTAAAGGAGTTTTTTCTTTAAAAAAGGGTAGAAATCAATGAGGGACTTCCATTATTAAAAACGATCTAAATTAATTAATCTAGAATATGTAATTTATTCTTAAAGTTGTCTATTAATTAGCACGGTGGTTTTAACTACATTGGACACTAGCACATTCTAGATAAACGGCATCTATAATTTAAATTAAATTGATGAACTTACCAGAATCAGATTCATCATTAATGGCGCTATCGACGCCTCCGTTGGCAGATTGGGCTATTGGCCTACAACCAAAAACTTCGTCCAATTCTTGGAAAACAGGCATAGTTGAAGGAGCTTTTCCTGAGGTGCTATTGTTTTTTTTGTAGCAAGTTCTAATTTGCTCTCAGCTGAAATCAACCCCTCTCGCTTCCATCTCTAATTGCACCCGTCTAAAAATGTCCTTGTTTCGATGTTTCTTGCCATCGAGGGCTTTCATTATGTTTAATTCAACTATGACATTAATTAACGTTAAAGTCTCTTCTGTTTTCCAGGATATTCGTTTCAATTCATCATGTGTAGATTTTTCCTTCATTTTTATTCTAACTGCACTTCTCAAACTGAAGAACCGTATGAACTACTTACCCAACTCCCCCCCTCAACATAAGTAGAGTATAAGCCTCGTTCTGTTGTGGAAAAGTACGAAAATTTACATGAATAGGGGAAAGTGATTTTAAGATCGCTTTATCGCGAAAACTGGTTGTCCGAGGTAGTTTTCGATAATGCGGTTTTCGTCCCCGAAACGCGCCTTAGCAGGTGTTACAAGAAGAGGGGTTAAAAGCGCGTTGCGATAAAGTGCTCTTCGAACCTCCATGTAACCGCGATCTTTAATGGTTACAGAATTAAACCCATATGGCTAAACGTTTCTGTGTTTCTTTCTGTGTGTTAATAATCATATTTGAGCGTTCAAATATTCTTTAAAAATGCCCGCATATTGTTCAATATTTACGCACTTTTATATTTGTAGTTGTTGTGAAAAAACTAACGCGTGTATCGATTCATAACCAATCACCTTGTTTGTAAACATTTGTGGTTTACGCTTATAACTTTCACGTACATAGTTTTCAAAACTTTTCTGGCGTGTCTAAATTCATGACGTTTATTTTTATACGTTACGGAAGGTTGTTTGGGGTCGCGCACTTTTAAACATTTATCTGTATGATATGTTAGTTTTGCGTAATGCGCCAATTAGTTTAATCGAATTCTCTCCAGGCCGTAGCTCGCAAACCACTTTTCGAAGTTTAAAAATTCCAACAATTAAAATCGACCCCGAGGAATATGAAAACCATGGTAAAAAATCAAATAAATAACCGGAAAAAATTCACAATTTCTCATTTTCGAACTTGTTGACGAAAGTAAGTCAAAATCCACGCTTGTAAGTGTACTTTAGGGTTTTTCTGTTCTTTTCAGCAAGCTAAAAACATCTTTTCTAGCAATAAATATAAGCCATTTAAAATTTAAAATTAAAAGACGAACAAACGTTTTGGACAGTGTACACGGTAATTGAAATTTAAAACAAATTTTACTTTAACCCACTACCAAAATTAGAACATCTTGAGAATTGTGTGTACTCACAGGTCCGTGACATCTTGTTCCATGAAATATGTTATTGTTCATCTTGCTCCTGAATTATTTTTTTTATTTTTCCCAACTTTCCAATTATTGTTCTACTTAACAAATGTATTATTGTTCGCTTGCCTTAAATGTAATAATTTTCAAAATTAGGGCGCTCATAAAGAAAAACGTTATTTTCACGGTTAAAATAATGCGGTTCAATATTAAAATCTAGGCAGAGAATGGACAATCGAAATGCCGAATTTATGTACTACTCTTTTTTATGTACTAAATAAAAGGAATAAAATATATTAGTCGCGAAATTATTAAATTAAATCAGGAAATACAACTCCCCAGCAAACATAAAAGCCCGGGGACGTCCTTATAATACGTGGTTCATATAGCCCAGCTGGGTCCCGTCCAGAATTCATCGAACCAGTGACGACACCAAGAGATATTTAGGTGTAGGCTAATAATGTTCCTTAATTGTAAACCCTATTTTTTTATTGTTGGGCCCCCTATTAATTGACATAATATATTCATTGGACAAATTTTATGTTAAAACCGAAAATAGTCATTCATATTTAATTAAAGCCTTAAAAATCGACTTGATATGGCTTCTTTTACTCGATTTGTGAGTCCCTACGTGAAAACCAAATTTAATGTCGACTATAGCTTATTATGTGAGTACCATCACAAAAAAGGGCAGATAATTATCTTTCTTTGATGGACCTTTCTACCATTATCCGAAATTTATTGCTTTTTAAGCCTACCTGAGGCCCCAATCGCCACTCCTGCTTAAACGCGAGGTATTAGATGTAAGTTACATCAGATATTCATCACATTAGACTTAGCATAAGCCTCTAATAGACAGTACCGCCTAGAACTAAGTTCACTAAGCCGCGACTCTCTTATAGCGCCGCTCATTTGGGTGAAATCGCTCATTTGGGTGAAACCGCTCATTCGGGTGAAACCGCTTAGCCCTAGACTCACCCCAACATAAGCGGCGGTATAAGCGGGTAGACGCTTAGCAAACTTTGTTCTACGTGGTACTGTTCTTTCGAAATTTAATGTTAAACACTCGTCAACTTGTGACGTGAAATTTTTATTAAGATTTGGGTTTAAATTTTGATCAATATCAGTCGAAAACCAATTTTCACGGTGTATATTTGTTCTTCCTAATTATCTATTTCCAAGGAATATATTTATTCATTCTCACAAAATACTGTTTCATATAAAAGAGAGAAGGATTACGACATGGTTAATGAGATTATCGGTCTGGTACCTTATATCATTAACCATATCGCAATCAGTAGTCTCTCTCTGCTCCCACTCCCCCTTTCCTCCCACCTCATTAACCATAATCCCCAGAACGTTTTTTCCAGCGCTGTTATCTTCTTTCACCCCTCCCCAATCGCCATAATTTTTTCATTCTCCAGAATCTGTATTCCCCGCGCTACCTCATTAACCAGATTATAATCGCTATATCCTCTCTGCAAGCCCCCTCGCCCCGCCCCGTTAACCATAATTGTTATCTTTCAATCCTAAGTCCGTAATCAGTAGACTCTCTCTGCTCCCCTTTTCCCCCGTTAACCATAATATAATCTCCTTTGGTTTTGCTTTCAATCGCCATAATTGCCACTAGCACTGCCATTAACCATAATTTTCATAATCTAGAATTTATCCCCCTGCCCTCTTTGTTCAACCCGTTAACCATATTTGTTATCTCTCATTCACTATACTGCAATCAGTAGATTCTCTGATCCCTCTCCTCCCCCATTAACTATAATTTCTTTATCGCTTGCGAACCCTTTTAATTTCTAATTAAATTATTTACATTTAATTTTTATTTTAGAACTTGGTTTACATGTTAGTAGGTACCATCAGATATTCCATTAAATGGTTATCTTGTACATTCGCCGGAATATAATCGCCAAGATTTTTCTACTTTCCCCCTTTTCCCCCTCCCCAATCGCCGGAATATAATCGCCAAGATTTTTCTAGTTTCCTCCTTTCCCCTCCCCAATCGCCGGAATATAATCGCCAAGATTTTTCTGCTTTTCCCCTTTTCCATCCTCCCCAATCGCCGGAATATAATCGCCAAGATTTTCTCTCTGCTTCCTTCACACGTTTCCCCCTCCCCCCTCGCCGGAATATAATCTCCAAGATTTTCTCTCTGCTTCTTCGACCATCCACAATCGCCATAACTTCCACTATCTCTCCCAATCGCTAGAAATCGGCTTTTCCCCCATTTGCTATAAATCGCAGCAGTTTGCCAGAATTAGTTTTACCTCTCAGAAATAATTAATTTACCCAAAATTGGACCGCCAGTTTATTTTTTTAGAGGAATCTCTATGGGCGTTTAACATTATAATAAAACTAATAGGTCCAATTTTAGGAACTTTTGGTCCGAAATGGGGTACATAGGGCCGAAAATGGTGACTTTGGTCGTTTTGGGGTACATTTGGTCCATTTTGGTCCATTTTTGGGTACATCAGAATTGCAGTTGCAAAAACGAAGAGCCGTAATTTTTTCCACCCATCCCTAAACTCCTTAAATTTATTGCTATTATTTATGTATCGCTATAATTCCGAAACTCTATAATTTCTTTATCGCTTCCGAACCCCTTAATTTCTAATCTATAGGCAATAAGGACAAGTTATTTAAATTTAATTTTTTATTTTAGAACTTTTGTTTACATGATTACGACTAATCCGATATTATATATAATCCGTTTAAATCGCAATTTATCTATATAATTGTAATTAATTCGACATTTAAAGGGTTGAAACGAACTACCTTCTGCAACTTGTATAAATAACTTAATTAAAAGTTCTAACTCACGTATTTGTAGTGTCTAACAGTACTATCGTCGTCTTTTTCTTCAGGTGCAGGTGAGATGTATTTGTCAGTGATAGTAGTTGCTTTTGGGGTAGGTGGAATGTCCCATTCTTGCGAAATGTACTTTTTTTTCCGAGGGTGAATTATCCCTCGACGGACAATGAGGAAAGAAGCTGGCATATTCCCATTCGGGTACGTCTCCTAACTTTTAGTGTTCTAAGATTCCATGGCACTTGTAACATCGTACTTCGTCTCCACGTTGAATATAGTAGAATCCGGCCTCCGGTAATTTCTCTTTGGAAACATGTGGATTTTTCCAGTGACGATACGTTTCATTTTCCATAGTTGATTTAGACAAAATATGTTCTATAGTTTCAAATGATACATTATCTAAGCCTACATGCTAAAGCCTAATTTTCTCACTAAGCCTACTAAACCAAATTTTCTCGATATGGTTAAATTTCTACGCTAAAATTCTCAATAGAAACGCTTTTTCAATAGGCAAATTGTTATGAAAATTGTCTAATATATATACATAGTTTACTACAAAATAAAAATAGTAACTTACTTTCTACGCTAATCTAACGCCTACACGACCTAATTTAGGCCTAATTTTCTGTCTTAGATATAAAAGAACGCCTAAAAATTTCATTTTAAATATAATAAAATAGAAACTTACTTTTTTCTATTTGACGGTCGGAAATCCTTAAGCCTATGCCGTAAAATAGAGCTGACGAACGGCTGAAACTGGAGCAAAAATTGCGTGACCTTCAATGACAATTCCCTAGGACTGAAAGAAAGAACGCTATGTGACGTGTAGATAAGACTCTTTCCTGAGATATCGAAAACTTCATCTAAGAATTGATTCCCATGAATACACTGACGTCATATCTTAAGTACCAGTGGAAATAACCCCCACTGACGCTTTATCAGGAGGAGGACCTCTAACGAGACTTTTCTTAACCTATTATCGTGTGGAAAAAACCATTGCTCAAAGTTCAGTTATCTTATTAAACTTGCGCGCGCACAGAAAAATGAACGAGTCACGTGAGAATCGGTACATCACGAGCCATGGTTCTTAATACAGTATGCAATAAAGAACGGAAAAATAATTTAAAGGCTTTATTATTATTATTATTATTTTCGATCGCTTTGGTTCTTTTTCCTCTGATCTGCTAGTTTCTGCTTCTGTCTTTAGTATTTATAAATATTTTCCTATCCATAAACCATTTCCTAACTGGTGGACTTTGTTAAGACTAAAAATTTACTTATAATACGCTGAAATACATTTTCCAATACGTAAAAAATTAAAGCTAGACCTAAAAACCTGTAAAGTTTAAATAGCTAAGACTAAATTTCTAAGCCTAACCCATGAAAGTACATTTTCATAAATCATATCCTAACACGAATGCATTAGTTAAGAATAAATGTTTTTTTTAAATACACTAATTAATTTCGTAAACAAGCATACATTTTAGTTCGCCCTTCCTCCAAAATATCTAATAGAACTAGTATATTATCGATAAATATACATGTTCTTGGGGAATAAGAGACGTTTTTTTATCAAAGATAAGCCAAGTTTATAGCTTATTGTCATTGGTTCCATAACAAAAACCTCATTCTAACGTGATAATGACTACCCACTAGTCCCAATTCCATGTAAAACTCTTTCAGTTTCTTTAAGTTCCTTTTGAGTTACAAAATATGGTTTTAGAAATACATTTTTCCTATTTCAATTAAATATAAGTATTAAAATTAGAATTGCTTCATTAAATTATGCATTTGTACTGTAAACAATACCTGCATTTGAAATTGTATAACATAAAAACACAGTTTAAATAAAATATATCAAGGTTTTCAATTCAGTTAAAAATAATTAAACTAGATGCATTGTGTTTATATTTTTAACTTAATTGCATTGATGTTTTAAAAGCAAACCTCGGGCCTAAGAAACAGGCAAAGTGTAAATTGCTAAGACTAAATTTCTAACTCTAATAATGTGTTAATCAATTATACAATTATCTATTCATAAGTTTTAGAGACTTTATTACAATGAAATAAAACCATCGTATAAGTAAAAAAATTTATTTACCATGGTTTAAAATATTAATTTAATAGTTGTTTAAAGCATGACTGATACTTCATGGTATTCTTGATTTTATTAAAAACAGTTAAAATTTACATGTTTCCGAAGCTTTCGATACAGAGATTAACATTTCTCATACAAATAAGTTTTTTATGATTTAATTTTTAGGTCTCCCCAATTTTTAATATAAATTTTACCCTTGTCTAAATTTAATTCTCCCATATTTTTAATTGCTACTGCCTCTTTAAAATCTCTTTTAAAATAATGTTGTTCTTTAAAAACAATATCACCGTTATCAAAATCCATATTATGCCCTTTTGTCGCCCATATATGGTTTGCAATTCCGTTATATTTGTCACCCATTTTTATACATTTTTTATGTTCATCCTTTCTTATTTTAAACTTTCTTTTAGTTTGGCCTATGTAAGATTTGTTACATTCGCAAGTTAATTTATATATAATACCGGTTTCGTTATTTTTATCTATTTTAGGTTTATTCTTTATAAGGATTGACTGTATTGTTTCTGATTTTTTACTTTTTAAATTTATATTTATATTTTTTAATTGTCTATTTGTTTTTTTCTGTTATTCCTTTTACATATGGGAGGATAAGCATGTTTTCATAATTCACACATAATAAAACAACCTAAAATACCTAAAAATTATCTAAAATCGAGATATCAAAATATGAATTTGACGGTGAAATTCGAAATTCGTTAAACCTAACGCGAGCTGTCGCGAAGTGATAACTTTTTAACTATTAATAATTATATTGAAATTGTTGAAATATTCTTGCAAAATGTTGACACATTATGTTTTCGTTTAAATTCCCCCCGAATCAATGCATACGCCAATTAACCAAAGGATTGCCACCCATGAACAATTTAACACAAACGTCGTTAGGGTTAGCACTCTACGTGCTAACTTCATGTGACTTGGTCTCATTCCCACGGACGTAACCATTTCCGCTATCGATGGAAGTTAAAGAAGCCAAAAAGATAGGGCAAAAAGTCGCCGGAAGGAGTAGCATATACCGGTTATGATTTTCAATGGGAAAAATCACAGTAAACATAAGTACTATGACGGATGTAACTTATAGGGAGCTGGTTTATTATAAACTTATGTTATTATATATATCTTCCGTCTTGAAATGGCGCTAGTGCAGTTCAAAGGGTTTTATTACTTGGAAACAATACCAAAGGAGCTTGAACCATTTTAAATGTTATCACCTTAAAATTTCAAAATTAGTGCAAATAAAGCCGCACTTCTAGTATCAAAAAAGATTTTAATATATGGTAGGCTATTCACTAGCTTTCTAAAGGGTGGATTGACCACCCCACAAGAATTGGCCATAGCGGTATTAATTTCTGGAGATGACCCTTAAAGATAGATCTCCGCAATTCAGAGTTATTTACTAAAAACGTAATCCAGGTTCAATCCCACCCGGTATAAAATTTTAATTATAATTAAAATAATTGAGACGAAACAACCGAGTATAATTTATTCAGAATATTATAAATTAAGTAGTTACAACAGTCAGCTAGACGTACTAAAACAATGCACAATTATATTTAACCCTATTTACGTTACAAGTTTATCAGTTAAATATAATACAAATCCAATTTTAATGAAAGAAATATCTACAGAGGGTATTTGCATTTTTCTCGCTAACGAAATACTTGCCGCATCTTTTACGCTCATTTTATTTCAAATTAAACATCTTTATCAGTCGAGAAAACGTCATAAAGTAATGACGACCAGTTAAAAACCAGACCAATAAAAGTGTAAGCGCACGATGTATTCCACTAGATAAAAATATACGACTGAAAAACGAAGTAAAATACAAATAAAACGAAAGATATTTTATTAGGATTAGTTTTTTTAAATTTAAATGTGAAAATACTCTTCACGTCACGCACACTCGAAATACGCAAAAGTAACGTTATACTATATCCAGTTTAAAATATTAGAGTATCAAAAAATTAAAATAACGAATAGAAAAATACACAATAACAACCAAATCAATCAGAATTCAGAAACAAAACTCAAAGAAAAATATTATAACGCAGTCAAGCAATCAGACTTCAGAATCAAAATAATTCATAGAGAAATATTATAACGCAGTCAAGCAATAAATTAGTTCAAATACTTAGAAATCAAGCAATAGAAAATATAATATTAAGAAGCGCAACACCTTACCATTCACAAATACGTTTTTTCACGTATACGTGTTATAATGAAATTGGATAAGCTTTGGGCAGGACTTACGCTCTTAAAGGTTCCTCTAAGACGATGATTTTGCCCGAAAAAGTAAATAAACTTAAAAAATAGTAGATACAAATATAAGACAGAAAAAACGAACAATACCAGAGATTAGACAAAAAGAACGTGATCCCGATCAGTTAAAAAACACAACAAAAAATCGTATCCGAAAAAATAAACCTACTGACAATTAAAGAGTTTAACAATGTCATTGAATAATATATTACAGATTTATAACACAATGTAAAAGGAAACAATAACACAGCGGCAACAAACCAAAAACACAACGGGAACGAATCAAAGTCCTAAAACCGTGCTCCCGGTTCAATTCCCGACGAAATAAAAACAAGTTCACAAAAATAAAAAAACAAAGTTCAATAAAAAATATCCACAGATATTGTATTCATCCGTTTAGTAAAAAAACCCGCCTTATCATAATGGTTCCTTTACTTTAACTATTTCCCTAAGGAAGTCAATGGCTCGGCGATGAACTATCCGCGTGGTAACAATGCGACCCGAGTAAAATTCTTGATCACCATCAACTTTTACATTAAGATACTTAATTACTTAATAAAATATAAGATTAATATAATTTATTAATATTTAATAAAATATAAGATTAATATAGTTTATAAATATTTAATTAAATATAAGATTAATATAATATATAAATATTTAATAAAATATAAGATTCATATAATTTATAAATATTTAATTAAATATAAGATTAATATAAATTAATTTAATTTATAAATATTTTAAATGATGTAGAATAAATTATAGTACCTAACGTTATAACTTTGTAAAGGACATTCGCCAAAGCTGTTTTTTAGAAAAACACCGTAAATTATCAAGCGTTGGTGGCTGAGTGGAGGTAGACACGGGTTCGATTCCCGGCCGGCGCCAAAAATCGAAAAGTGATACTAAGACGAATACCGTGTATAATTGGTAGAAACCCTGCCTTTGGACGTTGAGAGGTTGCATAACACTCAGCACTTGGTCCGTCCCAAATCCATTGAGAAGAAGTTGAAGAGAAAGTGCCCATACAAACACAACAGACTCAACATCCACAACCATCATAACACAAACACAACAAACTCAACATCCACAACCATCATAACACAAACACAACAAACTCAACACCAACAACCATCACAACACGAACTCAACATTCACAACCTACACATAAACATTACAATAACGAAATATCCGATCAAACTGAGTTAAAACTATCTCGACGGTGAACGTTGACGAAAAAAGACCAACCAAACCAAACCCAACCGCAAATCAACCCGTTAACGCTCACCATCACACGGTGATGTTGCCAAACCTTCGAGAAACTGCGAACGCAGTGAGCGAAGAAACTGCGTGATTTACTTTGTCCCCTCGGAGAGGTAAAAAGTTTAGCCAACTATCGCCCACATGGTGAACTATCTCTTTGGACTATATTAGTAGTTTTTCTCTGAATATCCAAAAGCGTACGGGAATCTGTAGGAAGCTCAACATGTCCATGGGATCTTAAAATAGCTAATAGACTATTCAACCTAATTTCTAATGTCTTCACATATATCAGAACTATTGCAAGAATTACTGCTACTGCTATAACAATCCGAAGAAAAATCATCAAATTTAACGAAGCTTTCACTAGACAATTCAGAAATAGCGTCAGAATTATTCGCATCCTCATCAAAGAAATGTGTTTTCTCAAAATTGTTTGCATATCCTAACCCTCCGATGGCTTGGTTTGTCTTAAGTCATGTTGAATATCTTCTAAATTTCTGTGGTTGTTACAAACTAATGCCTTATCTATCATTTCTTGGATGCACTTTGCCCTCTTTCTACGTAAATGCCTTGTACTCAAACCATCAGGTGCAGAATTTTCAATTTAGAATTGGCTATCATAATATTATAAGAAAACGTTAATTTGAAATAAATTTAATTTAAGGGTTACTAAATATTTTTAAATTATTAATTAACTTAAAAAGTAGACAAAGTCACGCACCCTTGTTTAAATTGAAACCACAGCAGATGTAGAACACCAGTCGAAAATCTATAATAAAAATATCAGGGAAATTTAAAAAATTAAAAAGGGCTTTATTATATATTTAAATTATCAGAAACATTTTTTAATTACATTCTTGTTCTTAAAATAAAATGTACGTTTGCGTTGTATAAAAATTCACATTTCTACTTTTAAATAGCGCGCCCTAACAAAAATAACCCAGTATGCATTGGAATTTCAGGTGGAAGAATCGAGGTTGAACAATAGAGGCGATGCCAGAAGGAGAGAGGAAGATAGCGCGTGGGTATTTCTTTCTCCCACCCCACCCATTTATTTAGTTTTCTTGGTATTCTCTCCTCTGCAAGACCACAGCTAACCTTCGTTCTCGTTTACACGAGGGTGAGCCCTATAAATTTGGCCCTAGAGAAACTACACGTGTTTAACAAAAACCCTTAGATTCTATTTAAAATGAACATTAAATATATTACTGTTTCAAATCTTTAAGGTAAGTAATTATCATTAACAAAAACACTGTACGTATTACGTTTTCGTTAAAGACAGTGTAAATACAATATTTCACTAAGCCTAAGCAGCCTAACACAGTCTTTGCCGGCCCTTTCTCCTCGGCAGCGGCTGGAAACCTATTATTCATTTCGATAATAAATTATTTAATTGTTTAATTTTAATTCCTGAAATATTTAAACCTTATATTAAAATTACAAAAGGAATTGTTATTTACCTGATTGTTAAACGTTAAAAAATGAAATCCATCGTTGAAAAATAAAGAAAATATTTATCTGCCAACGAGAAAAATATGACCAGTGAGGGTAAAGTCGCTTCGCTACTGAGAGGCGTCTCTTCCTATTCCCGCAATGTTAAAATTTCGTTACCAGTTTTTGACGCACGCGCGAATAGAAGAAATTACAAATGAAGTTCAGGATCCCACTACCAGGTGCTACAGGGTGTCGTTAGTTAATTTTTTTTAGAAGATTTTTGTTACATCCGGAATATGGCACCGATTATTTTCTTATTTATAATACTAAAAGGGTTAAATAAAATGTGAAATGGTTGATTCATGTGAATTTATGACGGAAGTAAGTACAACTAATTATT
Organism: Leiobunum rupestre; assembly: GCF_980474605.1. Classification (NCBI taxonomy): domain Eukaryota; kingdom Metazoa; phylum Arthropoda; class Arachnida; order Opiliones; family Sclerosomatidae; genus Leiobunum; species Leiobunum rupestre. The sequence goes on along the minus strand of NC_143393.1, from coordinate 56,429,708 downwards.
TTTAAATATTATTATATTTTAATATTGAAGTGTCAATTCTTTTTAACAGCCTAAAATAATGGAAAACATAAATAGCCAAGGCCTAACAACAATAACAATAGAAATTAATATATTTGAAATGAAATTAGATCAAATAACTTAATGAAAATAAATAAGAAATAAATATATAAGATAAATATGAGGTATGTGTTTAGTGCTGTATCTTCATCAATTTCCTGTCCAGTCTTTTCTGTGTCTTTTTGTATTCATGATCGAGATCTTGTTTTTTCAGGGCACTGTGTATGCAAAACTCAACGAAGAAACTTATCATGTTTTGAAATACAGTCGGACTATTGAAGCTTGAAACCAAGTCTTGTCAATTCGACGTGTAATAAATCTTTCCATACGCTCTTTGACATTTGTCATGTGAGATAGTAGTTTAAAGCTAGTATCAAATACCTAATTTGTTTCAGTAATAAACTTTAAAAAATTGTCAGTAGGTACTATACAGTACGAACAGAATCGAACCGGTCTCGGCACCCGGCTCGGCACGGGACCCGGCGGGGTGCGCGGGTCGGGGGAAACCTTTCCGAGTCCGAGAAACCGAAGAGACTCGGCGCGATCGATATTTGGCCGGGTGCCGTTCCGAGATAGGGACCCGGCGTACGATTCGGACTCGGCGTCGGGAAGGTTTGGGGTGGTGGGAGGATACGAGAGAGAGGGTAGTTACTTCGCGCCCCGTTGGATGGCGCGCGAGAATGACGGAAGAGAAAAATCAATACTTTTCTATACAAAATCGAAGCTACTTTCGCGGCAAAATGATTCGATTTAAAAAAATTATTTTAGTTTTAGATACTTATATTTTAAATGTTAATTTGCAGATTCCAATTAATAAAGGAACAATAAAAGGTTTTTTTTAATAATCAATTAATATTTCATAATTTAAACAAAGTGTTATTAGTTGTTTACGAAATAGATAATTTAAATTATTGTGGGCGTTTCGGTAAAAGATTGATTAACTCATAGTGACTTATTTAAGTTGGTTTTTATATTTGGCGTTTAGTTAGTCTTATTCAAGTATATGTGCATTCCTTAAACGTTTAGCAGAATAGGTGAAAACGTTAAATTGATTAGTCTTAGCTTTTCAATTTAAGCGACACGTAATCATGTTAATTAACTTAATCAAAGTATAAAGTAATAGTGAGTTTTCACCCGTTAGGAAACGAGCAGAAAGAATGCCTACCGCGTTAAGTGTGAGTGTAATAAGGCTATGCATAGACTGCTACACCTGCTTCCTAGCTGGGGCGTAATCTCCTTAATATTTGAAATTATTTTCATCGGTGGCAAAAAAAATAACATTTTCCAATAGCTACAAGTTTATTTGTTCGCCAGAACCTTATCATTTTTTAATAATTATAAATATATAAACGTGTTTATTCCGATTAAATTATTTTATTTAAATATCATTAATAAATATGAAAATAACATATTAAAAATTCAATTCGTTTCTATTCGCGGCCATTTCTTTGTCGCTAATCGACATCCCGGTAGATCCTAGTGGTTCTAAATGATGTGTATAATAATTTAAATATTATCAGTTAATTTCAATTGGATTAACAGGTTTCATGCGCCTAGAAAAGGTATCGAGGGAGCTCGTAAGAGTGTAGAATGTTCGCGATAAAGCTACGTCTACACTCCTACACATTTCACGCTCTCGGTTTCTTTATCTTCAGTCGCTTAACCTGATGAATATTCATATTCTTGAAATAATAGGCCTTTCTGTAAAGTATCGTGTCCTTCCTGATCAAATTTGGCTCTTACGCCTTTGCTTTTTACTTTTACAAATTTACGCTTGAATATAAATGGCCCGTGCCTAGATTATTCCGATTTAGCTCAGTCTTGTGACGTCAAGTCTTACTTTAAAACGTTTACGTTCTATTCGTTTTATTTTATAGAAACATTTCTTAGAAACCGAATGATTTATAACTAGTTCATTAGAAATTTGAAAAATTTGGGGTGAAAAACGACTGAAATCGGTGAATTATCCCGTAAATTGAGTAATGGAACTGTAACGTCATAGGACGTCACCGATGATTTTAACGGCGGATAAAAAAATTACACCCAAAATGGCGGCCATGGCCTAAGCTACGGAGTGCCACTACTCTATCGCGTAAACTCTCGCAATTCCAGTTAGCGTCCCATATTTTCAGTAACATAGCGCGCAATTAGCTAACCGATTTTGAAGTTGAAAGAATAATAAAGTGACGCACGTGGCTTTTCTGGGCCACGTGTATGGCGCGTGGAGCTGAAACCGACCAAAGATGCCTTTTTCCTAAGAATGGAAAATTTGAAAGGCGGGAAGCGGCTTGTCAAAGGAGCGGGTGAGAGAGAGGCAGTGAGAAACAGCGGGCGGTGACTGCGACCACGGAAAGACGATAAGGGAAGTGCCCCTAAACAAGCGCTTCTTTCGATTCTTAGAAAGCGACTAAAATTTCTATTGTAAATTTTGTTATTCCCTAGCTTTCGGCTTAGCGATAGTCTTCCTTGACATTTTTACGATGATAAATATACATTTAACTGCCTATTTTTGGTTCCACGTCATTTGTCATACCAGAGTTTGGGAAAGGTTTCGAATATTTTTAATGATTGTTAATTTTTCTACGCTAAATGAGCAATTTTCAAAGACGTGTGATTTGACTTTGATATTTTTTTGCCCTGTGCTTATTAATTTATTTGAGTTTAACAAAACAAAGACCTAAAAATATTGGACACTATAGAGGCTCTTTTGCCCAATTGGAATTATTTTTAAAGGTTTTCGAAATAATACAATTTTAAATAATTTTAATATAAAATAAAATTTAAGTATTTCGCGGAACTAGAATGACACTTATAAAAATTAAACGATTTGGGAGTAAATGTTTAACTGGCGACGCTTTGTGACTTTTATATCGGGCCCACGGCACCGGCGGTCCCTGAATTAGAAGGGGCCCAAAAACGCTTCCGAATAACATTGTCCCAAATGATCGAAAAGGGCCTCAATATCGAGTTTCGTTGAGGACGATAGTTGCGCAACTGACAAAGCTTATGCGTTTTTCATTAAGTGTGATATAATTTATTGTTAACATTATATTCATTTAAATGAAAGTGCCCCTAAACCACAATCCGAGCCTCTTGTCTCGTTTTCCCTGGTCAATTTTGAGCATTAGATGACAAGTAGAGTACTTTTCAATGGTGCATAGGTCTAATACCTTTAAGGTCCACCCTACCATGTTGGTCTATCCTGACATTTTTATTAGGAAAAATATATTTTACCGCAGTTTTTCTGCCTGAAGATCCGGGTAAATTATTTGTGTGTTAGTTTTGTGTTTAAATTCCAAGAGAAAGAAACTGGAAAAGGAAACGGGGCGTAGCCTATTCGCTGCAAGTTGTGAATGGTGCCATACATGTAAATAGGATAAATATCCATTTTCAGGCTGACTTCCTGGCACAAAAAGTATTACATTGATTTGCCGCGGTATCTCCCGTACCCCATTCGCCCTAAGTCATATGGGATATTCAATTCAATTTTAAAAGCTGTTTCCCAATCAACAGAAAATGTAACAGAATCGTAGCGGTAAACGCTGATCACAAAATAATATACTTTTAGTACCATAAGTGTATAATATTTTTACATAAATGTACACTTACTATTCTTCACACGCAAAAGTATTATTGAGAGCTATTCACAAAACAGATTGCATTACGGGCTTCGTCACCGTTTTGCGTCCGCTAACGAGTCACAGGTAGCCTTTGACAGCACCTCGCAACGGGGGGATTTTCTTCTTGTTATGGCGTCACTCCGCTACTAGCTCTCAGTAAAATATTCCCCAAAGTGACAAACTTATTAAACAATATTATAGACTTATGGTTTAACCACTGTCCAGCTTTACGCGGCTAATATTTCGTCTATAATGTGAAACCAACCTTAAGGGTCAATTTTTGGGATAGCTGAGCATCATTTCCCGTAATGGTTATTTTTGGATTGAAAAATCCTCGACTCCAAAAAAAAATGTGAATTCGAAAAAGACGGGTGCCCCAAATTAATGTTTTAATTTAATTTTAAGTAAAAGTATTGAAAATGTATAAGTATAAATGCAATAATTAAAACGATTGCGAAAGTAAATAGGTATTTCATCAAGAAAAGACCAAAACCATAAACTTATAACCGTATTTTTATGCGCATGTTTCGTTTCCAAATATTTGTATTTTGTTTACCCATCGAGGACATATGTCATTTCTAAAAATGGGGTAAGGTCAATGTCCCGCGATGGAAAAGACTTTGGACAAGTTGTTCCGCATTATTTGACGTAACAATATACATCTAAAGTTCATCTTTAAGTTATATTTGGAAAACACGTGGCTTTAAGCACGTGGGTATGTTTTGACATTCTCTCCTCGGCGAGACGTACGACCTTTCCCCTTTCAGCGACGATCTTCCTCTTGAACTAAGTTAAAAGGGAGGGTGAATAACAGGGGTCAAAAAAAAGTTCGGCCCAGAGAGTATGAGGAAAGGCGGCGCTGGGCTAAACGGGCCGGGAGAAAGAGACAGGAAATATGAAGGGGTTGGAGAAGCAACCGTGCTCTTCTTTTTGGATTACCTTTAGCAAAAGCACGGTGAAAGGCTTTAACTTCGTTTTTCGTCGTGGCTACCCGTTTCAATTGTTTTTGAAAAAGAGCGCAAAGGAGTGAGAAAGAAAGAAGACAATGAAAAAAAAATTATATAAACGTGTTAACGTCCTAAATTATACGGCTTGATAACCAAACTAATTCTTCCACCATTCCAAAACCTTGTAGCTTTCAGTTTTGCCATTTTTTTAATTCCCCTTTTATAGTTTTCCAGGATTTTCATTTGTAAAACAATTACATTACAAATAAAAAAAATCAAAATAAATAAAAACAGGGTCAGAAAACATAACATCAAATCGCTACATAGGTTCCAAAACCAGGTTTTTAAAAAGATAACCAGATAAAGCTAGGAGTAGGCCTATATTGCGAATTAAAAAATTTAAATGGGACGAAGAATGCAGTTTAATTTCGCAAAATATATTTTTTTTTAATCCAACGTTTCGGAGGAACTGCTCCTTCTCTTTCAGAAGTGTAAATATGCAGCTGAAGAAGAAGTAGCAGCTCTGCTCCGAAACGTTGGATTTAAATAAATATATTTTGGTAATTTAAACCGTTGACTACGAATCGTTTTAAATTATTTAAATTTAGAAAAATAGTATTAAGAAATGCTTTATAAACATTGGAGAAATATAAAAGCATATAAACGAAGGTTGAATTGCTCATTTGGAAAAAATCCGTAAAGAAAATTTCGAGTTACCTGTTTTTGAAACTACAATAGCGAAAGCTTTTTGATAATTTGTTTTTAAAATAATATTGTTCACATTTTTAAACGGTATATACAATAAAAATAACTCATGTAACATTAAAAGATATATTTAATAAAATAATTGAATTGAATTGAATAAAATTATCACTGAAACATTTTCAAAATCCTGAAGGGCCTCCTCTGGCCATAAACACCTCTTTGACAACTTTGTTTTGATGGCTAATGAATCTGCAAAAAGAAAATTATCTCATTGTTGTGTTTTCAAACCTATTAATGTGTTTTCATTTATCGTTACATATTCCATTAATATAACAGGAGCTATTAAATAGAAAAAGACCCCTTTCAAAATAAAATTTACATATCGGTTTGCGAGATTTTAGTTTATAACTTTTCAATAGTGTGAATCTATTATAATCACCAAGAACCGATTAACGTAAGGAAGAACTTGAGACTGCAGTTTTTATCTCTACTGCCAAGCTGTTATACCGATGCCTCGCCTTTTTCCGGCTCCATCTTGATTTCAGGTCTAGAGCGCCTTCTTATTTTAAGGATCAAACCAAGAATGGATCTTTTTATTCTCAGATAAAATGTTTATATTCCGCCGATTTTTACCTTCATTCCCGTTGCAGCTCTTTAACCAGAACCTGGCTCCTGTCCTCAAAGTTCAGTCAATTCCGGGCGGAACATCATTGGTTCATTAAAACTTAAGTGTGGGTGATGCGTTAAAATAAGAACGCCGCATTTTACACCCCCCGCCCCCTTTACACATTTGCTTGGTCCATGATGCGTACCGAGTCTCCCGACTGACGGAATATAAACATTCTAAATATAAATAGATCAATTCTTGTTCAAACTAATCGGCAGGCAATTGGGCTTAGTATTTGGTTTTGATTAAAGATCAGATTTCTTGGCATCAATGTGGGGGAAAATGTATACTTTAATTACTTTCGGCATTTTTCCACTGATAAATGTTTCCAATAAATCCGAATAGCTCTCAGTAAATCAATTTTATTTTTCGGGTCTACTTTATTCTGTATGAAGTCCTTTAAGTCCGCCCATAAGTTTTCGATAGGGTTAAGGTCCTGAAATGATAATTTCGTTAAATATTTAAATTAAACAAATAAATTAAAATTAAACAAGCAAGATTTCCTTTTCATAAAAATGACACACCGGTGATTCTGGTGGCGTTGGAAAATGGTTGATGTTATTATCCTTCATGAATTTCTTGGTTGATTCGCTCGTATGCTTGGGATCATTGTCCTAAACGATATTATAAACGAGTTAAATAATTAAAATTAAATTAAATGATTTTAAACGAGAACAATTTTTCAATAAGTAAGAGTCAATACCTGCCAAAAACGATGGCCGTCGGGGTACACCTTTTCGATAAACGGAACTAAGCACTGTTTTAAAATTTGCTGGTATTTTTCCGACGTCATAATTCCAGCAAAAATGTACGCGACGGTTGGGCCTCTCGCTGAAATTCCAGCCCAAATGTGTACCTAAATATATCAGGCATTTGTTGAAAGGAATTGTACATACATCAATTTAACAAGGGAACTAATAGGTGGCGGATTAACTCCAAACCGCGCCCTTAGGCTGAGCTTCAGTAAGTACCCCCTATCCTTATGCTACCTGGCCAATTATTTAATTTAGGGCCCCGAAACCCTTTATTACCGGGCCAAATATTATTTAACAATTTCCCCGACCATATTCTACAGGACCTAAATATACTGACCTTGAACGGGTGTTTTGGAACTGGAACACGTTTAAGTGGTTCATTTCGGAACCGATATGGGATGCGTTTCCTACTTCCGTCAAAGAGGTATATCGAAGCCTCGTCAGTGAAAATGACATCATCGAATGTTTCAGGCGGCGATGCAAACATAAGTTTAGTTACGAAATGTAGCCTTTTTTTTTGGTTCACTTCTCGGATCATCTGCGTGTATTTCACCCCTTTCTGCCGCTTCCATCCCAAACGCCTACGGGTATTGTTGATCGCTGTTCTGGAAACGGTTATTGCGAATTGCTCTTTCAAACTTTCGGCCAGTTCTTTCGCCGATGAGACGTCCTTTCCTCTGATCTTTGAGTTAAGAAATTCCTTCTTTTTAGGAGTAATTTTCCCCTTTCTACCACTTCCCGGCAATGTCTGGATGGTGCCGTACATCCGCTGTTTATACAACACCCAACGCACCCCTTTCACGCTGATGTTTTTATTTTCTTCTTTATTTATTATACTAGCGATTTTTATCGCATTTTCCCCGTATCGATATAAAGTTAAAATTCGCTTTTTAATATTCTCCTCGTAACGCGCTGGCATTTTAAAGTATCAACGCAAAATCGTACTTGAAAATCTAAACTAACGAAGATTGCTCTCTTGATTTAAAATCACTACTTAGCAAAAAAACGACTGATCCGCAGCGAGGTTTAAAGACTTGTGTTTGAGAAAAATTAAGACATTCTGTATTGATTAAGATTTAGCTGGTTTAAAAGAGAAAGGACACAGTATTTACGATTCAGTCGAAACGAAAAAACTACTCTATTGGTCAGTCTTTGGAATACCCCGAACCACCCCCCTTCTAAAAGGGTTGAAAGCTCTCGAGGGACCCATTAACTGTCAGAGCTTGGAAGAAATTTTACCGAGGTCTAGGTCATTCGATAATTGCAAACCGCAGTGCTCGTTTCATGTCGTATTTTCCTCAATGGCTTCAACATTGAATTTTACAAAAGGTGAAAACTGCCTTTATTTAGATAAAGACTACGGCTTCTATTATAAAGCAAAAATTGAAGATTTAGTTGATGTCGATAAAATCAAACTCAGATTTATTGAATTGGAAGGAAACCAAACTGGAGAGTTTTTAAAAAGTAAGTTTTTTCAAAAAAAAATAAAATTTTTCTGATTGTGAGGATTTTAGTAAATGAACTATCGGTGAAGGCCGTTTTGTTACAGTGAAATATTATGTTTAAGTGACCGCAGAGGGTAATGGTAAATAAATTTAATTTAAAACTATCGCGGCGTATAATAAACACCAATATTTCAAGGTAAAATAAATAGCACTTAGATAATATAAAATGTAGCGCCAATTAAACCCAGTAATTATCAATTGTTCAAAACATAAAAATGGTAAATAAAAATACTTAAATATTACGATATATTTGTAGAGTACAATTTCTATTTTAATAGTGTTTAAGTCAGTCAACTGTAGATTTAAAAACTTTCAATCCTAGAAGAAGAAGAAATACATGTAGCTCTTCCGAATCGAGACTTACAAGTTCATATATTAGAGAAATTAAAGCGTGTTTTAACGTCTCACTAAACTTTATTTCTATTTGTAATATAAATTACGAAAAGAAAGTACATTCAATAGCAAAGCAATATAGTATAAAACGTTCGATTGTATTATGTACCATCCGTATTTCATTTATGATTTGTCTTTTTCAGGTAACTGCTACCCTTTAAAAGAACAAAGACTACCAGAAAAGCGAAACTCAGCTAATATTATCAAACGCACTGAATTTAAACAAATAATGAAAGGTGATAGGGTAACATACGTAGACGAACGCAATAATAATGAAGAAAAAGAGGGCCTAGTGGTAATTAATGATTACTATGGATCCTTAATGATTTTAGATGAAAATAAAGAAGTATTTTATGAAAAGATAAAATCTTTAAAACCCCCAAAAAATAGGCAGGCTATTAAAAGAAAAAATAGTTGTAGCGTAGCACAGAGTAACGTAAAAAATATGAATTCTACTAAACGCTCTAAAATAACAAAAAACAACAAAAACTTGAAACTAAAGCGCTTACCAAATATAGACTTAAAACCAAAATCCACCTCCAAAGAAAGAAAAAGAAGGGGACCTAGAGATGGAATAGATTTAGAGATGGAAGGCATTTTTAACGATTCAGTGGTGATAGATGCCTGTTACAACAAATCGGGGGAGATTCTCGCGAAGGAAATAAATCTACCGAACAATGTAGATTTGCCGGAGCAGGAAAAGATAATCCTACCAAAAGTTAACAGTGTACCACTTAATGTTGATATCAGAGCCGAAACCATCGCGTGCGCATATCAGGAGGAGGATAGAAAAAAGTTTTTTGAAATATTAGCCGAAGTTGATGAAGATTTAAAAACTAGAAAAAGCACCGCTCTTGGTCAAACGGCAGCCGTGACAGACCTCACGGAAACTTTAAAAAAAACAAATGCACTTTTGGAAGAACAAAATAAAATATTATCCGCCCAAAAAGAGTTATTAGAAATGTTTTCTCAAAATATCCTTAATTGCAGCACTCCTCAAAGGAGGTTTAGCAGAATCCCCCAAAATCACACCCCTAGATCCGCTAACTTCACCGTAAGTTTAATGAACGAAAACATTAGCACTCCCATTAGAAACGTAAGCTCAATTTCCAGAAATTTAAATTTTGACACCGGTTCTACTAGCCAAAATGTAGCTAGTGTTAATAGTGACATGTCGAGATCTAAGAGATATGTCAGGGAGAAGGCTGGCAAAATCGATCAAATTCGATTAGAATTTAACGATCTGGAAATTGAGTTTACGTTTGACCAACTTTCTGACAGTTTGAAATTACTGTCAGAAAAATGTCAAAAATCAAGTTGTCATCCCTGGGAATACACGAGGTTTTTGTTCATTGAACTTATTTCTGAAGATGAAATGAAATCAAAAGAGTCAGATATTTATAAAAATAAATTACAAAAAATTAAATGCTTAACCTTTATCGCTTATCCGGTTGGAGAAGACGAAAAACTTAATAATTGGAAAAAATGTTTGAAAAGAATTAACAGAAAAACTAGATATCAACTGAATGAAAAATTAAAAATGCACACAGTAGATAATAACCCTACCCCGAACGACAACCCTACTTTAAATATTTAGGCTTAAATTAAAAATTAAAAAATTGTTTAAATTCAGAAAACATTTGAATTATGTTTTGTCTAAATAACATCACAATTTTTTCATGTTCATTTGCGTGCCTAAATATTCTTGTAGGAAAGAGTACGCAGACACTAACTATTTGTAATAACGTTATATTTCTAAGTTAAACAGTGTAATATTAATTTGTTCTTTCGAAAGTGCTTAAGCTTCATCAGCAGTATACATTATGACGTATAAAAGTGCGAAGAAGTTAAAATACCAACGAATTAGTGGAATTAAGCTTAGCCATATTAAGAAAAACAAGGTGCTGAAACTATTTGTCTTTAATAGTTATTTTCCAAAGAAGGCCTAGATTCCTCAAAGCTGAAGTTTTTACCCCAAATTTTTTTGGTATTTTGAGCTTCACGTTTTTTTAAAAGTTGTCATTCTCTTGACCATCGGTGCCTCTTGTCTTTGTCTTTTTCACAGTATGATATGAACATGCCATTGGCTCGGTCCTTTTATCAATGTTAAGAGTTTTAAACTTATGTTATGTATGATGTTTCTTTATTGGCAATTGTATTTTCCTAAAATTATGTATTCTTACAAATATATTACTTGAGGCTATTTGCGCATTAATTATTTTTCAAACCAACAATAGTTGTTTAGAACACTATTATTTATTCATTTATTGTGCGCAAAAATATCGTTGATTCAAATAATTTATTTACTTGCGTAGTTTCAAATTAATACTGTTCCTTTTAAATGATGCTTTATTGAAAGAAAATGTGAGTTTTTGGAAAATATTCGAAAATAATCTGTGTATTATATTAAATAAATTTTAATAAAATATTTTTGGTGAAAATTAAAGCATGAAATTTAAAGATTATATAATGATTTCATTTCGGTATTTTAATGGAAATGTCAAACATATATCGCTAACGTTCTCATTGTTTAAAGTGCGCTATCGTAGTTTTGATTTCTTATTGATCAATTGGTTTGGAAAGGAGTTTTCAAATCGCCTTTTTGATGAAATTGATAGATTAAGCCATACAATTTATTATTTTAGTCAAATAGTAAAATTGATATTCTTTTTCATTATACGAAATGGGAATATTTTCTTTGTTAAGTGATTGCAATTTATATCATGTTCTTTTTTAATTTTGACAATGATGTTCGACCGCATTATAGAAAAATTTAGATTTATTTTTGTATCACGATATATAAAACAAATTATCAAATATATACTAATTTGCTTTTTTCGATTTATTTTAAGTCTAATTCCTACCAGGATCACTTGAGACGTAGTACTTGTATTCTAATCAAATAGAAAACTTCCATTTCTTACTAGAAAAAGCCGAAGACATTTTCTTAGAGGCACCTTAAATCTCAAGCCACCATTTTGCTTCCGGTTCCTTGCGCTCTCTCGCGCGGGCCGCCCGTCGATCCTTCCTCTCATAGAGAGAAGGAAGTGTGGACGTTTTCTAACTGTACTCGTTATAGGAATGGCTTAAACCCTTCTCAAAAGATATACTGAGAAAGAACCCTACCAACGGTAATTATAGGAGGGTAAAATTTAATTATTCAATGACCTAACAAAGGTCTTCAAGGCCTGTCACGAAAATTTTAACAATGGACACTTACAATCAGCTTACGTGGTGCTATCTTTTGGGGTCCCATTTCCTTTGACCAGAAAATAATTAAATATATATGGCGTACCAAGTATCGGAGGCCCATTGGAACTAAAAACTCGTTGCGTCGGTTAATCGAATTCATTATTTCGAAAAGTTAACTGAAAATCACCTATATAAAGCCCCATTTTCACGCTTGTTAGTGAGTAATTAAATAAGCGAAATATATCTTATCAAAAAACCATTTAGAGTGAGTGGTTTTTCAGATTTTGTACCCGCTACAAGCAAGCGTGAAAAGGCAGCTTTAGATCAAGATATCTAGATGAACATTACTAGAGGTGATAATTCTAGACTTTTTAAAATTATATTTAAAGTGAATCTATCGATCTCGAAAATCATTTTGGTCGTGAAATTGCGTTGCCTTGCTGGGATATAAATTAGCCTACTAAGCCTCCTAATGTAGAGCAAAAACGTCATCTTGACATCGGTCAATTGAAAATAAATGCGTATAGTGACGTTTTGTCGTGAAATGAATATAATGTTAACAATAAATTATATCACACTTAATGAAAAACGACATAAGCGTTGGCAGTTGCGCAACTATCGTCCTTTGGGACCCGCCCAACGAAACTCGATATATGTTATTCGGAAGCGTTTTTGGGCTCCTTCTCCTTCGGGCACCGCCGGCGCCGTGGGCCCGATATAAAAGTGTCGCCAGTTAAACATTTACTCCCAAATCATTTAAGTTCCGCGAGATACTTAAAATATTATTTTATATTAAAATTATTTAAAATTGTACTATTTCGAAAACAATTAAAAATAATTCCAATTGGGCTAAAAAGAGCCTCTATAGTGTTCAATATTTTTAGGTCTTTGTTTTGTTAAACTCAAATAAATTAATAAGCACAGTGCAAAAAAATATCAAAGTCAAATCAAATTGCTCATTTAGCGTAGAAAAATTAACAATCATTAAAAATATTCGAAACCTTTCCCAAACTCTGGTATGACAAATGACGTGGAACCAAAAATAGGCAGTTAAATGTATATTTATCATCGTAAAAATGTCAAGGAAGACTATCGCTAAGCCGAAAGCTAGGGAATAACAAAATTTACAATAGAAATTTTAGTCGCTTTCTAAGAATCGAAAGAAGCGCTTGTTTAGGGGCACTTCCCTTATCGTCTTTCCGTGGTCGCAGTCACCGCCCGCTGTTTCTCACTGCCTCTCTCTCACCCGCTCCTTTGACAAGCCGCTTCCCGCCTTTCAAATTTTCCATTCTTAGGAAAAAGGCATCTTTGGTCGGTTTCAGCTCCACGCGCCATACACGTGGCCCAGAAAAGCCACGTGCGTCACTTTATTATTCTTTCAACTTCAAAATCGGTTAGCTAATTGCGCGCTATGTTACTGAAAATATGGGACGCTAACTGGAATTGCGAGAGTTTACGCGATAGAGTAGTGGCACTCCGTAGCTTAGGCCATGGCCGCCATTTTGGGTGTAATTTTTTTATCCGCCGTTAAAATCATCGGTGACGTCCTATGACGTTACAGTTCCATTACTCAATTTACGGGATAATTCACCGATTTCAAAGTCGTTTTTCACCCCAAATTTTTCAAATTTCTAATGAACTAGTTATAAATCATTCGGTTTCTAAGAAATGTTTCTATAAAATAAAACGAAAAGAACGTAAACGTATTAAAGTAAGACTTGACGTCACAAGACTGAGCTTAATCGGAATAATCTAGGCACGGGCCATTTATATTCAAGCGTAAATTTGTAAAAGTAAAAAGCAAAGGCGTAAGAGCCAAATTTGATCAGGAAGGACACGATACTTTACAGAAAGGCCTATTATTTCAAGAATATGAATATTAATCAGGTTAAGCGACTGAAGATAAAGAAACCGAGAGCGTGAAATGTGTAGGAGTGTAGACGTAGCTTTATCGCGAACATTCTACACTCTTACGAGCTCCCTCGATACCTTCTCTAGGCGCATGAAACCTGTTAATCCAATTGAAATTAACTGATAATATTTAAATTATTATACACATCATTTAGAACCACTAGGATCTATCGGGATGTCGATTAGCGACAAAGAAATGGCCGCGAATAGAAACGAATTGAATTTTTAATATGTTATTTTCATATTTATTAATGATATTTAAATAAAATAATTTAATCGGAATAAACACGTTTATATATTTATAATTATTAAAAAATGATAAGGTTCTGGCGAACAAATAAACTTGTAGCTATTGGAAAATGTTATTTTTTTTGCCACCGATGAAAATAATTTCAAATATTAAGGAGATTACGCCCCAGCTAGGAAGCAGGTGTAGCAGTCTATGCATAGCCTTATTACACTCACACTTAACGCGGTAGGCATTCTTTCTGTTCGTTTCCTAACGGGTGAAAACTCACTATTACTTTATACTTTGATTAAGTTAATTAACATGATTACGTGTCGCTTAAATTGAAAAGCTAAGACTAATCAATTTAACGTTTTCACCTATTCTGCTAAACGTTTAAGGAATGCACATATACTTGAATAAGACTAACTAAACGCCAAATATAAAAACCAACTTAAATAAGTCACTATGAGTTAATCAATCTTTTACCGAAACGCCCACAATAATTTAAATTATCTATTTCGTAAACAACTAATAAAACTTTGTTTAAATTATGAAATATTAATTGATTATTAAAAAAAACCTTTTATTGTTCCTTTATTAATTGGAATCTGCAAATTAACATTTAAAATATAAGTATCTAAAACTAAAATAATTTTTTTAAATCGAATCATTTTGCCGCGAAAGTAGCTTCGATTTTGTATAGAAAAGTATTGATTTTTCTCTTCCGTCATTCTCGCGCGCCATCCAACGGGGCGCGAAGTAACTACCCTCTCTCTCGTATCCTCCCACCACCCCAAACCTTCCCGACGCCGAGTCCGAATCGTACGCCGGGTCCCTATCTCGGAACGGCACCCGGCCAAATATCGATCGCGCCGAGTCTCTTCGGTTTCTCGGACTCGGAAAGGTTTCCCCCGACCCGCGCACCCCGCCGGGTCCCGTGCCGAGCCGGGTGCCGAGACCGGTTCGATTCTGTTCGTACTGTAAGGCAACCAAAAGAAGAGTTCTTTGTTGTTTTGATAGACTTGAAGAAGGAGAGCACATTTGTAGGATCAATAATTGGATCGTTCTTTTTGAGTTGGTTGAGGCAAGAGGAGCATTGGTGGTTTGAAAAACAGCGATGGATTAAATATCCTGATATATAGCTAAGGACATTTTGTTTAAGTAGATTTGGACTCTCAATTGAATTGCATATTTCCAAGTCATATCAGTGCATTGTTGTTTGGCCTTGCAAAACATTTTGGTTTTCATTGTCCGTAAGTATGTCTTCATCTGGCCCAGGGGCTGGTGATTTAAAGGAATCAATATTCAAAATGAACTCGTCTAAGTCATCAATGCCATTAGAATCAGATGGTTTTAAAAGGTGGTTTACATATGCAACTCTGTATGCAGTTCGAAATTGATGAGGGTTTGGGTGATCCCTGTTACCTCCTTTTTGTCTTATGGAACCAAAGTAATTTTCAACTAAATCTTGGCTTATTCTTCCAGTTAATAAAAACGTAAAACCATAATTTTCTTTTAAATCTTTCCACAGGAGTAACAAAGATTGAATCGAAAGTTTCCACCCTTCGATGCATGGCAGTGTTTTGTATCTGCAGTTTTGTGGTTTCCATGTATTGAACCATTCCAATTTATCCTTCAACATTTGTACATGAATTGTTGTCTCGCTCATTGCTCTCTTACACAGGGTTTCATGGTTGAGGGTCCTGCTATTGAACAAATCAAATAAATCATTCTTATGTAAGAGGAACTCTGCGGTGTACGTGCTTTGTAGCGTTAATTCTCCCAACCCCAATGAGCAAGCAGTTTGGATACAGTTAGCAACGCTTCTACTAAATACTTGGGCTGCTAGACTAACTTTCATATTAGAGAATGCTGGTAATTTAATGTGTTTTTGTTTCAATTTGTGTGTACTTCGAAACTTTCCTATTTCTTGATCCAAGTCAAAAAATATCTCTAGATCTCTCCATGAAACCACATTTCCCTCCACCATAATTGGATATTTTTTGAAATTAATTTCGAGCACTTTTCAAAAGATGTGGAGGATCAAAGAAGAAATAAATTTTCTCATTATCAATTTCAATGTAAGGCTTTTCCACAGTGACACCCAAATTTTTAAACAGATTTTGGTTTCCTGTTCCTTGGTCGCACACTACAGCTTTGACAATGAGTCCAATATTTTTAAGGTGTGTTATGCATTCTTTAAGCAAAAGTTCCAAAGTTTGACCAGGGCACGCATCTTTGGTGAGGAAGTACCCAATTGGTTGCTTCCATTTGAGCTTTATGCCTTTAACCATAAAGACAAGGGTCTGATTAGCGTATTGCTTCGACCTTCCATAGGACCCATAATCTACGAAACCTTCAATGATGTCATTTTCATGGTCATAGGTGAGTTTTTCTTTTATACTCATTTCATCAAAGGAAACTATAACTACTTTTTCACTACTTTTTCTATTTTGAAACTTCATTTTTAAGGCCTCTAAGGTTTTGTGATCAAAACCCGGAGCAATTTTCATTCGTGCTAACCATTTCTCCAAAGTTCGTTTTGTCGGGAGACATAAAACTGCTTGCCACATTCTATATTCTTGGGGGCTGTGGTAGAAAAGGGAAAGCGCCCATTTCTTCAGCATAGTTGAGTACCTTCTTCCTTTTTTACTTCTCTGTCTCAGCTTCAACTCGGAATCAAAAAGTTCTTTACCAAAACTAGATAAAAATCTTGTGGCATTAGAAACATCACAAACTGTAGCACTGTTCACTAGTTTTTCTTTTAAGCTTTTCAATTTATGTTGCATTCTTTGAATTTTTGATTTCTGCCTATTAATGGTTTTTTGCATTCTTAACTCTTGTTTTGATTTCAGCCCTGTAACTTGGACAGCTTTATTTTCGCTTCGCTTTTTTTCTGTTAAACCCACTTCAGCGTCTGCTCCTACATCTGTTAATACTGATGTAATAATTTAAAATATGTTAACAAGTAATTGCATTGAAGAGAAATAAATTTATATCACCATATACGCTGTCTTTATTTTGAACATGGGTTTTTTTAAGTGCTCTCTTCGAATGTGTTTAGAAGATGGTGACAATTGCGTGTTTAAATCTAAAGTTCTTTTACCATTGTGATTAACAACTAAAGTAATGTAATTTATTAAAATTATTTTTTATTGAGATAGACAGTTTCAAATTTAAATTACCATTTTCGGAATTTTCGCATAAAATACTGTTGGACAAAGAGTAATTATGTTCATCTAGAACATTCAATGTGTTTTCCTCTGAAACTGGTTGTGATGCGTTTTTGACCAACGCGCTTTCTTCCAACCCATGTTCCTATGTCGCGTATGGATATGCTATGCATTTTAGTATGTTAATTGTCAGTAAATTTTTTAAACGACACTAAGAGCACTTAGATGTTTTTCTTTACCTTCACTAACTGTACTGGAAAATGAGTAGTGTTCATAAAATATTGTTGGCACAGCTGATGGTATTAGACTATTTTTAGTTTTAATATTCATAAAACTATTGTCAGTGAAATGATTAGAGCAAAGCCTGTGGTTAAAGTGTAGGTATTCCGTTGTTTTATTTGTCAGTTTCTCATTTTTTACATTATTCAACCATGATAGGGAACTGAAATTTCAATAAGAAAGTTAAAGTAAGAATAAACCTATGTAAAAAACGCGTATTCACCGTTCTTTTTCCCTTGGAAACTTGAAAAATGATAATCGAGAATTCTTATTTTTCGTATTTGAACAATTTACGGCGGAACAAAATGGTCCAGGCATATTTATAACATTTATAAACTTATTAAAATGTAAATTACCAACTAATCAATTTTTGCGTCGTCCTAAACTGATTATTTAATCGCGCGCTAGGACTGGCAGAGACTCTTGCAGCACCATCAAACGTTCGGATCCTATGGGCATTTTCGCGGAAAAAAATAAATACGGATTTTTGAACGAGAGACGCCTGTCAGTAGCGAAGCGACTTTACCCTCTATGATATGACCTAGTTCCCACGGTGTTCGAATGTGAAAGTGAGTCAGTGGGGTAATGGCTGCCCTTCGACCATTGTAAAGAAAAAATTCCGGCGAAACGATGTTCCGAGGAAGGGGGTGGGAGGAATACCTACTGCTTTTAAAAATTCTACCGTCGTTCAGCGCCTTCTTCCGAATTTTGTTTTTAAGTTTTTTTATATAATGAGATATTTCAAACTTAAATAATTAAATAAATTATTTCGAAAGTATAATTCTTATAAATTACGGACGAATTATTTTACCATATTAATTTAAAATTTATAAAATCAATATGTTTTAACAAAGAACCACCTATCGGTGGTAATTATAAACACACAATCTAGTCTTATTTTCATACAACGTATGTAGAGTGGGTGATTTTATAGTAGGGTTCAAGTTGTGGAAATTGAACATATGTTCTCAAGATATGTGTAATAAAGTCAAGTAGATGTACGTCATGTTTTACATTAAATATATTGAGCGTTTATAAAACCAAAATGATTTAGGGAAATTAAAAAAGGGGAAATCCGTATAAAATACGACAGAGAACCAACTCAACGACTCATTCCCAACTACAAATCGAGCACTCCAAATAATCGTTAATGATTTTATGGTCAGGGAAAAGTCGGCATAATAAAAAATATATTATTTAAAATTATTTAAATCTTTCAAACATTAACATGCAGTTTTTATTTATGAAATAACATCAAACTAATTTCAATTAATCGCGATTAATTAAATAAGTAAATTAGATAAACAGCAGTCGAGAAAGTACACGCTTTCTGGTTGGTAATACGACTTCGTTGTTTTTTATAAGTTGGGTATTAGTCGCACTACAACTGAAAACCGACTCCATCGCGTACCCAACTACACGACTCTTACCCGACTCTAACACGACTGCCTTGAGCTGCTAGGGAAGACGAATACCGTGTACAATTGGTTGAAACCCTGCCATTGGACGTTGAGAGGTTGCATAACACTCAGCACTCGGTCCGTCCCAAAGTCATTAAGAAGAAGTTGGAGAGAAAACGCCCGTACAAACAAAACAGACTCAATATCCACAACCATCATAACACAAACACAACAAACTCTACACCCACAACCGTCATAACACGAACTCAACATTCACAACCTACACCTTTGTCCACTCGGAGAGGTAAAAATTTAAAGTCTGATAATAACGTCATTGAAACTTGTGTAAAATAATTTATTTAATGGTTTCGTTAATAATGACCCTTTTAATGGTCTATTTAAAAAAGCCCTATAAGTGCACTTTTTAAGAACTACCCTTTCGTTGTTCTGATAAACAACGATCCGTTTAGGGGGTTTTCAAAAATGATGCCTCTGCTGGTCTCTCATAAGTTATCGGTTTTGTTTACTGGAAAATTCAGTTACTTGATCATGTGGGTAATTTCGAGACTAATTTAAATTCAAAGGGAAATTAAATAAACCTTTCCCCCAGAAAATGTTCAGAAATTATGGACATTGTTGCACGACTTTTTTGCAAGATATGGTGCAGGTGCCGTACTATACGTTACTGTCGTTGAATGATACTCCTTGCCCGTTTGTTACGGTTGTATCGCCATAGTATTACCTGGAAGTCATGATGTGTATGTTTAACTAAAATATGTCTGTACATCTTGGCTATATCTTTCTGAATTCTTGGTCCCACAAGTAGCTGCTGATTCAACGAAATCGCAGTCTTCGACTTCCGAGCGGCATCGAATATGACCCTGAGTTTTGTGGTAGAGCTTGACAAATTTTCAATGCCATCTTGTGATAAGGAGCAGCAGTCTTTATTGGGTTTCTTAATTTTAATATACTCTTTCATAAACTCTTGATATCTTTGTTTCACAAGCAACCGAGTTCCCAATTTCTGTTCGATTTGAAATAGTCGTTGTAACGATGTGTGCTTAGTATTGCCGAGTAATAACACATCCTTCTTGAATGGAAGTTCTACGATGTATCTTCTTTCCGGACTGCGTTGATGGGTATTGGTGAAATGAACTTCAACTTGTTATTTTCATCCCTGTATATACTCACAGTTGTCACGTCTGGAGCTCCCATAATTTCTCCAGCAAGCGGTCGAGATCTATAGCCCATTTTTGCAAATGCAACATCCGTATAGTCAATAGAGCCAATTGAGAAACTATCCGTACTCGGTCCAAAACTAGGGAGAGTCAAATCAGGGTCCAGCTTTGTAAAACTTCGATAGAAGAAATCGCCAAAAGTCAATATAGTTGGAGTTTGGGATTTATTTCCTCTGATTCTGATTTTGGAACGTCGTTTCTTTAACCAATTAGTTTTCTGACCTGATTTTCATGACGTTTTATTGTTCCTAAACTCATGTCTATGTGGTATAAATTTTTCCCAATGTGTGGATCTATTATTCCGGCGACCCATTTAGGTCCTTTTCCAAAATTTCTGTCATATACAGTGTCGTTAATTGGTATTTACCAGAATGATGCCGATTATAGATTTTGTTCTCCGTTGTGCCAATAGCCAGAGGGTTACACATGTCTAATCTTGTGAGTATTTTCCGACCTCCGAACATGATGTCAAATCGTGACTTCCCATTTACTATTGGAGCTCTCGTGTGATTCATTACGATTTTTGCTACACGGGCTTCTAATTTCCTTGATTTGTAAGATTATAGGCCTTAATTTGTTCGATTACCCTAATGCCTTCGCTGGTTCCCCTTGTGGTTTTGACAGTACGTACATTCCTTCCTGCCTGGCCATTTGATGCCGGTGATATGGTGGTGTAAATATGTGATGGATGCCATTTGACTTGGTAAATTCTTGAAAATCTCTGCTGGAAAAACAAGTGCCGTTATCTGTTACCAGAACTTTCAGAATTGAAAATCTTGCTACATGCTTGGTTAGGAATGTTGTGACTGCTTCGGTACTTGTTGTACTCGTGACTTCAACCTCTAACCATTTGGAAAATTTGTCCGATAGAATTAATAGATATTTGCCCTCTATGGGCCTAGCAATATCCGCATGCGCTCTTGCCCTTCATTCCGTAGTTTTCTGCCAAAGAGTTTACTTGGGGACTGGCATTGGTGCGTCTAACTGGCATATTTTGCATGCTTTTGCCAATTCTTCAATATCATTATCTATGACTTCATTTTGACTATGCCCTGATGGGAGCTGTGGAGTTCTTGAAGAATTGTGGAGCTTTGAGATTGTGAAATGATTACTCTGTTGCCCATAAGTATGATATTGTGAAAATTAGAGAGCTCATTTTGTCCTCTATGGTATGTAGCCATGTTTGGGTCTATAATTCAGGTTGACCAACCTTCCTTCATATGTTTACAAAGCTTGACCAGTTCTTCATCCTAAGTCGTGACTTTCCAATTCCTAGACCGTTAAAGGTCTGGGTGTGAATTCTTTCAGAATGAAAACATATTCAGCTTGATCTGGAGTTGATGGTTCTTCCGGCGAAAGTAAAATTGGAGATCTGCTGAGCGCGTCTGCATTCTGATGGGAAGCTCCTTTCTTGTACCGTATGTCATATGTGTACGCTACTAGGTGTAGTGCCCATCTTTGAAGTCTTGCGGCTGCCATTTGTGGTACCGGTTTGTAAGCGCCCATAAGGGTGACTAAAGGTTGGCGGTTGGTAAGAAGAAGAAACTTTTTCCATATAGATAATCGCCGAATTTTTTTACTCCAAAAATTATGGAAAGATCCTCTTTGTCCAACTGGGAGTAGTTTCGCTCCGCTTTGGTTAGACTCGTTGATGCCAAAGCGATGGGTCGTTCATTTCCCTGAATCAACTAGGCTAGTTGTAAATTCTGGTCGTAACCGCAACACTGACAAAAGGAATGATCTAAAGAAAGATTCATTCGAACTACCTACAAAACTTAATGGACGTTGTTTCCGCTGTGGAACCAAGGAACATTACTCCAAGAATTGTACGCATAAAGATACAAAGTGCAACAAATGCAACAAAATTGGACATTTAGCACGAGTTTGCTTGGCGAAACAACAGAAACCTATTACACAAGTAAAACAAATTACGGAGGAAGATAAAAGAAACACAGCTCAATAAAAGCTGTTTTACGAATACAATGCTAGTGCTTATCACGTCACAAATATGACTCACCTTCACTTTTTTAACCATGCATTCTACCATGCCAAATAACTGGTACACGAATACCGTTCGAGCTAGACACTGGGTCAGCCTTCACAATTTTCTCGCAATCTGTATTTCACACAATTCCAAATGCAAACCCTTTGGAAAAGTTTCCTTACAACTTGCGCTCAGTTTGCAGCAGTAACTTGGAAACAAAGTGATTTTCTAATGTAGAGGTACAATTCCATGACAAGTCAGCACTCCTACCACTGGTTGTTACACTAGGCACCACACCTAGGGCTGTGTGATTAGTAGTTTTGAGTTAGTCGAGTCAAGTATCGAGTTTCAACAATTATTAGTCGAGTAGTCGAGTCGAGTATTTTGTTGGTCGAGTCGGGTTATCGAGTACTTGATTAAGGAAAACATTTTACTTATTTGAGTACGAGTAATAAATAGAATATCTCGAGCAATTGAACAATAGTCGGGTACTCGAGTTATTAACAAAACCATTCTAGTACTCGAGTAATCAAGAGGGAGTTTCAGGGGTATTCTTCGTTCTAACTTCTATTTAAAGATTTCAAATCTAATTTTTCTGCTGAAAATAAAGTTATAAGTCAATGAAATACCTCAAGTTAAAATTAACCACATTTATTAACATTTTGAAAAGGCAGGACACAATAACATACTAGCTTCGCAGTAGTCTTAAAAGTAAAATAGTAAATGCATCATACAAAAATTAACATTGGGAACTTCAAATGAAGACTACTAGACTAGACAACTGACTAGATAGTGATATTATTAAAAACATTCTAACTTATAATTAATATTTCTCTACTAAACAAATTCTGATATAATTTTAATCTTTTTACGAGTATAGTCACTCTAGGGTTTAAAAGTTCAGTTATCCCATTTTAATTTTATGATATATTTAAAAATTAGTAACTTAAAATATTTCAAATTCTGTATTGAAAATTGAAATACTAGTATCACAAATTCACAAATTTTAATTTCTTTTAAAAAAACATGGAAATTATAATACTATTATTGATCATGAAAATAATTTATCTACATTCCACAAAGTTCTTTCTTAAGTTGCAATGAAGAACTGTTAATTGTTCTAAATGTTCTGGTAGGAGACAATCTCTTCTGTTTGTCAGTACATTTCCCTTAGAAGAGAATTGTTGAAGATAAAAAGCGTTATCGGCTTTTCTCGTTTATTTTTTTTAATAGGTTAAAAAATGTTAATTGTAAATAAGATATATTTTTAATCACTAATCTTATCTTACTATTTTTTAACCTTATGTGTATATATATTCGCTTACAGCGTTTATTATTATCGTCACTCCTAATATGTCGTTCATCTTGTAAAGTATTCATTCTTAATAAACGTGTGTCTTTTAAATTACTACGTTATGATTTCTTACTAGTTTCATTAGTTAGTTAGTGTAGGGTAGCTCCGCTGATTAACATTGGTTTTAAAACTCCAATAGGTTATGGGCCCTGCACGCTCCCACTGCGCAACAGCAACACTGATGAACAAGTCTACTGCTTGCTGAATCCGGTATCCTGGTCCCAGTTACCATCACAGTAATCCGTATCCTGGTCAACAGTTCCCGAAAGCCATCATGGATAGCCTACTTCGCCAAGACGTTGAAAAGCTGTCTGGTCCGGAGAACTGGAGGAGTTGGAAACGACAAATAGTCGACATCCTCACCGTACGAGACGTTTACGAGATATTGACTGGTGAATGGGTTGAACCCGCGGGGCCGTTATTATCAGCAACAGCAGAAGAGAAGTCGGAATACACCTTAAACAAGAAAAAATACCTAGTGGCATTCAGTACAGTCCGGGGGATCATCTGGTCAGCCTTGTCCAAGGAGGTCCAAAACATGATTACCAATTGCGAGACACCAAAGGAGATGTGGGACAAGCTACTTAAAATTTTCGAGCAGAAGTCGTCCAACCGTCTGCGTAAGCTTCTGGCGCAACTTATGCGAACTACGAAGTCCCCAGACGTCGGCATGGCCACCCACATTGCCCAGATGTGTTCTCTCTGGACAGACATCTTGTCAACGGCACAGACAGAGAAGAACGTAACATTCGACGACTGCATCCTGATTGCCTGCATCTTTGAGTCTCTACCTCAGGATGAGTATCGAGAATTCGGTATGCTCTGGGACACGCTGCCAACCGAAAAACAGACGGTCGCAGAGTTGGAACGTTTATTGATTGGCCGTGCAACTCGGGAAGGTGACTCTTTCAGAGATTCATCTGGTCTGATGGCGAAACGCAATGCCGGAGGTCATCGCAGTCACTCATCAAACGAGACGAAAGGCATGAGACGTAAGCCAAAATGCAGCAATTGCCGAAAGTTTGGTCACATAGCAGAAGACTGCCGACAAAGGAAAACTCCTAGAAGGACGAGCGTTGACGAAAGTAATCGCACCAGCATTGGGGGTCTGATCGCAGCAAACGGTCTCGTTGCTTGCTCATCGTCTGAAGAGCATGGTACTTTGACTCGGGTGCTACACAGCATATCACGAACGACGCCACAAAGTTCCTAAACTTCCGCAAGTTCGCTACTCCAGCGACTCTTCAGATTGGAAACAAGACGCAGATGACAGCGGATGGTGGAGGAGACATAAGGATTCAGTTCCGGATCGGAAAGAAACTCTATCAAGAGGTAGTCCACAATGTCTGACACATCCGTGACTTTGCCTGCAATGTTTTCTCGCTAAAAAGCGCAATGAAAAGAAAAAAGAATCTGGAGTTCAAGGTCGCAGCAAATTCTTGCGGTCTCTATGAAGTTGTCGGAGGCAAAAGGAACCTTTGTGTACCTGGCAAGGTCGAGAGTCCTTATCGTCTGGATATCAAAGTCGAGCAGCCATCATGCTCCGCTCGCAGCAGATCCGAGAAATGACCGGAAAGCAGATCTCCAAGTCTGGCATGAACGCATGGGTCATCAGGATAAACGGCATGTAGCAGCGACGTTACGGAGACTCGGATTCGAAGTTCTAAACCAGACGTCTGACAAGCTCTGTGAAGGGTGCATCTACGGCAAGATGACTAGGCACAGTTTCGGCACTCGTTTGGAGAAAGCTACGAAACCAGGTGAAAGGATCCATTCAGATCTCTGGTGACCATCATCAACACCGTCCATGAAAGGGAAGAAATACTACCTCCTATTCAAAGACGAGTATTCCAGTGTTCGAGCCGTAAATTTCCTAACGAAGAAATCCGAAGTCGTCAACTGTTTCAAAGATTTTCTTGCCATTTGCCGAACCCGCAATCACACAGTACATGAGCTGGTCACGGATAATGGAACTGAATATGTCAACGAAGAGTTCCGTCAATGTACGTCTCAAGAAGGGTTACATCACCGCAAGTCCATGCCATACACGCCTGAACAGAACGGGGTCGCTGAACGAGAAAATCGTACGATCATGGAGTCTGTAAGGGCCATGTTGCATTCCAGATCGGAATTTACCACCGTAACTCTGGGGCTGAAGCGGTGAACACGGCCGTCTATGTCCTGAACCGAACAGCACCTACATGCATTGCTGGGAAGACGCCGTTTGAATTAAGGACAGGGAAGACAAACCCATCGATCCAGCATCTGCGTGTCTTTGGCACTAAGTGCTTTGTCCACATACCAAAAGAGAAGCGAAAGAAGCTGTCTCGGAAGGCGTATAAAGGTTTCCTGGTTGGCAATGAAGACCTTGCAGACGGATATCGAGTTTATGTTCCAGAGCTGGACGACGTACTAAGATCTCGAGATGTCAAATTCAATCCCGAGACGTGCGTTCCTGATTCCTGGATTCCTGTCTCTGGGGAGTCCTCCAGCCAGGACGAGCAATTGACCGACGATTTCGTTTGCGAAAACCAGCCTACCAGAGCCACCAACTTATCAAAAGACGGACCAACCAGAGCCACTTATGTAAAATCGGGCATGCCAACCAGAGCTGCCGACTACTCAAACGACGAGACAACCAAATCCGTCGAAGCGTCGGAAGACGTGGCTACCGGACGCAATGAGGCAACAGTCTCTGACGAAATGTCAGACAACCGCTCTGAGAAGAGTGGTCAGGTACTCAGAGATCGTTGAAAGCTCGAGAGAGTTCAGCTATGCCATACCTGTCATTCAGGAAATAAAGCTTTCCTGATCTGTGATACTCTACCACAGACTGCAAGAGAAGCACGTTCATGCAGCGAATCCATAGAATGGCAGAAGGCAATGTCAGATGAGCTTTCAGCAATGAAGAAAGACGATGTCTAAGAGATGGTCGATCCTCCGCCTGGTCGGAAAATCGTCGGAAATCGTTGGATTTTTCGTACGAAGAATGATGAAGATGGTACTGTCATCAATTATAAAGCCCGGCTCGTAGCAAAAGGCTACACGCAACGAGAAGGTATCGACTACGATGAGACTTTCGCACCAGTTGCTCGCTTCGAGACGTTACGAATTTTTCTTAGTCTGGTTGCCAAGAAAAATCTTTCTCTCAGACAATTTGACGTAAAGACCGCATTTCTTCATGGAAAACTATTCGAAGAAATCTACCTGCGCCAACCCGAAGGTTTCGACGACGGTAGCGGACGAGTCTGGAAGTTACGGAAAAGTCTGTACGGTCTCAAGCAATCTCCACGATGCTGGAACGAGCGAGTCGACAAGTTCCTATGTAACTATGGCTTCAAAAGTGCTGATGGAGATCGATGCTTATATATCCTGTCAACCAACGACGTTTTCTTGGTCCTTTTCCTGTACGTTGATGATGGTCTGATCGCTGGAAGCACAATCAAAGCGGTAGACGAGTTCCTCCTAAATTTCAGTGACGAATTCGAAATCCTCACAGGAAGAGCGTCAACCTAACTAGGCCTGAAAATAGATACGTTGAAAGATTGATCCATATTTCTACACCAGAGTGCCTATGTCGAAAAAGTCTTAGAGAGGTTCAACATGAAAGACTGCAAACCCGTAACACCTCCCACCGGCAGTTCTAACACGACCGATCAGAGTCAAGAGAGTTTCGAGTCAACAACCATGTATGCCTCAGCCATTGGAGGTCTCAGATACGCAGCCACAGGAACACGACCTGACATAGAATACGCTGTAAATCGAGCATTACAAGCCATGGCCAATCCCACAGTCACTGACTGGAATGGAGTTAAACGAATTTTTCGTTATCTCAGAGGGACCAAGTCACTAGGTCTCTTATTCAAGTCCGAGAATTCCATGACAACCATCCCCTACAGCGACGCGGATTACGGTGGTTGTGACAAAACAAGACGTTCAACGTCTGGGATCGTATGCCTAATTGGCTCAACTCCAGTTACTTGGGCGAGCAGAAAGCAACAATCTGTTGCTTTGTCAACCACGGTGGTTGAACTAGTAGCTGCCACTGAAGCGGCGAAAGATGTCGTCTGGATTGAAAGAATCAAGTCTTTCCTGTGTCTCAACGTAGACGATGATGTACCCGTACTCCGAGTCGACAATGCAGGGGCCATTAAACTCATCAGAAATCCTGAGTTTCATCGCCGAACGACACATATCAGTATTCGTCAGTACTACGTTCGTGAACTGGTCGAAGAGGGCGTCATCGACGTTATGTATGTCCCGAGTGCAGAACAGCTGACCGACATTTTCACTAAGCCACTACCTAAAGAAATCTTCACCCGCCACCGTCAGAATCTCAGTTTACGACAGTACGAGAAAGTCGTCAACGAGGGCTAGTGTTGAAGATAAAAAGCGTTACGGCTTTTCTCGTTTAGTTTTTTTTAATAGGTTAAAAAATGTTTATTGTAAATAAGATATATTTTTAATCACTAATCTTATCTTACTATTTTTTAACCTTATGTGTATATATATTCGCTTACAGCGTTTATTATTACCTTCACTCCTAATATGTCGTTCATCTTGTAAAGTATTCATTCTTAATAAACGTTTGTCTTTTAAATTACTACGTTATGATTTCTTACTAGTTTCATTAGTTAGTGTAGGGTAGCTCTGCTGATTAACATTGGATTTAAAACTCCAATAAGAATAATCTTTCGGATGCCACAGACGTTGCTGGAATTGATAGAAACTTTTGTGCCACTGCACTTATTCTTCGGGTTAGAGGTCGCCACTTTCGGAGAAGGGACTTAAAGCTGCACAAGCTCGGCCCTTCCGACGAGGTGACCGAACATCCTACTGCTAAAAGCTCGAGACGGTCGTCTAGGTAATAAGCGCGGGGACACAGACTGGAAAAGTCCGGTCCCGTGTGAAAAGCCTCCTCCGTCGTGAGACTATCCCCAACGGTGACCCGCCGCTCGCCATCGCTTCCCGTCTATCCTCTTTTTGCTGGCTAGTTACGCGTTATATTGTGCTTGTGTATTGTGTATGAATAAAATAATCTTAACTTCAAATTCCTACCGTAACCATATACGGTAGTGTCAATGGTAAAATCGCGTACATGAATGTTCCTAATCCTCCATACAGAACATCTTTAACTCAGGAGCTATGGTCTTTGTGACTACCTAGCAGTGGCTAGTGACGTCCACCGCAAAAGTAAGTGGCACCTAACCTTCAGCCGGGGTTTGAAAAAAATTGAGGTACGAACGACGGCGACTTTTTATCCCCAGTTTGGCCCAGAACTTAAATCAGAACTAGTACAAACTACTGTTAAATATAATGTATTGTTGAAACGAAATCTTTTTTGTGTCTATCCCAAAATTCCACAACTCCCCAAGGAAACGCGAAAAAAACTTCGTGAGAAATTTTTAGCCTTGGCGATAATAAGGCTACGTTAAAAGGAACCACCTATGGACTACATTGCAAAGGATGATAAAATTAGCTAATAAGAAGATTAGTCCATAAAGAAAAGGGATAAAAAAGCTAAACCCTAAACAGTATTGAAGAAATTCAAAAACTTACTAAATAAAATAGACAGAACTTCCAACAGTAGACCGATTTCGTCCTATTTGGGACTCGTCATAAATGTGGTTACGTTGGTTATATAACCTATCCGAGCGGACTATGTCCCCTAGGAGGGGTTGTACAATCACCGTGTCTGTCTGTCTGGGCTGTGAACGCCTACGAATTTTCGGGGCAAAGTGTTATTACTGCGTTCGCAGATACTTCGAATTAGGGAAAAGCTTTTTCCAAAAGAGCCCTCTTTTTGTCATTTGGTTGCAGTATTATTTTTTCCAATTTGTGTTTGTTTCGGGTAGGAGTCGAACCCGAGCCCTCATGTACGACAGGTGGTCGTTCTACCACAGAACCAAGGATACAAATGAAGGTTCCCGGAAAATTTTAAACTCAGCTTAGGCGGAAGAGTTTATTATTGAAGTTTTAGTATATTAGTAAAGGTCAAATCTTGCTTTAGCGCGGTTGGCAGAGATATTGAAATAAGAGGGACAAAGGATAGAACACCTGCGTGTTCTTTATAGTTTTATACCAACACCGTAATCGATGCGTACGCAGTTTCTTAGAATTCGGCAAAATATGACTTTAATATCCTAAATTTCCGAAAAAACTAAATATAAATATCGTAAAACACCGTTAAAAACTCAAAAATTTTGATTAGGCTTAAGAAACGTGATTTGTTTGTTTTGATTATTCTGCAATATTTCCGGAACCACTTGTCCGATTTTGAAACCGAAACCGGTTATGGAAAGGGGACAATTCCGCGCGTCGATTTCTGTTGGTCACATGCAATAATTTCTCTAATTTATATTGGTTGAAAAGGCGATGTTTTAGTTTAAGACTAGGTCAAATATTTCTTCACATTTAAAAAAATGAAAATAACCGAATTATTCTCCGTTTTATTAACCATTCCAAAAAGGTATCATTCGACTTTCTTCTATAAGCTGTATTAAAAATATTTGAAAAACCAAGTGTCCAGAAACTTTTGTACATCTTGGCTATATCTTTCTGAATTGTTGGTCCCACAATTAGCTACTGATTCAACGAAATCGCAGTCGTTAACTTCCGAGAGGCACGATGTGGTAAGTAGCAGCAGACTTTATTGGGTTTCTGAATTTTCGTCAAAGGGATTTCTTTAATATACTCTTTTATAAACTCTTGATATCTTTGTTTCACAAGCAACTGAGTTCCCAATTTCTGTTCGATTTGAATTAGTCGTTGTGCCGAGTAATAACACATCTTTCTTGAATGCTAGTTCTACGATGTATCTTCTTTCTGGACTGCGTTGATGGGTATTGGTGAAATGAACTTCAACTTGTTATCTTCATCACTGTATCTACTCACAGTTGCCACGGTCTTGAGCTCCCAGAATTTCTCCAGCATGCGGTCAAGATCCATAACCCATTTTTGCTGTTTATTTCCAATGTCGTTCTTGCTTGTAATGCTGGTGATGTTAGTTTTCCATATAGCAACCATCCAGTCGAGAATTCTGACATAATGGTCCGCCATTTGGGCTCCTGATTAAACCGTCAACCAGAAGCTCTGATACGATGTCTGCTTCTAAAAAATGTCCCTTTCACCTGGCTAATGAAATGAAGGATCTGCCAAAATTTACGTCTTGAGGTGATTACAATCATTAGATTTTATAGGCTGTGTCGGTATCATCTTCGTAAATTTATGAAGATTAAATGCTGAAACTTCCATCGTTAACTGTCCAGTACATGAGGTGATTTGGAGGCTTACAATATCTGTAGTGGTGCCGTCAATTCAGCCTGATAAACCACTGACAGCAATTTCCGTATTTACCCAAGACTCTTCACTAGAGATGTAAACCGGTAAATTTACAATTTTTATACAGCAAAAACCACAAAAAATGTTTTATTAAACTTCAAATAATAGAAAAAAAGAATAACATTTTACATTCCACCAGAGAACCACATAATTTTCCTGTTCCGACTTTAAGCTTATGTCAAGCCCTCTTTCAGACAGTCCAGGATGGTCTCTGACATGAATCGCGTCGTCTGCTCCAAATTCCTCCATCGCATTTCGATTCTTGAATGGAGAACGTTTACCCGCAATACTCGTGTTTTGCCTTTATGTCGCCATTGCCATTAGCTTAGCTTAGAACTGCTTCCGTAAGCCATATAAAACAGTAATGGGGCAGTCAAAAAACGTTATAATGTAATATTTTCATGAAGCTTCAAACCTGGGCAGAAATGTTACTCTTGTAAGTTTTTAGACAAAATATATGCGCTTAACATCACTCGTATGAGAAAAGATCTCTCAATGTGCCAAGAATGTGTTAAGAAACTGGTTCAAGGCAAGACCTCCATTCAATCGAAGAAACATGAAACGCATAGTAAAGGTAGTTCGCTTTTGGGGAAATATGTTCATCGGGCTTAGATATAGACAGTGACAAGGAACTAGAAAACTGTAATTTACGTAGATCTATATAAGTGGCAAATCGTCAAAATCACCTAGATCTGCAGCCGACACAAATACGTTTCAGTTTCTTCCATCAAGTTCTCGGGCAAGTTCAAGTTTAGACAAGTTCATGGATATAATGACATCATCTGAACAAAATAACGCACAGGAGCTGCTCGTTCGAGTTATTTATGCGTCAGGTACACCTCTTTCAATAACAGAAAACCCATACTGGGTCGCAGCTTTTCAATGCATTAGACCTGCGTTTAATCTCCCTACACGATACCAGCTATCAGTTCCTTTGCTCAATAAAGAATTTGAGAAAGTAAATAGTGATATAAAATTACCCATAGCTGAAACTGCTGATTATGGTCTTCAACTCGCCGGTGGAGCAACATCCAAAATGAATCTATCACAAATATTATTATTACGACACTGAAACCAGTTATCTTTAAAATATTTTGCTCAAGTACCAAGAGACACACTGGGGACTACATGGCAGAAATTACTTCAGAAGTTCTTAAAGAAGTAGGGGTTCAAAAATGTTCTGGAATTGTGACAGACAACGCTTCAAATATGGAAGCTTCGTGGAATATTCGGAAACGTAGATACCCTGATCAACCCATTGCCTTTTATGGGTGCATTGCCTATTTACTTAATCTTTTGTCTGGTGACATTGTGAAGATAAGCGTATTTGAAATTGTTGAGAAGCAATCCAAATCAGTCGTTTAGCAAATAAAATTATCACGCGTTCTCATTGCACAGTCTATGAACATTCAACAGGAAACTAAAGGAAGCGCTATTTCGTTGAAGTTGCCTAGTTCTAATCGATGGAGTTCTACATAACATTGCTTAAAAAGCTTATCAAAGACGAAGTATGCTATCCAAAGCCTTGCAGTTTCAAAAGAGTTCTCAACAACCATGGATAAAGAACTTAAAAAGCATATTCTTGGCAACGACGATTTTTGGGTTCGAGTGAACTGCTTGATATCCTTATTGCAGCCAATCAGCAAATTGATTTCTGTCCTAGAAGGAGATGATACACGAATAAGTTTGGTTCCAGTTGCGTTTAATGAAATCGAAAAAAGCGTAGATTCATTCTTAGCAAATTCACTTTTGAGTTTAGCGGATGAAGTTAAGGTTAGGTCAGCACGAGAAAAACTGAAAAAATGGCTCTGCATCCAGCTCATTTTGCTGCCAACTGGCTTGATCCGTATTTTAAAGTCAAAATTTTAACTAATGACGAAGATGTACTGGAAGAAGCGCATTTGACAGCTGTTGCGAAATCGATGAACATTAACGAATCACAAGTACTTGTAGAATTAGCGAAATACAGAAGAAATGAAGGATTGTGGTGTTAGTCATTTGTCTGGAAAATCCTTGAAAAGGTTGAAAATACTGAAACTGGTTCGGATTGTGCGACGTTGTCGCCACTGAACTGGTGGCGAGGAATTTGTGCGTTTAGTCCCCTTAGCAAAGTCGCACATTGTATTTTGATATTGCCTTCATCATCCGCAGCCACTGAGAGGTCTTTCAGCTCCTATTGTTTCATGTATTCAAAGAAAAGAAACCGGCTTACAACTAAACGAACCGGAAAGCTCTCTTTCTTTGCGCACAACCTCAAGCTTTTAAAGACATCGCAAAACAAAATCAGTACCAGCTTTACAAGATAATGACATGTACGGAAATTCTGATATAGAAATTGACGATGACAGCTATATTTCTTAAAATAATTCGGAATCAGATACCGAACTATGTCTTTACATTGGATACATTTAAAGGTATTTTTAAGGTGTTATTTTCGATATTTCTACAAGTTTAAGGCTATGTTAAAATAAAATTACTTTTTTTAATATTTATTGTGACATCAAATCATTATTTTGATTAAATAAAAAATCATGGTAAGTTTAACGTTTTTTTTACCGGTAAATTTACATCACTACTCTTCACACAGGAACCGGAAATATAACTCGCGTTTGAACCTTCATAAATTAAAGCTCTGCAAGATGTTCTGATCCATTGCCATCCGTAACCTATATTTATGCCGTTGAGAGTTGTACCTGACCATCGCTACCGCGGGGGGGCATGACCATTAACCAGGTTGGCACACGTTGCGCTTAATGAACTGGTAGAACTGTTCGACTTCGTTTTTATTCGTTGGATACTCGCATCTTCCCGAGGAGCTTGAGTAGAACGAATAAGTTACGTATAATGTCGACCTCTCCACTGTTTGCATTAAGAGGACCGACAATTGTTTGAGGTAAGTCGCTCTCAAAGGCAGTTAAAACAAAACCTTTCGGCGGACCATGAATGATCAATCATGTACTATTAAGTTGATGAACTTCGGGCAACTTAACGTTTAGTGCGTCTTATCGCAAAATGGGCAACTGAATGTTGTGGGGTTGCTTGAATTATATAACATAACGGATTGTATCTGGTGAAAAAAGTTGAATCTGTTGCCAGACTTTGATTTCTGCAGGTTACATTTCGTGATTGAGATGGCTTCAAAGGCTCTACAACGCTTCTCGATAAACTTTGTTATCGTCTTGAAAGTAGGTAGTTCATTCTTCGGATATTCCCATTTCCACTCCCGACGAGAATCTAGATCTACTTTCTGGTGCAAAGATGTAAACATCTCATACTGTTCCTTAAGCGGCAACACCGCATATGCCTATCTCAACTTTTCATGAGAGCAAAAACCCGTTTTCCAAGTTACTCATTATATGCTTAGGGCAAAGGCATATTCAGACCATCTAGTAAGGATGGGCGATCAAGGGCACCTGCAGAAATTTTTGTAGGGTGGGGAAGTGGCACACCTCGGAATTTTTATGGTGGGGGGGAATTGTGTCTCTTCGAACCATTGATTTGCACCCCTTCAAGCCCCGAAAATATTTCCCAAGTTATCATAATTTGCATCCAAACCCGGTCGAGCTTATTCGCTAGTTTATCCCCTTCCCCTTTGCACGGTCCAGGGGAGCTTCGATCATCGATGCGGTTCTGAGGTGGGGCAAAAAGGGCGAGATCGGCAAACTAAAATTTGTGTTATAAATTGTTAAAATAATCAACCACAACCAAATAAGGTTTTAGATACAGTAATAGGCTTTAAAAACTAAACTCTGTAGTCTTCATCAAATAAATATATTTCAATAACTTCATAAATTGCAAAAAAATTGCTATCGCCCTCATTACCCACTGTGGCTCAATTAGGTGTATTAATTTAATGGGGTGAGAGAGAAGGATCACGACATGGTTAATGAGATTATCAGTCTGATATCTTATCTCTTTAACCATATCGCAATCAGTAGTCTCTCTCTGCCCCTTTCCCCTTTCCTCCCCCCTCATTAACCAAAATCCACAGAACGTTTTTTTCCAGCGCTGTTATCTTCGTAAACCAGCCTGTAACGGCAAGATTCTCCCCCCTTTCACCCCTCCCCAATCGCCAGAATTTTTCATTCTCCAGAACGTTTTTTTCCAGCGCTGTTATCTTCGTAAACCAGCCTGTAACGGCAAGATTCTCCCCCCTTTCACCCCTCCCCAATCGCCAGAAGTTTTCATTCTCCAGAAC
This sequence comes from Leiobunum rupestre, assembly GCF_980474605.1. Taxonomy (NCBI): domain Eukaryota; kingdom Metazoa; phylum Arthropoda; class Arachnida; order Opiliones; family Sclerosomatidae; genus Leiobunum; species Leiobunum rupestre. Next base: position 56,394,760 of record NC_143393.1, on the reverse strand, counting down.
GTTTTTCTCAGCGCTGTTATCTTCGTTAACCAGATTGTATCAGAAAGATTATCCTTCACTGGATACTTTGCCTTATCTCTCTCTCTCTCGTTCACCAGCTGCTTTCCCCCGTTCCTATCCTCCTTCACTGGATACTTTGCCTTACCTCTCTCGTTCACCAGGTGCTATCCCCATTCACTGGATACTATGCCTTATCTCTCTCTCTCGTTCACCAGCTCCTTTCCCCCATTCACTGGATACTTTGCCTTCTCGTTCACCAGCTGCTTTCCCCTGTTGCTACCCCCATTCACTGGATACTTTACCTTCTTGTTCACCAGCTGCTTTCCCCCGTTGCTACCCCCATTCACTGGTATCATTCACCGGAAGGACATAAAGCTCTTTTCCCCCATTCACTGGATACTTTTCCAATTGCTAAACCTATTCACTGGCTCCTTTCCCCCTTCCCCACCTCCCCAATCGCCATAATTTCCACTATCGCTCCCAATCGCTAGAAATCGGCTTTTTCCCCATTCTCTATAAATCGCAGCAGTTTGCCAGAATTTGTTTTATCTCTCCGAAATAATTCATGTACCCAAAATTGGACCGCAAGTTTATTCTTTTTAGGGAAATCTCTATGGGAGTGTAACATTACAATAAAGCTAATAGGTCCAGTTTGGGGTGATTTTGGTCCGAAATGGGGTACATAGGGCCGAAAATGGTGACTGTGGTCGTTTTTAGGGTACATTTGGTCCATTTTAGTCCATTTTTGGGTACATCAGAATTGCAGTTGGAAAAGCTAAGAGCCGTAATTTTTCCACCCATCTCCAAACTCCATAAATGTATCGCTTTAATTCCGAAACTCTATAATTTCTTTATCTCTTCCAATCCCCTTAATTTCTAATCTATAGGCAATAAAAACAAGTTATTTAAATTTAATTAATGATTACGTAAAATTGCTTCTATGACTAATCCGATATTATATATAATCCGTTTAAATCGTAATTTATCTATATCATTGTAATTAATTCGAAATGGATGTATACAATTTCATTTAAAGGGTTGAAACGAACTACCTTCTGCAACTTGTATAAATAATTTATTTAAAAGTTCAAACTTTTGTATTTGTAGTGTCTAACAGCAGTATCGTGTGTCATACGAGGGACAGTCACAAACGTCGTTTTCTTGAGATGCAGGTGAGAACTTTTAACGATGACAGTAGTTGCTTTTGGCGTAGGTGGAATGTCCCATTCTTGCGAGAGGTACTTTTTTTCCGAGGGTGAATTATCCCTCGACGGACTGTTTGGAAAGCATCTGGCATGTTCAAGTTCTGGTACGTCTCCTGATTCCCAGTAGCTTAAGATTCCATGGCACTTGTAACATCGTACATCATCTCCACGTTGAATGTAGTAGAATCCAGCCTTCGCTAGTTTCTCTTTAGTGACGTGTGGGTTTTTCCAGTGACGAAACGTTTCAAGTCGATACGTTTCATTTTCCATAGCTGATTTAGACACAATATGTTCTATAGTTTCATATAGCTAGTTTCTATATCCTACATGCTAGCCTAAATTTATCACTAAGCCTATTAACTAAATTTTCTCAATATGGTTACATTTCTACGCTAAAATTCTCAATATAAACGCTTTTTCAATACGCAAATTGTTTGGAATATTGTCTAAAATATGTATATAGTTTACTACAAAATAATAATAGTAACTTACTTTCTACGCTAATCTTACCCCTACACGACCTAATTTAGGCTTAATTTTCTGTCTTATATATAAAAGGACGCCTAAAAATTTCAATTTAAATATAATAAAATATAAACTTACTTTTTGTCTTTGACGGTCGGAAATCCTTAACTCTACGCCGTAAAATAGAGCTGACGATTGGCTGAAAGCGGAGAAAAAAACCACGTGACCTTCAATGACAATTGCCTAGGACTGAAAGAACGCTATGCCGTATAGAAAATGCTTTTAAGATTAAAATTTATTGAAAGATATCGAAAACTGCATCTAAGAATTGATTACCATGACTTCACTGACGTCAGATCTTAAGTGTCAGTGGAAAAAACCCACTGACATTATATCAGGATGACCTCTAATGAGATATTTCGGAACTAATAATTATCACGTGATCAAATCTGCAACTAATGATTCCCATTGTTTGACGTCACATAATTTTACCCACTTGAAAAAAAACCATTGTGGACGTCACCTAATTAATCCAGTTTAGTATCCAAAGTGGAACCTATTGTTTGACGTCACATAATTAACCCACTTGAAAAAAATCCCATTGTAGATTCCTCTCGAGAGCTTTTGATGCAATCATATCCTAAAAAACAATACAATTAATAGAAATTTACATTAAATTAGTATACTATTAATACCATTTTGCGAACTACAGTGAAAAAAGTTACGATTTTACGGTAGAAACGTTTTCAAAATACCATTCTCATTTTAAACGCTTTTTCATAAGCTTATTTGTTTAAAATATATAGTCTACTACAAAAACAAAATAGTAAATTACTTTCTACGCTGATCTTAGCCCTACACAACCTAATTTTGGCCTACAAAAAGCAGAATACTAAAATTCCTTTTTTTAACTCTAATTCAGATTCCTACCTGGTAAGCCTAAATTTAATATACTAAGTATAATATGCCTAAAAGTTCAAATACTGTCTAATACAATAAACATTCATGAAAAATACTTACTTTATATGTACAATGAACGCTATAAAAAGGCTGAAAATGTAACATGGAACAAGACTTATTTCTACTCAAACCTTTCCGATTGTAGCGTGAAATAAAACAAAGATCTCGCTAAGTCTAAGTTCAGTTACCTTATCAATCGTACGCGCGCGCGCACGGAAAAATGAACGAGTCAAGTGAGAATCGGTACGTCTCGAGCCCCTATGCATAAATGTTAGGACGCCTTACCACCAATACATCTAATTGCGCTAGCACATTCTTGAAAAATAAAACAGTTCTTGGGAATAAGAGACGTTTTTTTTATCAAAGATAAGCCAAGTTTATAGTTTATTGAAAATGGAACCATAACAAAAATCACGTTGTAACGTAATTATGGTTACCCTGTGTCGATAATTTTTGGTGCTATGAAATTCTGGGTCTGGTCTTGACTTACAGAAATTTGAAATACCGTGAAACGTAAACTTATCAAGATAACAAGTTGGCAAGCCAAAATATACCTCTCCTCGGAAGAATTGTCCCTAATGGTATTAATCTCTCGAGATAACCCTTAAAGATATATCTACTATATATATATTTACTAAAAACATAATCCCGGTTCAATCCCGCACGGTATACAATTTAATTATAATTAAAATAATTGAGACGAAACAACCGAGTTTAATTTATTCAGAATATTTTAATTTAAGTATTTACAACAGTGAGTTAGACGAACTAGAACAATTTACAATTGAATTTAACCCTATTTACAGAACAAGTTTATCAGCTAAATGTAATACGAAGCAAATTTTAATGAAATAAATATCCACAGAGGGTAATTGTATTTTTCTCGCGTACGAAATACCAACACAAAAAACATTCTTTAAACCACTTCACACGAAAAAATGATAATTAAAAGACAACAATACCGCCCAAAGGCTCAACACAATCAAAAAATTAAAATTCAAAAACCCAATCGACCAATCTTTGGAGCCAAACCGACCAATAGAAAAATATATAATAACAACCCAATCAATCAGACCAGAGCAGAGCGAAAATAATTAATAGAAAAATATATAATAACAACCCAATCAATTAGACCAGAGCAGAGCAAAAATAATGAATAGAAAAATATATAATAACAACCCAATCGATCAGTCTAAGAGCAAAAATAACGAATAGAAAAATATTTAATATTATCCCAAATTATCAGGGTTCAGAGCAAAAATAACGAATAGAAAAAAATTATAATAATATCCCGATCAATCAGACTTCAGGATCAAAATAGCTCATAGAAAAATATTATTACGCAGTCGAGCAATAAATTAATTCAAAACCAAGCAATAGAAAATAGAAACCTTACCATTCACAAATACGACTTTCGACGTTATTATAATGAAACCGGATAAGCTTTAAGCCACGATGTAACCACTTTAAAGGTTCCACTAAAACTGAACGATTTCGATAAATAAGCATAAAAACCAACAATACCCAAGAATATACAAAAAACAACGTTATCTCGATCAGTAAAAATAACGTAAAACCCAAACTTTGCCTGAAACCCAGATACTTTTTATATTTTAAACAAGATTTGACCTTTACAATTTCATACGTAAAAAATGTAGACTTTAACAAGATTAAATCAACATAATTTAATCGTAAAAAAAACAGATTAGGCCTTCATAAATTAATTCATAAACAATTAGACTTTATTAGCTATTATGCTTACGATGAGTGTCTTATTTTCAGTGAAGCTAAGCAGCTATCGGTGGTTCTGTGATAGAGCGCTCGACTGCTAAGCCGAATGGCCTGGGTTCGAAACCTGGGTGGCGCATTTGTTTTTAATCAATAGAGAAAACGCTAAATTAGAATTTCTTCGATGCAATAATTTCAATTTAAATTCTATTTCAATTAAACCAAAATTTCGTACTCTATTAAACACACTTTCGAAAAAAAAACAAAATAAACGTCTTCGTAGGGTGTTTATAATCTTCCCACCCAAACAAATATTACATTTATTTTTATCTCAGTTTTACTGGTATTTCAAGCTAAGGGAAGTAGATGTCAATGGCTCATCGGTAAAACGTCCGCGTCTTTACAATGTGGCCCGGGTTCGATTCCTGACGGCGATTAAAATATCTACGATGCAAAAATTTGAATCGAACACAAAATTTCGTTCTATATAATTAAACACCGAAATTTAACTCTCTATTAATTAGTAATATACACTTACGATAAATCTGAAAGTCTTATTTCCGAAGCAGCGTAATAAGTAGCGATGGTTCTGTGGTAGAACGTCCGCCTGTCAAACAGGAGGTTTAGGGTTCAAATCCCGCTCGATACGGCCGCAAATTGACACTAAGACGAAAACAATTGGTGGAAACCCTGCCTTTGGATGTTGAGAGGTTTCCGTAACACTCAGCACTCGATCCGTCCCAAAAGTCAAGAATAAGAAAAGGTTGGAGAAAAAACGCGCATGCATACAAACCACTAACACAACAAACAAAACCGTCATAACACAAACTCAACATTCCCACCCAACAAAAAAAAATCCAATCAAACTGAGTTAAAACTGCCGCGACGGTGATCGTTAACGAAAAGCAACCACCAAACCCAACCCAACTGCAAATTTATCCGCTCACGGTCACACGGTGGTTTTGCCAATGTTTCGACGTCGTTCCCTAATTCCAAGCAATTGCGAACGCGGATTCCGAGATAATACGTACGCAATGATAACAATTTGCTACACAAATGCGTACGCGTCCGCAGGCCTGACAGACAGACCCACAGACACGGTGATTGTATAACCCCTCCAAGGGGACTTTGTCCACTCGGAGAGATAAAAAGGGTAGATAATGAATTTGTATTACTAGAAGATTAAGTTCATTGATTATAAAATCCTAATCGTAAAACGTTATACATATTATTCCTGTAAATCTTAAATTTTTTCCTAATAATAAAAATATTTCAGAAACATGCTATTTTTTACATATATCAGGATTAAATTACAAAGGAGTCTGGTACGCTAGATTAAGTAGTGTTAAATTCGGTGGGAGTTTGGAACGTCATCAATTTAAAAAAAATGGTACAGTGGTGCCACCTACCGCCCTCCATTGGCATTATATTTTCAAAAAGTTTTCCACCAATAACGTGGCAGCAAAGTGTCGAAAGGTGTTCTGGGAAATAATTTTTTTTCTCTTGAAAATTAAGTCGTCAGCTGCTATAAATTTACAAGGCTTATCGCTATGGCGTGAGCTGTATGGAGTTGGTTTAGGCAGGGTTCTAGGTAGATGGTTATTACTTACAGTATATTTGAAATGGATTTAAGTTCAGTTTTAGATTTTATTAAAGCTCAATTTGAAAAAGAAAAACCCAGCGAACAACGACAGCTCATCATTAACAATTTGAACACTGCTACAACCCCAAGTGTTTCTGAATACACACTAGAATTAATTGAAACCTACCAGAGTTGAAAAAGAAATATACTGTGAGCTTCTCAAGTCGAAATCTAAAGGTAGACCGAGAAAGAAGAAAAAAGTATGCCTAGAAGAAGATAATTTAAATACAAATAAAGATGAGCCTCGTAAACAAACTAAATTTGCAATGGCCAAATTAATGTTCGTTTACCACAAAGAAGCCACTTTAGTGAGAGAGGTATATTTCAATAGCTTCAAAATTCTTGTCTCAAATGATGGTATTTTGGAGTTAATATCTATTTTATCATTTTACGTAAGCAAAGTGTTTGAACATGCACAACTAATGGACCAAAAATAAAAGTGGAAAGATACAACCAACTCCAACAAAGCTTCATACATGAAAGAAGAGATATAAGTGCAATATACAAACTAGGAGGAGGAGGTTTTGGGTGGAATACGAAGAGTTTCGGTTAAAGGGAGGAAAAAAAATATGTCTGCGACACAAATAATAGAACAACATCAGCTCTTCAAAATGACTGTTCTTTTTAGAATGACTCACGTAGAAAAGAAAAATAATCTTCCAATAGAGCTAAAGGTGCTTGATCAAGGAGGGTTACTTTTCCCGAAACCAGGGTTTATCCCATTCATAAAAAGGATAAATGATGAAACTAGAAGCTATGCAATTTCCAAGTGCTACAATAAATATGGAGTTAATTTAATAAAAAAAACAACCGGGCACGTCTTTAGCCAGATGGGCTTCTGAAAGAAAACATTTAAGTTGTCAGTCCAGAGATTTCTGATACTTTTTTTAAAATCTTTTTGAGGAAGATGGTGCATTGCCGGGTACAAGAATTTGTTAGTTCCTACTGTAAAATGCAAAAAAAATAAGAAAACAGACCTGGGGTTAAGGGACAACTTGTTGGCACTCTCAACTCGAGAATCTAAGAAGAAATTGAAGGGTACAGAAATCGCAAAGAAAAATAATAGTCATTCTGGTAAAAGGAATCCTAAAAAAATTGGGAAGTTACGAAAAAGCAAAAGGGTAGCGGGTAGGAATCTCTTAAATGATTTTGACTGAAAACTTTCATATTTGTTCCTATTTTTACGGACCGTTCCTATTTTTATGTCCATTGCCAATTTTAAAAGTTAATAAGTGATAATCAGCAATAAGCTTATATATTTGATAAAATATTATAATCCTTAACAATAAAATACTCAGTTCAAGTTCGAAAAGTATTATAATTTTATTACCTATCACCACAAAAATGTCAAATTATTAAAACTAAATAAAAAGTAAAAAAAATTGTGAATATTACAAATCTCCAGCTCGGATGTACAACGGAGCATCCCGGTAATCTTTGTTTGAGGAATGCCTGCTGCCAATATTTACTCTAACTGCTACAGATTTACGTGCGTGAGAGTAGTTAATGCTTGACAGTTTACTGCCTGTATAATACTTAAATTGCGCGATTAAACTTTCAACAGCACTGCCATTTATACGAGTTGGTGAAATGAAATATCCAGGATGCCTTGATAAAAAATCCAATGCTAAGCCTTCCATTTCAAAAACGCCAATTCTCAGGAGGTCCCAAGTTTGCCAGTATATAAATTCAGTTTGGGTGGCGCTATTAGGTTTGAATTCAGGACGTTCTTTTATTAACTCATTTAACCATTTCTCAAAAAAATTATATCCTTCCCTTATAGACTACAAAATATCAGCCTCTTTAGTTTCGATTTTTCGATGTAATAAACCATTTTCAAAAAGTTTGTTGCACGCTTCCAAGTAATAATAACATTGTAAAGCTCCGCTACGGCTGGCCTGGGTTGAAGAATTGTTTAGGGAGTGTGCTTTCAACTCTGACAAAACTGCTGGTTGTTGCTCTATCTTAGATGGTTTCACGTTGAGTTTAGACCACGGTTCCCTGATAATGTAACTTTTAAATAGCCTTGGTACAACACGTATTTGTAAGTTTTTAGCTCGTTCTTCTTCTCGTTTGTAAAGGTCTTCTATTTGTTTCCACCCAAGTTTACTTCCGTCCATTGAAAAATCTTTTGGACCATCTTCTCGTGAGGCACATAGTTGGCCAATTAGATTTTTTAAATCATGGGTTGGGCACATCACCCAATATATGTCTTGATCCTTCGCAAATGGGTGTTTGAACTTGGCTGGGCAATATATCAAAAGTGTATTCTTTATCTTCTGTTTTATAACCAAATGCACCTTTTGTATCCATTGTCAGTTTTATAAGAGATAGATTTGAATTTGCACCATCGCAAACCAGTCCAATAACTTTGAAATTAAATTGTTCAAAAATTCTTAGAGTTTGGTAAAGGCAAGTCATTGAGAAAAGTATGTTCATAGAGTAGCTGGACGAGTACTAGGGTCCTATTACGTCAAAATCTGAGGACATGTCTCTCCATAAGAATTGCAAAATATATTGTGCCGGAGTTGGCGTTTTTTTATGAGAATTTGAAAAAACATCATGTAAATTTGCATATTCTTCCTCCGTCATAGCCAATCCCATGAAGGCGTGTGATTTGGAATTCCAAATGACTTGATCAATTACTTTGACCTCATCAAATATAAGCACACCTTCACCGTGAGGTTCTTTCTCTCCTTTTAATTTTTTTTTCAGATTGAAATGACGTGTATTTTTGAGCTTGATCTTTCATGTAATCTAGGCCAATTCCAGGTCCACTATCATACTTCTTCGCTTTGGTTCTCAGAGTGTCAAGGGAAGGAAGTTGAAGAATTCCAAAATCACGTATTGCATCGAATGCAGCTTTACTTCTAGTATAAATAGCCAAGGCTATTCTATACGTTATGGTATTCCATCTATTTTGTTTCGAGCCAGTTTTGCATCTAATTTGATCTTGGAAAAATTTCTTAGTATCGTCGCGATGCTGCCTTTCAGAATCTCTCTTCCAAATTTTCGTTAATGTTTCAACGCTGGTTGGCAATTCGTTGCAACTTTCATTAATTAAACTATTAACTTTGTCTGGGTGCTCTGAATTAATAATGTCTACAAGTTTTTTTAATTCGTCTGATTGACTGTCATTCAAATTGATATCTTTTTCTTTAATTAAAGCTTCTTATTTCTTGAGCTTGTCTTGTAAAAATCTTCTAGCGTTATTGCTATGATTTAACCTAATTTTTCTCCTTTTTGGGGTTAAAAGCGATACCGGATAATTGATAGATATTCTTAAGCGTTTCAAATTTCTTGTTGGCGTTTCAGCGTTTTTACGTTTGAACACTCTTGACAAATTTCTTTGTACTAAATTACAGTTTTGACATTTTTCAATATAATTATCAGCCTTTACTGCCATTGTTTTTGAGAAAAACACTGGACAATCACTAGCTTGATATCCCGACACTGGGGATATAATTTTCAAAACTTTTGGGTTTTCGATTATACGAGATAACGGCAACTGGTTAATTATATCGTGGTTAAGGCCCGGACAAAACACCTTGTTATTTTTCTCTTATTTAAAAAGCAAAAGATCAATATATTCAAAAAGTTTTGTTTCATTCACAACTCCAGAATTTAGTACGTTATCAATATTGTCCTCTTTGAACAATATGGATAAACAGATTTTTCCACTCTCCGTGACTACCAGTGATATGGGATCATGTTCATCATTGAAGATTCCGAAAACTTTACTTGATGTAATTTCTATAGCAAACTCCCCTCTAATTAGCTTTTTCACCTAAAATATACATAGTTTTATTAAAAATCTGTGGTGGATGTATTACGTAAAAGGAAAACAAAAATACCTTATATATCAAAGTAGAGTACGTTGTAGAATTTAGAATTCCTGTCACTTTATTGATCAGGGTCTTTTCTGTTTTTAATTCCGTTGAATCACCATCAGGCGCAGTTTGTGATGCACAATCACTAACATTAACACTGATTTCAGTCTCCTTGTCTTTGAAATTAGGTTTTTCTAGCAAATGTTTCTCTATCATAATATTACACTGTGTTTGAACAGATTTAAATTCTACTTTCTGATCTGTGGTTGATATATCCAATGTGGGTAAAATATAGCATTGTGTTTTGGCATCTTTCAAAACTTTCTTCTTTCCCACAACACTTTTATCTTTTGATTTATTAGATTCAATTAACATAGGGCTCCCCACTGGTACTGGCAAGGCGATAGGCCTTGACTGAGTTGGCTTTGGTAAGGCTTTACAAAAAACATCATTTGTTTGTACGTACTTTGACGATTTTTTTACGTTATAATTATAAAGTGTAGACTTATCTTTTTTTTTAACAGCCGTGACAATATTTTTTTGAAGGTAATAATTGTATTGAGTTGATTTATGACGAGAACCGATAGTTTGAATAGAAGCCATTTCCAAAATTACCCAGACTACCTTGCGGCAGTGAAACAAGACCTCGAGCGCGCAAAAACAAAATCAGCTGACCTGAGTTTTTCCCTTTCGGTTTCATAGATGGCGGAACTATCGCGAAATATTGGTGACGTTTCAAACTCCCACCGAATTTAACACTACTGAATCTAGCGTACCAGACTCCTTTGTAATTTACTCCTGCATATATTAGACTATTTTTTGTATAACGCTATTTATTTTTGTTAAAAACTAGTATCAATTCCATGAAAAGTAGACTTATCATGCTCGATAAGAGTGAGGGTAGAAACTAAGACTAACAAGGAAACAGAAAAATTAAATCAAAGTTTAAGTACGTTATTTTCCCGCCATTATAAATGAACGGTTAGTATAGAGGCTTCAACAAAGGAGAGCGACGTCACTAGTTTCAAACTTCAAATATTTTCTTTCTATAAACGTAAACTTTATCTACAAATGGCTATAGCCAGTATATTTTACCAGGCCAGGAATTGTACACTAACTGATACACAAATAAAGACGATAAACAAATTAAATATTTTAAGACAAAGAAACTAAGAGATGTTTTAATTAAAATCGACTTTATTTTTTACCATAGTCACCTTTTATAACTGTAAATATTTCAATATTAAAATTTACATAAATTATTATTTTTAATAAAAAATCGCACGATTTAAAAAGGACAAAAATTTTACAAATTATTAAGGATATATTTCATCATAAACTAAAAACTTTTCTAAACGAAAAACTAAATAACGATAACTAATGTACATTTAATTTATTAATTAACGAGAAAACGTCTAAAGGTAATAGAAAAATAAAACAAGCAATGAATTAAATTTTAGTAATAAATTATTATCAATTTGACGATTGTTTAAGGATATCGATTATGATCGATGTTTGTACTAAAGTGTCCATATCGGAAATGAAATAATTTCGTAAACAAGCATAAATTTTAGAGTGCCTTTCATTCAAAATATCTAATAGCGCTAGTACATTCTCGATAAATATACAAGTTCTTGTGAATAAGAGACGTTTTTTTATCAAAGATAAGCCAAGTTTATATCTTATTGTCATAGGAACCATAACAACGTTCTAACGTGATAATGGCTTCCCCTATCGATAATTTTTAGCCCTTAGAAATTCTACGTGCCAAAAATATTATACTGGTTTTGACATGTGGATATTGAAAATATCCGTGAAACGTAAACTTATCAAGGTAAGAAATGTCATATAATGAGATAATATAACTAGATAACGTGCATTGATAAAAATATTTTATTTTAACTGGCCATAAATCTATTTTAATAGATGCTTTGCTGACATCTATAACCATCAATGGCAAATATTATACAAAATACTAAACTACCAAGTGTTATCAAAATTTTATTTGCTTTATTATATTTATGGTATGGACTTGAGCCAATAATGGTATTTTAAATAGCTTAAAGAGATAGTGCCAACTCAGATTAATTTAAAATTTTGTACTTTGGCTTACACGTTATGATAGATTATTAAGTCCTGAATCAGAATATATATACATATTAGCCTTTCAATAAGTAATTAGTTTTATATTTTATGTAAAATAATGGTATTTCAATAGCCGAGCAAAACTTCACAGATTGTTGACGTCATGAGTTTGGCCGATTTCGGCGCGCTCGAGCGGCGGGGAATTTCTAGTAGTCTTTTTCTACTATCGCGTAGAGGATTTGTAAGCGCGATTTTTGACTTTCTTCTCACGGACCACGCGGTTCGAGATTCTCAAATCACGACTTCACGAGCCGGCTACGTGTAAAAATATTATTTTCAAAGTAGAAATTGAAGAAAAAATTGATAACAAGGTATTGTTTATAAATTATATCATTATTTCTTATACGTAGTCCTTATAACAATATTTATATTCTACGGAAAGATGCCACCGAAAGCACCGAAGACCGTGGGCGCCACATTGTATTGCGCAGTTCCTTCCTGCAGTAATAATAACAACAAAAGTGGCTTATCTTTCCATTACTTTCCATCGAATGAGGGTCTTAAAGCGTGCGAAACGGGAAACTCGGATCAAAAGAAAGCGATGGGAGTAAAATTTCCTCCTGTAATCCCCTAAAAATTCTTTTGCCAGCTCGCTCTAGCATCAACCAATAAACATCAACCTATCTATGACGTAGACAGAATGTGATAAAAAAGAGTAACGCTATCTTTCAATTTTAAAATTTTAAATTAATCGTGAATAATTATATTTATACCAAATGTTTTATAGCTATATTTTTCTTTACTATATTTTTAAATAATTGATGTAAAAAAACTTCATATACGTAGAAAATTCTGACACTATGTCTTTAATATAGAAGTAAACACATTACTTAACGCATAGAAAGCGTAATTATTTAAGTTCGCGTTTTTAACTTTATCTTTCTAATTCTCTGCATTCTTCCAACTATCTTGCAATATTTTCAGTGCAATTATATATGTTTTTATTAGGGGTGTGCAAAATATTTGGTTGGACCAAATAATTCAATCGAATACCAAATCGAATATTCGATTCGTCGAATCGAATAGCACTTGGGAAAGTTCGCGAACATTCGTTCGAACCTATATGAAGCCAGGCACGACAAAATCCTACTAATATTAGAATAAGCTAGGTATTTCTCCTTAGTAGTAGGTTTTTTAGTAACGAAAAGGCAAACAATATGTACAGAGACACCATGAATTAGCTATTTCAAGAAATATTTTTAAACGTCATAAAACTTGATATATCTTAAAAACTTGGAGGTGATTGGTGCTCGGGTTTTTTACAAGTTATCCTACGGAAACGGTTCTACAAGACAGTAATGAAATATTTTGCAACAACTTGCAACTAAAAAGCCTATAGAAAAAGCCGTATTTTGGTCAAAATTGGTCCTTTGATTGCATTTTACAGAAGATCTGTTCAACCGAATTTTACCAAGTTTTAACTTTATGTATAACATAGTTCTATACACGCTTTGCTAAAGAAATTCTATGGAATTCCATGTAGGGAACGTTTGGCCCTCTGGTGGCTGGTAGCGAAATATAATTTATATTTTCGGATACAAAATAAAACAACAATTTAAAATATATATACATTTATTATATTGGGGTGAGTAGAGGTTATATAGCACCGCTTATGTTGGGGTGAGTATAGGGCTTATAGCGCCGCTTATGTTGGGCTGAGTATAGGGCTTATAGCGCCGCTTATGTTGGGGTGCGTATAGGGCTTATAGCGCCGCTTATGTTGGGGTGAGTATAGGACTTTTAGCGTCGGTTATGTTGGGCTGAATATAGGGCTTTTAGCGCCGCTTATGTTGGAGTGAGTATAGGGCTTATAGCGCCACTTATGATGGGGTGAGTATAGGGCTTATAGCGCCCCGTATGTGGGGGTGAGTATAGGGCTTATAGCGCCGCTTATGTTGGGGTGAGTATAGGGACAAGCCGCTTTACCCATATGAGTGGCGCTATTAGCGAGTCGCGGCTTTGTGAACTTTGTTCTAGGCCGTACTATCTATTAGAGGCTTATGCTTAGTCTAATGGGATGGATATCTGATGTAACTAACATCTAATACCTCGCGTACAAAGCTGGAGTGGCGATTGGGGCCTCAGGTAGGCTTAAAAAGCTTTAAATTATAAAAAATGGTAGAAGAGTCCATCAAAGAAAGATAATTTTCTTCTCTTTTTCGTGATTTTTACCAAAAACATTCCATAGGTGGTTCTTATTCAATTGTTCCCACGTAATAAGCTTTCGTCGACATTATTTTTTGCACGTAGGGCCTCACAAATCGAGTAAAAGAAGTCATTTCAAGACGATTTTTAAGGCCTGAATTAAATCTAAAAGACTATTTTCGGTTTAAACAAAAACTTTGCCAATTGAAAATTTTAAGTCAATTAATAGGGGGCCCAACAATTGAGAATCATTCGGTTTACATTTAAGGAACATTATTAGCCTGAACCTAAATATCTCTTGGTGTCGCCACTGGTTCGAGGAATTCTGGACGGGACCCAGCTGGGCTATGTGAACCACCTATTATAAGGACGTCCCCGGGCTTTTATGTTTGCTGGGTAGTTGTATTACCTGATTTAATGAAATAAATTCGGGACTTATATATTTTATGCCTTTTATTTAGTACATAAAAAAGTAGTAATAAATTCGGCATTTCGATTATCCATTCTCTGCCTAGATTTTAAACTTGAACCAAATTATTTTAACCTTGAAAATAACGTTTTTCTTTATGAGCGCCCTAATTTTTAAAATTTAAGGCGAGCGAACAATAAAACATTTGTTAAGTAGAACGATAATTGGAAAATTGGGAAAAATCAAAATGATAATTCAGGAGCAAGATGAACAATAACATATTTAAAGGAACAAGATGTCACGGACCTGGGAGTACACACAATTCTCAAGATGTTCTAATTTTGGTGATGGAATAAAGTAAAATTTGTTATAAATTTCAATTATCGTGTACACTGTCCGAAAAAATTGTTCGTCTTTTAATTTTAAATTCGTTAACAAGTTCGAAAATATGAAATTGTTAATTTTTCCCCGGTTATTAATTTGATTTTTTTTACCTTGGTTTTCATATTCCTCGGGGTCGATTTGAATAGGGAAAGTGTTTGAATTTTTAAACTTCGAAAAGTGGTTTGCGACCTACGGCCTGGAGAGAATTCGATTAAACTAATTGGCGCATTACGCAAAACTAACATATGTTTAAAAGTGCGCGACCCCAAACAACCTTCCGTAACGTATAAAAATATACGTCATAAATTTAGACAAGCCAGTTCGTCAGTGACGTATTAATCAACAATACTTTAATAAGTAACCTAGTAAATTCCTTAACTATAGAGCTTACAGGATAATTCTATTCAATAATTTAATAGGATTATTTCCATTCATCTTCACCGCCACAAGTCACATAGTGGTCACACAAACAATGTAAGTTTAGCTCTACCTATCTGAATCACATTTATACTATTTGGATGACTTAATAATACGAATAAAATATTTGCGCACTTACTCCCAAACCACACCCCTTTAGCTTTGATAACCTTCATAATTCTAATTGAAACAATTAGCAACGCAATTCGACCTATTACCCTTGCTATCGGACTATCTGCTAATATAATGGCGGTGCATCTTCTACTCACACGCCTAGGTAACCAAGGCACAATTAATTCTTTAACTAAAAGAGGGCAATTATTTCAACACAATTCTTATTCTTAACACTAGAATGAGCAGTAGCCATAATCAAAGTTTACGTTTTCATCGTCTTAATCTCTTTATACTCAACAGTAATTCACTATGAAAAACTTTCACCCCTACCATATTGTGGCCCTTAATAACATCATTTAGTATCCTTTTTATAACTTCCGGTATTATCACATGAATATACCTAAAAGTTACCTTTTTACTATTAATTAGACTAATAATATTATCTTTATCAGCTTACCAATGATGACGTGATATCACGCGAGAAGCAACTTTCCCAGGAATGCACTCCAACAAAGTTATAATAGGACCCCAATGAGGTATAATCCTATTTATTATCTCAGAAGTATTTTTCTTTATTCCTTTCTTCTGAGCTTTTATTACATTATCCCCCAATATCGAGGTGGGAATAATATGACCACCTCAGAGAATTCAACCTTTTAACCCTGTTTAAATCCCCTTACTTAATACAACAATCCTTTTGCCCTCAGGCATCTCAATTACATGAGCACATCACAGCCCAGCAAACACAAACACGTCCTATGGACATCCGATAGACGTCACACTCGGATCTTGCCTTCGTCCGTAAGACATCCCAAAATCCGGGGTTGACGTTGGTTGGACGTTAAAGGACGTCCAAATGTCCGGTTTGTCTATAGCCGTAGTACGTCCCGGGGACGAGTTTTAGGAGATCCAACGGCGATTACGGCGGTCTTCCCCTGGATGTCTTTCTATAAAACCTAGAGATATCTTTAGGCCTTTAATTTGGTTCAATCATGGCTCAATAGGGATGAAACTAGGACGTTTATTGGATATCGTATTCTGAACAAATAATTTAAAAAGCCAAACTTGATATTAAAATTTTATTCAAAACATTAAAATACAAGATAATGGAAAAAATCCAGCAACAAGTGTACAATTTGATTGTAATAACACGAACTCTGCAAGTATTAGCAGTTAACATATAAAAAATTAAATAACTACACAAGTTTTGTAATTTATAACAAAATAAATTTCGAACTAAACAATTAAAAAATTAAATAACCTTCCTTAAACAAATGTAAAAAAAAACAATAAAATTAATTTTAAAATCAGAAGCAAAATAAAACTAAGCCATTTAATACTATTCCTTAAAAAAATTAAGACTATCGGATGAAAAATGAACTCTAGAAATTACTGTTTCTCGAAGCTTAATTTTAATATTTATCCAAATCTTACTTTTGGAATTACAATTTAACTATATAAAATATCACAGTATAAAATAAAGCTTTAGGCGAACCGTTCAGTGAGAGTAATGAATAATTAACTTAAAAAGTAAAATTGAAACATGTACAGGTCCAAAATGAACTTAAAAAACAGCGAACCTTCCCTAACATTCGGAGAATTCAACACAAATCTTACTTTTGGAATTACAATTTAACTATGTAAATTATCACAGTATAAAATAAAGCTTTAGGCGAACCGTTCAGTAAGAGTAATGAATAATAAACTTAAAAAGTTAAATTGAAACATGTACAGGTCCAAAATGAACTTTAAAAACAGCGAACCTTCCCTAACATTCGGAGAATTCAACACAAATCTTACTTTTGGAATTACAATTTAACTATATAAATTATCACAGTATAAAATAAAGCTTTAGGCGAACCGTTCAGTAAGAGTAATGAATAATGAACTAAAAAAGTTAAATTGAAACATGTACAGGTCCAAAATGAACTTTAAAAACAGCAAACCTTCCCTAACATTCGGAGAATTCAACGCAAATCTTACTTTTGGAATTCCAAATCCAATATATAAAATATAACAAAATGAAATAAAGCTTTAGGCGAACCACTCAGTGAGAGTGATGAATAATAAACTTAAAAAGTTAAATTGAAACATGTACAGGTCCAAAATGAACTTTAAAAACAGCGAACCTTCCCTAACATTCGGAGAATTCAACACAAATCTTACTTTTGGAATTACAATTTAACTATATAAATTATCACAGTATAAAATAAAGCTTTCGGCGAACCGTTCAGTAAGAGTAATGAATAATGAACTAAAAAAGTTAAATTGAAACATGTACAGGTCCAAAATGGACTTTAAAAACAGCGAACCTTCCCTAACTTTCTGAGAATTCAACGCAAATCTTACTTTTGGAATTCCAAATCCAATATAGAAAATATAACAAAATGAAATAAAGCTTTAGGCGAACCACTCAGTGAGAGTAATGAATAATAAACTTAAAAAGTTAAATTGAAACATGTACAGGTCCAAAATGAACTTTAAAAACAGCGAACCTTCCCTAACTTTCTGAGAATTCAACGCAAATCTTACTTTTGGAATTCCAAAATTCAATATATAAAATATAACAGTATGAAATAAAGCTTTGGGCGAACCGTTCAGTGAGAGTAATGAATAATATTAAAAAGTTAAATTGAAACATGTACAGGTCCAAAATGAATAGACTTTGATCAAACATATTTTCTTTCTACCTCTGTAAAAGACACATTAAAAAAATCGAGTTAAAATCATTAAAAAAATCAAACAGTTTTTTAATAAAATACTTACTCTTATGATATACTATTAGCAATACTAGAGATTACTATGTTATAATCTTTAACGTTTGTGTAGAACGCATTATGTACTTTATGGTGACCGATTCCAAACTATCGAGTAATGGCGTCGTACAAAAGAAACTACAAACTGGGCTACCAGATATTTTAAAAGGACTTTAGCTCGGCCAACTTAGATCAGCTTTTTCGCAGTAATTGGCTGTGATTGTAGAAATAATTCATCAAATGAAAATAATGGAAATAAAAATTAAGAAAATAATAATATAAAAAAATATAAAAATTAAGAACAGATAGAATTAATTAAATAATTAAGTAGTTTTGATTTAACACGTAATTTCATTAATTCACGTTAAATAAACTCGTAAATTTAAATAATTATATTCTTAATAAAATTAATATTTTGTGGTTCATTAATCATTATGAGCTCAAATACAAATACAGGTGAAAAAAATTAAAATTAATTGCTGATAAACGCACCTCTAGATAGCATTGATGGACGAATAGTGGAGATCCATGCGAAGTCGATTGGGCTGAATATCGGATGTCATGAAATTGGTTCTACGAGGACTAAAATGGGACGCCCGTTATTCGTCCAGTAGGACGAATTTTGGACGGGACCAAGCTGGGCTCTAAGGACCATGCTGGGACGTCCCAGGGACGATTTGTGTTTGCTGGGAGATTACTTCACAATAATTTTTCACAAGCTAAATCAGACCTTAGAATCACCCTTGGGCTAGGATTATACTTCAGAATTCTGCAAGCCTGAGAGTATATCGAGGCCCCTTTTACCATCGCAGATTCAATTTATGGAACTAAAATTTATGGAACTACATTTTTTGTCTCAACAGGGTTTCATGGGCTACATGTAATAGTAGGATCAACCCTACAACTTATCTCTTTACTCCGGCATAACAACCTCCATTTCTCAAGTCTTCATCATTTTGGGTTTGAAGCTTCAGCTTGATACAGGCATTTCGTAGATGTAGTTTGGCTACTACTATACTCAATAATCTACTGGTGGGGCAGTAATCTAATTAGTATAAGCAAAGTACACTTAGCTTCCAACTAAGAAGTTTAAATAAATTATATAATTATTATTATCCTAGTTTTAACTGCTCTAATAACTAGAATCCTATTTATATTCCTTACCTCTAATTTAGCCTTCACCCACCACACTGCGCTAGAAAAGGTTTCCCCCTTTGAATGTGGATTCAACCCCCTCTATAAAAACAATTTTTTAAGTGCGCTAATTTTTATCGTTTTGATATCGAAATCGTCATTATTTAAATTTACCGAGTGGTTTTACCGGTAAATTAACCATTTTTTTATACAGCAAAAACCAAAAATGTTTTTTATTAAACTTCAATAATAGAAAAAAAGATTAAATTTTACATTCCACCAGAGAACCACATAATTTTCCTGTTAAAACCCGACTTTAAGCTTATGTCTAGCCCTCTTTCAGACAGTCCACGATGGTCTCTGACGTCAAATGCATCGTCTGCTCCAAATTCCTTCATCGCATTTCAATTCTTGAATGGAGAACGTTTACCCGAAATACTCGTGGTTTGCCTTTGTGTCGCCATCGTCAATAGCTTAGAACTGCTACCGTAACCCAAATAAAACAATAATGGGGCAGTGAAAAAACGTTATAATTAAATATTTTAATGAAGCTTCAAACAAACATGGGCATAAAGGAAAATGTTACTCTTGTAACAAAAAATATGTGCTTAACATCACTCGTATGAGAAAACATCTCCCAATGTGCCATAAAACTCCGGATGGTGTTAATAAACTGGTTCAAGGCAAGACCTCCGTTCAACCGAAGAAACATGAAACGCAAAAATAAAGGTATTTCGCTTTTTGGGGAAATAAGTTCATCAAGCTTAGATACAGACAGTGACAAGGAACTAGAAAATTGTAATTTATGTAGCTCTATAAGTGGCAAATCGTCAAAATCACCTAGATTTGCAGCCGACACGAATATGTTACAGTCTCTTCCATCAAGTTCTTTGGCAAGTTCAAGTTTATACAAGTTCATGGATATAATGACATCATCTGATGAAAATAACGTACAGGAGCTGCTCGCTCGAGCTATTTATGCGTCAGGTTCACCTCTTTCATTAAAAGAAAACCCATACTGTAGAATTAGCGAAATACAGAAGTAATGAAGGATTGTGGTCCAATTCATTTGTCTGGAAAATCCTCGAAATGGTTGAAAATACAGAAACTGGTTCGGATTGGGCGACGTTGTCGCCACTGACCTGGTGGCGAGGAATTTGTGCGTCTAGTCCCCTTAGCAAAGTCGCACATTTTTTTTGACATTGCCTTCGTCACCCGCAGCCACTGAGAGGTCTTTCAGCTAGTGATCGTACAGGGTGACATTTAGGTCGGGGTCGGGGAGAGAAAAAACCATGAAAAACTGGGTCGGGTCGGGTCGGGTCTTTTTTTAATTTTTATTATTCAGCTTCAACGGCCGACTATTTATATGTAAAATTAAAACCATAAGTGTATAACATTGTTCCAATAGTGCGACACTTTCAATTCTTCACGTGTAAATATTTTTCTAAGAGCTCTCAGTAAAACATTTGACATGACAGACTGCATTACGGGCTTCGTCACCGTTTTGCGTCTTCTTGATCCCGCGTCACACGTAGCCTAATACTCTTTACAGACGAGGCTTATTAACCCGGGTTAAGATCCCATTTTTGAAACCAGAGCTTATTTAGCTATACTGAAATGTGCTATAAAAATTTAACTATGTTTTACTGAACCCAGTTTTATTAGCCTCGTCTGAATAGGGTATTAGACGGCGCCTCGCTAGGGGTGATTTTCTTCTTGTGATGACGTCACTCCATTACTAGCTCTCACAATTGTCAGTAAAATATTCCCGAAAGTGACAAAATTATGGAACAATATTATAAACTTCTGCTAAACCCAAAAACGAAATCAAAACCAGGGTGAACAAGAGTCGAGTGATGTGACGCGAACTTTGTACCTTCGAACGAGAGAACTCGCTGAGAAAATAGGCTCCTGCCTTGGCGCGTCCTTCTCCGTTTTGTTTTTACTCTGTAGCTAAGCACTCGCTCGGGCATTTATTAAATTTTTGTTATTTGTAAAACCCGACTTAAAAAAAACCCGACTTACCGGGTCGGGGTCGGGGTCCCCGTACGATCACTACTTTCAGCACCTATGGCATCATGTATTCAAAGAAAAGAAACCTGCTTACAACTAAACGAGCCGGAAAGCTCACTTTCATTGCGCACAACCTCAAGCTTTTAAAGATATCGCAAAAAAATCAGGACCAGCTTTACATGTACGGAAATTCTGATATTGAAATTGACGATGATACAGTAGCTATATTTCTGAAAGAACTCAAACGAACTTATTTCCACCCTTCATGACTTGAAAGTCGAACCTAATGACTTACTAGTGTCGTTCGATGTCATAAGCATGTTTACTAAAGTACCCGTAAAAGGTGCTATCTCCTTTCTAAGAATGCGCCTAATCGACATAGACGTGAATCGTGTGGAACTCGAAGACACTATCAACTTAATTGAACTGTGCGTTATAAATCCATTTTTTAAGTGAATGGTCAATTCTACACACAATGTACTGGCCCAGCGATGGGCAACCCTCTCTCCCCGCTACTTTGTGATATTTACATGATTAAATTAGAATCTTTTGTCCTACATAACTCCCCCTTTAGCATTGAATTCTGGAAACGTTACGTCGATGACGTCCTCTCCAAATGGATTCATGGTAGGGAGGCGTTGAATGAGTGTATGCCATTTCTAAACAGCGTTGACCATAATATCCAGTTTACGGTAGAAACTGAAGTCAACAATTCTATACCATTCCTCGACGTACTAATCTCAAAAAATATAATATAATCTCTACCACCGTATATCGTAAACCATTCTCCGTGTCCATGCCACCCCAATGGAAATATGGTCACCCCGTCAACCAAAAAATAACCGCTTTCTACACCTTTATGACACAAGCCATGAACATTTGCTCAGATCCAAATACACTAGACTCAGAAATAAATATGATCAAAGCAATAGCGGAGAACAGGGGCGTGCCGATCGCCCAACTAAATAGAGGGTTCAATAGAATCATAAACCGCAACAAAATTACTTGTAATACTAAACTAAAAATAGACAACACCAAACCGAACTATGTAGTCCTTCCTTTCACTAACAATATTAGCCACCTAATAGGTAACGTGTTCAGTAATAATAGCATAAAACCAGTATTTAAACCAATCAATAAAATCCTAAACTGTTTAAATTCCCTCAAAGACAAAACCGCAATATCCGACAAATTTGGAGTTTACGAAATTAATTGCTCCTGTGGAAAAAGCTACACAGGACGACGTAAACGCAACCTATATAAAGGTTTAACGAACACAAAAACGATATCAAAAACAAAAAAGTCCACTCTTCAGCCCTAGCAGCTCATTCCGTTGAATTCCCGAAACATAATTTATCATTAGACAAACCCAAGCTTATCAATCTACAAAATAATGTCTTTAAACTTAACCTATTGGAATCACTTCAAATTGTTAAAAAACAAAAAGATGAATGTAGCGTCAATAGAGATAACGGCCCGAGTGCAATAATAGCTGAAGTTTGGTATCGCGATTATTTTTGACCCACCCCCATGACATGTGACCCGAGCTAAATTCATACATTCTAACTGCTGTTGAAATTTATACCTGATGATGCCCCTGAAAGAGAGCGAAACTAGTCGTAGTTAAAATTTTAAATCTTATTAAAGTTTTTACTGTGTAATTAAAGTTGTTTTTACTATTCTTTATTAAGTTACGTATGATGTTAATTTATTAATTTTGGAAAAATATTAAAAATTACGAAATTTTATCGTTTTTCGGTAAAAATGGTATATCTTGGCGTTTTATCGCCGAAAGGGCGGCTTGGTGGGAGGTCACTGGGAGCGAATGGTTCGCACTATTAAAAGCACCATAAAAAGGTATTGGGAAATGCCCAATTAAATTACGTCGAAATGTTAACATTAATCGGGGAAACCGAGGGAATGATAAATTCCAGACCAATTACATTCTTCTAATACGACGTTAACGAACCTTGCCCACTCATTCCAGGTGATTTATCTAAATGCCACGCGAAAAGATTTGATTATAAGATTGAAACATAGACAAAAGTTACTAGAAGGTTTATGGAAAAGGTGGCATTCAGAGTACCTGTTAAATCTTAGGTCAGTCCATCACAGTATAGTAATTAAGCAGGAAACAATATTTAAAGCAGACCAAGTTGTTCTCATTCATGATGACAACCGACCCCGTCAAAACTGGAAATTGGGTTTAGTCACAAAAGTTAAAATTGGCCATGATGGGAAAATACGCTCCTGCTTAGTTCGTACTGGAAATGGGCCACAATTTTATTAATGCACTGCATCATGTTGTCCTTCGTAATTATCAGTAACTCTATTTGTGGTATTTTTTATTAAACACATTTAATTTGTAAACAGCGCCATGTGGCTTTTCTGTTAAAATTACCGTTTTCTAATTAATATGCTGCTATTATTTCCGAGTAATTAATCACTTTTGTTAGGGACAAGGTGAAGAGGTTGATGATTTTCGTCAAACACTTAATTTCAATATATTTTTGGAAAATAAACTGGTGATATATCAAAATGTAAGGGCAAATAAATCAACCAGTAAAACAGGGAAAGAACAACTTTTCAATGATAAATGTACTTGAGGTGAGAATGTGCTATGAATTTTTTACCAATATTTTCTAGCAAAGCTATAAATGACTATAACCATTATTTATTGGGAAGGGCCAGCAGTGTCAACATTGAAAGACGCACCACAATTAGTAGAAATTCAAAATAAATTAAAAGTTTTTATCATATATAAAGATTTTGAAATTGAGCGCCCTTTACCTCTTTTTAATTGTATTTTTGATCTTTTCGCCTTTTATTACACCTTTGATTTAAGTTACCCAGGTGTTTTGCAGAAGACTTTGGGTTTCATTCAGAAATATGGTCTAAGGGACCTTTCTCGAAATTCTAACTTTGTAAAGTCGTTCAATTACTTACAATTTGTGGAAGAGAATTCTTTTGACAAAAATTTCCCCTAACATTGCAAATTTTTTAAATTTAAAATTGTCAATAAAGGCACATATTTTAGACAATTTTTTCCTAATGTTGTCAATAAAGACTCCTTTTACAGAACATTTGAAAAACTTTTTTTATTTAGTAACTAAGCTTAAAAGGATAGGCCTGGAATTTATAATGTTTGAATTCTATATTTTTTAAGCTTAAAGTTTTAGCTAAACGTTTTATACAAATGTATAAAACGTTAACGTCTCTAGCTTAACGTAACTTAATATGCTTAAATACTAAACACAATCAGTTAAACAGATTAAATCTTTAAACACTAAGCTAACAACATATTTAAAGTCTAAATATTTGATCCAAGAAACATATGTCGATTCTAAAAATATAGGGCCTAATCATGTTTAGGTTTTTAACGTGTTTAAAACTCCGTTGCATTTTGCTGTTTAGGAAAAGGTTTAGATTCTAATCATTGTGTTTTCTGTGTATACGAGTAACGTGTCCTAATTCCGTTTTCTGTCCAAGTAAATTTAAAGACCGAATAATTTCCACAGCGGTTTAAGGCAATTAATTTACGTAGATCTGACAACAATTCATGTTGCAGAGACCTTTTTCCAAATCAGGTATCCAAATTTGACTGGATGTTGTATCGATCGGTGACGACAAACGAAGAAATAGAGACGCTGCTTTCCCTTTAGGGATGTCTTCAAATACTGCAGCCGTTGTGCATTTCTCAGGGAGGAATTCTGAGGAACCGTGGCGAGGAAGAGATATCGACAAGACAACCACTCCTGATAGTTGCCGGAAAATACTGGTCAATCTATAAGAGGCAACTCGACATAAAAATTAAGTGGATTATTTCTTTGCACGTAAGGAATTGATTCCGTAAGGTTATCAATAGCATTCAAGAATAAAGCGTATATCATCATTTAACAATACAGCTTTTTAAAATAAATGCACTTTTACATTATTTGCTCTAGAATTCATTGCACATGAAACAATTCAATTAGCGGCAAAATTTAAGAAATTTACTAAAATTATGGTAAACCTTTGCTACCTCAGTCGTTCCTTACCCTCGTTATAAGTAAAGTCCACTAGTATTAAAATTATATTAAGTGTTACACCTTATATCTAACTTTATTTCAATAAATACTTATTCGAATTAACAAAATCGGCTATAGTTAGTTATCAAATTTACGAAAGTCTTATGTTTGTATTGGAATTGTTGCTGCCTTAAATTCAAATTATCAGAAAAGTTTAAAAAAATTAAACTTTAATAAATTATTAATTTTCTAAGGTTGTCTGATTAATGTATATATTCATTTAAAGAAATTTAGTTTGAATAAAATAGATATTTCTGAGTGTTAAATAAAGTTTTTTATTTTAGGTTCAAGGGTTTTAAATAAAAATAAACGTTATATACCGCCTTTAACGCCTTCAATTTTTGCATGTTTTGTTCTATAAAGATTTCTGAGTTGAAAAAAATTATTTTTGATATTAAAGGTACCTAGGTTTTATAAGATCCATAGACATTTCTATCGAGGTACCCCACTTATGTAATACAATTACTACTATCAATTGTGAAAATTTAAAAAAAATAATGGAATAGCAAGGTTTAAAGATGGCGGACGAGGCTAGCTACCAAACATTAACGTGTTCGAGCGTTGGACTCCTTCTATGAGCTTATTATTATTGGGAGATAATTAGAGGGCAAATTAAAAGATTTGGACAATGAATGGTGGCTATTGAGACTCAATTAGGGTGGGCTCTGCAGGGGCCAATGCGGGCCCCAGTAATTCGGAATTTGGGAGTTTTGGCGTAACAGTTATGAATATCGAAGAGGATAAAATAAATAAAAGATAAGTCCTTTTGGGAACTGGAAAGTTTAGGAATTAACCCCGAAGAAGAAGATTTCGAAGAGGATCATGTTTTTAAATTTTATTAAAATAATTTGAAGATGGTAGATATAGTGTGTGCTTGCCGTGGATTAGTAGTAAAGAAGATTTGGCGGAAGAATGGGAAGTTTATGAGACATCCAGTTTTCTATTCGGATATAAATGAACAATTTCAAAATGGAATAGCGGCAGTAGTTTAGGATCCTCTCATTCGCTTCGCGGGAACCGGTTATCAAACCCAGCAAGCGGTAAAAAGGGAAATTCGTTCTACCCCTAATTTTCGGGTGGTTTTGGACGGAACGAGTCACGCCTACGGGACCCCTTCTCCTACGACTGCGTAGCTAGAGGCCCAACCCTGTTCCAAGACACGCTACAACTGCTACTAAGATTCAGACACCATAAGATAGCGATAACAGCCGATATCGAGAAGGACTTCCTTCAGGTTGCGTTGGAGAGGGAAGACAGAGACAGTGTTCGTTTTAAGTGGGTTAAGGATGATAATAACGGTAAAATTATTCCTAACGATTGCACGGTGCTGCGCATGCAGCGAGTACCCTTTGGCTTAACACGCAGCCCGTTTCTTCTCTCGGCAACAATCATAACCCACGCTGAGAATTATAAAGACAGCGATCCGAAAATATCAGATGTATTACAAAATTATTTTTAGTGGACGACCTCGCAACGGATGCGAAAGATGTACAGTCAGCCTACGACATAGAAAAAAGAGCGTCGGAATTTAAGGGAGAAGTTAACCTGCGGCTTTGAAAATGGAACTCAAACTCGCCCGAATTGACGAAAAAGATAGGAGGGGAAGATAACGACACTGGGGTAGCGGTGAGATTTGAAGGAGAGGTCACTCCTAGTCAGAAAGTTTTAGGGCTACTTTGGAATCCGGAAGCCGATGAATTTACTTTTGACCTATAAAAATTAATGAAAATATTACAAGACGCAAATGCTACAAAAAGATTCATCCTAAGCGCCGTGTCTCAGATATTTGATCCGATGGGATTTTTGTCTCCTTACACAGTCAGGGCAAAATTTATGTTTCAAGCTTTATGGGCGATGAAAGATAAATTAGATTGGGACGACATAATTCCAGGTGAAATCAGCGAACAGTTTAGTCAGTGGTGCGTTGAGATGACCGATTTAAGTAACTTCAGGATCCCTAGATTCTATCATGGGCAAGGAGAAAATGAATCGAACAATCAAATTCACTGTTTCACTGATGCCAGAGTAAAGGCGTATGCCGCCGTTGTTTACGTGCGCTACCAAACCAAAGAGGGAAGAATAAGAGTCTCTCTCGTAACGTCTTAATGCAGAGAAGCTCCCCTGAAACCCCAGACACTGACATTACCTAGATTAGAGCTAATGGGTTGAATCTTAGGAGCTCGTCTAGTTAACGCGGTTGAACCAGTTTTCGGAAAAAACGATGTCGAGATAAAAATGTGGACCGATTCGCAAATTGCTTTGTATTGGATCAAAGGAAATAATTGGAAACGTTTCGTTCAAAATCGAGTGTCGGAAATTAAGAAATTTATAGATCCTTCTTGTTAATTCATAAATAGATGAATAGGTGGTTAGATTGATAAATAGATGAAAAGGTGGATAGATTGATAAATAGATGAATAGATGGATAGATTGATAAATGAATAAATGGATAGTTAAATGGGTAGTTGGATAGATGTATAAATGCATAAATTGATAAATGGATAGCCGTATAAATGGATAAAGTGATAAATCGAGCGATGTATAGATAGATAGATTTTATATCTATACCGCATTGTAGGTAAATTCGAAACTTCAATTAGACTCACAAAATTATTAATGAAACATTGTTTTCAAATCTTTAATTTTTGAGTAAAAGTGTTAGCTTTTGTACAACATTTTATTTAGAAGTTTTGAAACTCTTAACTAACTCGTGCTAAAGTAACGTCTTAAATACACGACACGGAATTTTAGTTAAGGAAAATATTACGCACACGGAATCTTAGTTACAAAAACAATTTTCTTCAAAGGAATTCTTGTTAAGAATTTCTTTTCTTAATTTTAAAACCAATTTTATAAGTAATAGTTTTATTTAAAGCAATAGGTTTATTTTCTTCGAAGAAGGAGAAGCGTCCAAAATGTCTGTTTTTTTGTTACGTAATTGCGCTTGGGGCCCATTAGAGCAAGTTGACGGAACATTAAACATTATGCCGTTAGGAGGAAAATCAAACTTTATCCCACTGGCTTTCCGAATTGACCTTCCAATTAAAGTTTTCTAGAGTGGCTAATTGTATATGGCGTGTAGCAATTAATATATGAGTATATTTCACCTAATAGTAAATTCTATAAAATACTATTTTAAGGTTTTTTTTTACTTTTGTATTTAGAGAGGCCGTAGGTTTTGCCAGATTTCTATTAAATCCGGGATGCTCATAAAAAGATTATCACCTGGCAATGCTGTCGCCGCATTAAATATGTCAAATTTACTACAGACCATTCTGATTTTACTGTTATATTTTAAACAAAACCAGTTAAAAATTACTGTTTATCAGTGATTGAGTAAACAGTTTGCTTAAATTGGTGGTATATTTTAAAATATAGCCTCTTCACGTATAGCTATTCGACCTGACGCATGAAGTTTAAAAAAAAATCAACCAAAAAGGGCTGAAGATAAGAAAGGTTTTTAAATAGCAAAGAATCAACAAAGATAGTCTTACTACAGTAGCCTTATGTGGTCTTTGTTAGCGATTTGTCTCTTTTATCCCTGAATATTAGAATTGTCTATTGAATTTATTATTTATAATGACTGTTAATCAATTGGCGATGACCTAGTTTCGAAAAATACATTTTACCCGCCACGTAGGAACAATATCCTTCGACTCTACAACGCCGTCGTTTGCTTCCGAGCAATTCAAACACTAAAACGTTGCGTTCTCAAATTTCAGATTTAAAAAATTGGTAAGCATTTTATATTTACAATTAACGAAACTCCCTTACATTTTAGTGAAAATAGCTGAAGGCTCCGACAGTCTTTAAATTCTTATCAAATTTAAATTTTTATATTTACATTAGTTCTCTTTTGAGTGGAATTGCTATAAGAAATGAATATCTGCCGTTAATAAGATAGATAGGTTTATTTAATTATTAATATATATCCAAAATGTCGAAAGCAATTAGATAAAACACGTTTATCTAGATCCTATCGTACTGAGTATACAGATAACGGCTGTTCGGATATATTATTCAAATAAACAACTCAGATCGGTTAAACTAAACAACAGGTAAATATTTTTGTGTGCCTGCTTAGTTACAAATAATTGTGAGAAAGAGATTACATATTGCCATTTTCCGATAAATAGTAAAATTTGTTAATGTTTAATGCCTTGTCATAGAACTAAAAACATATTTTTTCTTCGTAATTACTGTTTCCAGAGTGTAAATTATACAACAATATGAGAGGGGCATGTATTTATATATTGGTGTGTTGTCTGCAATTCGTAGATCTGGGATACGTTCACACGGTGGACAAAAAACAGGTGTATCCTTATCCAGGTAAGCATCTCATCTGTTGAGTTTGAATGCTTGTCGAAAATAAATTAATTGGGCTTTAATCACGAGTCGTTGCTTAATGAAATACAGATCAGCCAAATAGGCGACAAATAACACGAGCAGAAACGGAATGAGACTACGTGTAATCCCATTGAAATACCGCAAAAGAAAAAATGAAGCCGAATCGTGCGGCGCGACTAAGATCGAAATGAATCTCAGCGGAAACGTACGGAAATTACGCAAATTTGTAAAACCAACGTTGCGAAAACGGAATGCTATTTACGATGTGCTCTATTTCTCGAATATCAAAAAATATTATAAGGGGCAAATTTTGGGCCCTACCCTTTTACGGTTGACACTTATTTTAAGCTCGCGTAAAAACCTTTGCATTGGCAAAGTGGCCCTTCTTGCTTTTTTATAACATTTCCGACATTTCAATGTTTTCCTTTATTGTTATAGAATTTTACCATTTTTTTCTATAACTTCGTCCATATAACGCCTTAAAATCGTTGCAATAAATCTAATTCTAAAGAATTGACTTTTTGACTCTTTTCCAGCTTGCCCAGAATCAGAGAGAGAAACGCAGGGGAGCTGCGACGATTCATTTTGCAAACAGATGGGCACTAATAAAACGATTTGCTATTCAATAAGTAGAGTTAGTAATGATCACCATTGCGTTTGCACTTGCGCGTTTTTTATGGCATTGAAAATAACGCACGAAGAACAAACGAGAATGCTGGATTGCTCCAAACTCAGTTGTCCAGACGGAAAAGTGGGTAAATGTTACGGAGGAGTAAGCGGTGTAGATTATTGCGATTGCCCGTAACTGTAGTAGAACTCTTTGTAAAATAAAAGAATAATAAAAACAAGACAAAAAACAAAAGTCTCTTTACAGTACGGAAAAACTGGTATAGAACTCAGTATAATCACAATATTTTTGTTATTGCAAACAATTAATAGTTGCATAATTTTTTGGTTTTATTAATAAATTATTTTTCAGATTTTTTCTTTAGCTCTAAGCCTCTACCCCTAGGGGGGTTGTAGGTTTATGCTTTCATGACATTTCGCGATTAGGCCTGGAAAGCTCCAATCATCTCCACTCTCGTCATCGTAGTACTCTTTCTATATCCGTCCCTCTCTACCTGAACACTACCGCTTTTCTATCCAACCCTCCACACTCCAATCTTAGAAGTATCCTTTGTTTTTTAACCCACCACATGAAGAGTTTCACTTTTCCTTTTATACCTCCACTCCTTCACACTCCAATCATAATAGTGACTTTTTAATTTTCAGTCTTGCAGCTGCACACTATCGCCAAATTATCAGTTTTTTGGAGTAGGAGACCGAATAGGCGAGGGTATAGAATTTTACATCCGTAGTGCCATTGATTGTGAAATAATTAGATAAATTGCAATGTTCACAAATGATATAAAATCATACGGAATAAAAATAGACCAATCCAATGAAACTTATTGTATCTTATAAAGACTACATACGGCTAATTTTGAAAGATTTGTTTACGCGTGTGAACACATCGGTAATTGTATGGGAAATTTCAACACAAGAGAAATATTAATGGGTGATTTTAACGTTGATTTCAATAAAAATACCCCGTGTTCTACGTTAATCCTAGATCTTTTCACGAGCCTTGGTCTCTATAGACAAAATTTTGAACTTACTCGAACTCTCTGGGAAATGTATTGATAACGTCTTCGCTAATTTCAAGATTCACGCTAAAATACTGCCTCATCTAGATATCTCTGACCATACTCCAATCTTAGTTGATTACGAAAATTATATAAATATACAAAAGCCAGCTAGGATAAGAAATTACAACTTTAAAAACATTCCTAAGTTTAAAACAGTTATGGCTAATATTGAATTGGAGGATCTCTATAAGAATGGGAATGTTAATGAAGCCTATGAATATTTTCATTATATAATTACAAATATGTATGATAATGTCTTCCGCTATATATATACAAAACCTTATGAAAAAATTATGATAGATAATAGGCCTTTTGATAAAGTAACATTGGCCTTCTTGATTCGATGTTGCTGCTGCGTCACGGGTGAAGAATCGATGACGTTTTTCTAAGAAAAACCCTCGACATAAGAGTAAATTTGACGAGGCAGTCAGTCGAGCCTCTTGGTTAATTAATTCGCTACCGCTTTAGTTCGAAGCAGTCAGTCGAGCCTCTTGGTTTGATTAATTCGCTACCGCTAAATCACCGTATTCCAGGCGTGCCTAGTTTTGAATACCTATATATTATCACAATCTATTACGCCTGCTGTGCCCGAGGGGCTTCTAGTGTCGCTCTGCTAGCTGCATTTACACTCCGAGCCGACGTCAAAAAGTGCCGCCGACCGTTCGAAACTATTTTATATAAATTTGGACATCGCTGGCATCAGAGCACCACGACTCGCTGTCAACGCAACTAACTATATCGTCTAATTTCAGGTAAAATACCTTATTTTTTACTTAAATTTATCTATGAAATGTCGTGGGTGCTCTGAGTCTACATACTGGTTATAATTTGTTATTCTAATTAGTAATAGTCAAAACGTACCCTAAATTGATCTTTGTTTTTGATATACAATATGACATCCCCCCGCAAAAAACAACTAACTTTACAAGATGTTATTACGGAGCTTAGAAAATATATAAGTTCTGCTAAATCTGACCTTACATCTCAAATTTCCGACGTGCACTCATCGATCCAAGACACAAACCTTAAACTTGATTCTCTGACGGCTACGGTCAATAGTTACGAGACGCGTATATCCACATTAGAATCCCAGCAAGATGACTTTGATAACCTTAAATTCGAAGCAAATAATTTTTTCGATTCCTTTAAGGCTAATCTTACTTCAAAATACAAATCTTTCGCTGAATTAAATTCAAGGATCGATCACCTTGAGTCGGAAAATCGACGGAATAACTTGATAATAGCTGGTCTCTCTGAGAAACCGGGGGAGGATCGTAACGCATTAGCGAAATATCTCTGACGTATTCACAGAACTTCTTGATTGGTCCGGCTCTATTTCCCCTCTCCAGGGTTTTCGACGACGTGCCTTCTCTACTAAAGCTAATAAAACTCGACGCATTGTACTCAAGCTTGATAATATGTCCGCTAAAAATGACATTCTTAAACAAGCCTATAATCTTAAGGGTAGCGATGTTTTTATATCCCCCGACTACACACCCGGCCAAGAGAAAGCTCGTTACACTCTATGTTCATTTATAAAAAATAGAAGGCAATGGCAATGCCAAATTTATATCAAATTTTATAGTACAGCTCGGCCAGGACACATTTATATACGACGAAATTTTAAATGATGTAATTAGGAAACCAAATTAGAACTTTTACGCAACTTGCGATCTTCTTATATGTTATTGTTTTTAAGCCTTATAAACTTGGTTTATTGTAATATTAGTAGTGCTAATCGAAATTTGGATGATCTCCTAGCGGAATTAGACATGTCCCACCTACACGCTAAAAAAGGTTGGGTTAAATATTCTGGGTAAAATTTATTTTTAACCAATTTGAGATAATTTTGACCCATTTTGGGTTGTTCTAAAACTTCTGGGTTATTGTGAAAGGGTTACGTGTTTGGGTTATTTGCCGGATTTTTCTTATTGCCCAACTTGGGTTAAATGTACCCAAAAACTGGTAAAACTTCATTATGTCGGCTGCTAAACATTCTGATTGTTTGAATGTTGAGTTTTTATTGGTTTCTTACCAAAAGTCGAAACTAAAAACTTTGTTGGCAAATGTCAGGTACTTTTAATGTTCCAGGAACGGTTAAGTTTTAGTTTTAAATTCCACAAAACAACAATTGAATTAAATGGTAATTTTAAATTATTCTTAATTTAGTTATAAGCAGTATGAACTTATACACTTTAAAACATTGCATTATGTTCTAAACTAAATTTTACGCATTTCCTATACCTAATACGAGTCAATATTTAACAGATTTTTGGTAAAAATTAACTTATTTTAGCGAAACAGAGAAATGTACCTAATTTTCAAGCCATTTTTGGTTTTTTTTTCTTGAAGTTATGGGTAGGATGAGTGCAATTGGTGGAATTTTTACCTTTGCTAGTTAATATATAACAGATTTCTGGAAAAATTCAAACACTTGATTTTTTCACATTTCATGCATTTGGCAAGCTAAAAATTTTAGAGAAAGGCAAAACTTATTTTTTTCTACAAAGAAATGTGGTTGTGTATTTTGGATAGTATGAGTAGAATTGGTGGAATATTGTCCTTTAAAAGTTAATATATCACAGATTTCTGGAAAAATTTCAACTTATTTAGCGAATCAGAGAAATGTACCTAATTTTTAAAAATTTAAAAGTGCTTATATATTTCGGTAATGTTTTCTTAAAATCTCTGAAGTCTCATTATACATAAAATCATATTTTATTTTGTACAATACATAGAATTTAAGGTCCTTCTGAACTAAACAATATATAAGCTTAAATAAATAATTTTTTGTGGCTCTTTAGGTGTAAAACTTTTGTACTACAATTATTTTATATTTTATGACTATAATGGTCTAGAATATTTTTCAGATAATATCCATTTCAATATTGATATATTGAATTCTATGTCCTTAATTAAATGTGACAAAACACACACTTCATTATATTATGTTCTTCTAATTTGGTTAATTTAGTAGTATGTTCTAACAATAAAGTAGCTCGTACATCATTGAGGTTTGCCCTATTGCTGATGAACCACCTATTTGGAAAGGGATAAATAAACTAGTTATCATCACTATATCATGGAGAAAAGGTTTCTCCATGACTATATAACATTCCAAGAATATTTTTCGTAAACTATTAGTTTTAAATAACCCTTTTTCGTCTAAGACATGTCCACCATTATGTTAGGTGAGAATAGTATCAGACCACGTATACTCTATTTCAACTGTGATAAATTTTCTAATTTTGATATTAATCTTTCCGGATAAATGTTTTTGTTATTTTGCTTAAGACCAAAATTTTGAACTCGTGTTAAACAATCTGTGATAAGAAGATTTTCATAGTTTTAAAAACTGTTTGTAAAAATTTCGAGTTTAAAATCAAATTCCATAAGTTTGTGAATTATTATTGTATATTTAAAGTACTAAAATAAAGTGTTTTTTACGGTTTATTTTCGAAAGTTAATGGCTACTTTTTAGATGCACGATGCAATTTTAATTCTTAAAAACGTTATTTGACAAGGCCGTAACTGTTGCAGGGGACTATACATATATTATAAATACCCAGGTAGAAGACTTAATTGTAGATCTTGCCCAATTAATTTGGCCAAATGTCAAATTTTAACCATATAATTGGGTAGTTTCAACTACCCAAATCTTGGGGTAAAATGAAATTATTAACCATAAAATTGGGCAAAAGTCGCATTTGACTAAAATTTTTGGTTAGTAAACTATACCTTACTTTTGGGTTAAATTAAAAAACAACTATTATTTTTGGGTCATTAAATAATTGACCCATTTTTGGGTTATTAAAATGCTACCCAACCGCTTGGGTAGTTTTCCATTGAACCAAGCATGTGTAATTTTTTAACCCCATCTTGGGTTGTTTCAAGTTTACCCAAGTTTCTTGGTAGGTGCAATACTGACCCAGATTTTGGTTAAAAATTTACCCAATTTGGGTAGTTTTTAACCCAACCTTTTTAGTGTGTACCCCCACCATACTAGCCTTAAATGAAACCTGGTACAAAAATAACTTATCTCACTATATTCCAAATTATATCTTTTATGGAGCTGGAAATCTCCGCGGGGGTGGAGTAGGGTTTTATTGTAAAAAATCACTGAATGTCTCTCAAATAAACAACTTAACTATCTTTAATAATGATATCGAATGTCTCGCCATTAACCTGCCGGAAACGGGATACTCAATAGCGGTAATTTATCGACCACATGGTGCCAATATTGACTCTTTTTTCATTATTGCTCTGAAATAGCCAACTCTCTTGGACCACCTAGATCAAAGAAAATAATTGTCGGTGACTTAAATATAAATTTTTTAAGTAAATCACCTTGCAGTGACACCCTAATCGACCTTTTTGCCAGTTACAACCTTAAGATGGGCATTAATGTCCCGACTCGCCCTAAAAGTGGTTCCTGCATTGACAATATATTTTTAAACCTGGACATCACACCAACGGTATTAGATAATATTGTGGTTTCCAATCATTACCCAATTCACCTATCTTTAGACTCCCCCGATTTTTCCGAAGATCCTCTGAAAACTCGAAATTTTTCAAAACGTAACCTAAACCAATTTCTAGCCGGTTTA
This sequence comes from Leiobunum rupestre, assembly GCF_980474605.1. Classification (NCBI taxonomy): domain Eukaryota; kingdom Metazoa; phylum Arthropoda; class Arachnida; order Opiliones; family Sclerosomatidae; genus Leiobunum; species Leiobunum rupestre. The sequence continues at coordinate 56,358,704 of NC_143393.1, read as the reverse complement.
TCTAATATTTCATGGTCGGGGAGTCGGGGTCCGGCTCTTCGAACCCATTAGGGCGGTAGCACACTGGGAGATGTTAGCTCTGATCAAATGGTCCTATCTCCACCTCCCACTTCGGTCAGGTTTGGGCTGGATACTGAATTTCGGTTCAGGCTAACGGAGAGGGTCCAGGCAAACTGGTCGCCTCTGCGGATTGGGTAGCCTGCTGTGGGGCTGCGGGCCTCCATATGCGGGCACGGCGGTCCTGTTTCTCGGCCTTTTGGGGCCCACCGGGATCTTCGGTGCCAGCTGTGCCGGGTTACTTGGGCTGCTGTGTGCTCGTCGTTCCCCTGTAGGGGCTCTGCCCAAAGGGTTTGGCTCCTTACCTACGTAGGTAGGGTGTCAGCTGGAGTTCCTATAGCATCCATTCTAAATCCCACTGCTGTGTGCGAAGTGGGGATTGGTCCACCAATTGCTGCACCTTCTGCTGGGTTGAGTGGCTTGTGTCAAATGTGCTACCATCAGAAGTAGGGTTCTGCTACCCATGCTGGATTTGTCACCTGTCCGGGCTAGGTGGACGCTGGCGTAGGGCACTACGATGATAGGCCTCCGGTGGTATGGTCTCTGTTATAAGGTACTCTGGGCTATAAATTCTGACACACTGCTGATCCTAGCCTCGGAGTGTGCAATAACTGGTGGCTTTACCGGGGAGTCGGGGTCCGGCTCTTGTAACCCGTAAGGGCGGTGGCGCACTGGGAGATGTTAGCTCCATCCAAAGGGTCCAATCTCCAACCTCCGACTTCGGTCAGGTGTGGGCTGGATACTGGGCTTCGGCCCAGACTAATGGAGAGGGGCTGGGAAAACTGGCCGCCTCGGCGGACTGGGTAGCCTGCTGTGGGGCTGCGGGCCTCCGTATGAGGGCACGGCGGACCCATCTCCCGGCCTTTTGGAATCACACCGGGATCTTCGGTGCCAGCTGTGCCGTGTTATGCGGGCTGCTGTGTGCCCGCCGTTCCCCTTTAGGAGCTCTTTCCAATGGGCTTGGCTCCCTGTCTTTCAAGGTGGGGTGTCGGCCGGAGTTGCTAGAGCATCTGTTCTCTATCCCACTGCTGTGTGTGAAGTGGCGGGCTGGTCGTCCCATTGTTGCACCTTCTGCTGAATTGAGCGGCTTGCGTCAAGGGTGCGACCATCAGTAGTGGGGTTCTGCTACCCGTGCTGGATTTGCCACCTGTCCAGGCTTGTGGACGCTGGCGTAGGGCATTCTGATGATAGGCCTCCGGTGGTGTGGTTCTTTTCTTACCGGTACACCGGGCTATTAATTCTGACAACATGCTGATCCTAGCCTTGACGTAACTGAAATCCCGTCACTTTCTAATTCTATGGCCCTTCACCTAGTAGAAGAATCGGAGTTAAGGGATATTATAAATAGTTTAACGTCCGCCTCCTCGGGATATGACGATCTCAGCCCGAAAGCTCTAAAATTTGCAAGCTAAGCTCTTCTAGTACCACTTTTCTTCTTGATAAATCTCTCATTTATCTCGGGTATTTACCCGGATAAGTTAAAAAGAACTCTAATTGTGCCTATCTTTAAAAAAGGTAGTAAATTGGACGCGGCAAACTATAGACCAATCTCCCTTCTGTAATTTTTCGCCAAAGCATTTAACAAGGCTTTTTATAATAGACTCCTAGATTTTTCAAATAAATATAACTTGATTTCTGAAAACCAATTTGGTCTCGGAAAATCTAGGAGTACGATAAATGTATTGACCACAGTCTATAACAAAATTTTATCCGCCTTAGATAATAGTAACCTTGCAATTAGGGTATTTTTAGACCTTCGAAAGGCCTTTGATACCGTTTCTCATAAACGTTTAATAAATAAGCTTTTCCGAATGGGAATCCGAGGTAACGCGGGAAGTTGGTTGGCAAGCTATCTCTCTAATCGTTCATGTATGACGAGGGCAAATAATAATATTTCTACCCCCCGTAGTTTAGCCGCTGGAGTCCCACAGGGTTCAATCATATCTCCCCTCCTTTTTAATCTCTACGTTAACGATATAATTAATTGTATTCCTCGCGAACTAATGTACTTATTCGCGGATGACGCTATCACCATAGCTATTGGTAATAACTACGATTTCCCAGCGGCCCAAGTAAATATCTATCTAACCAAAATACATTCGTGGCTAAACCAAAACGGATTAACTTTAAATACCAACATATCAAGGGAAACATTTTGATACATCTAAAACCAAAATAGTGTTTAACGACAGAAATCTTACGAGAGTAAACGTGTATAAATATTTAGGAATTTGGTTTGATAGCCATCTCACATTTAATACGCACGTAGACCATATTTGTAAAACCTTATCGCGAGTGTGTGGATCTATCTACCACAACAGAACTTGTATCCCGAGGCACTTCCTCGTGGAAATCTATTACGCTCTCTTTAATTCCTCGCTCTCCTATGGTATTGCTATATGGGGCAATACTTCGAAAAATAATCTAAACCGAGTAGTAGTAAACTAAATATGAACATGTAAAAATCCAAGATGGCCGCCAAGATGGCCACCAAAACAACTCCCCACCCCCCCCCAAAATATTTTCAAAAACAAAAATTTTTGTCCTTGGAAAAATCGAAAAAAATATTTTAATTTTTAACTTTAAATTTCACCTTGAAGATGATCTTTGACCTCGACGCCATCTGTCAACAACCACTAAGCCTCGGTCTATACTCCCAACAAGTTTGGTCACGATCGGACAAGGTCGAACCGAGATATCTGCGGTAATATGTAACCCCACCAAATACTTATGTTAATTCACTTTTGATATCGTTTTTTCGTTTTTTTCGTTTTTTCGCCGTTTAAAATGCTAATTAGTTATTTGCGAGATGGGGAAACGTATTAGCGACCTTCGCTTTATACCCTTGGCGGTTTTGGCCCCACCCAAAATACTTTAAAGAGTTAATAAACGTGTCTAAACTTGCAATAATAACTATTTCTATAAATAATAATTGTTTTTACATTTAAAAGTCAAAGGATATGTGTAAGCGTAAGACGTCTCAAAAATCGAGCTCTTTAAAGGTTAAAAAAATGAAGTTATTTATGGGGAAACCAGAAATTAAATGCAAATCGCCTACCGAGAATCCTTGTTATTATAATGAGCCATGTCGCAAACACGCTTTTAATTTCTTTGATAATTTAAACTTTAGTGTTAAATGCTGGATTTGTCAAGAACAATGTCTTGACAAGACAATTTTTAAACAACACTTAATGGATCACTTATCGAGTAGTTATAAAAATCAAATTCGTATTGATGTTTGCGATTGTCTTCATTCAAAGAAACCAGAATATACAACCAAAGAAGAAATATTAGACGATCAAATTATTGATTATTTGAACGAGTTTAACGTAAAACATCAAGAATGGTTAAACGAGTTTGTTAATGGTACTGGAACTCCAAAGAAAATTCAACGTAAAAAAAAGACAACTGGTATTAAGTCCGAAGAAACTTTAAATTCAACAATAAAATCAAATGTTGTATTTCCACCGGACTTTGTCATGCCATCTGATGAGCAGATGGAAGCTATTATTTTTTTTTCAAGAATATTGTAAAAATAATCAAATTTTAACTCTTAATCAAGTTGAAACACCCATTGAGGTTTTGGAAAATCTTGAACAAACTTGTCAAATGATTGAAAATATGTAAATAAAGATGATTTTCTAATATATTGTGATTATTTTTCCTACGTAAAAATAGATATTTTAACTCTTTCATGTTACGGTTTAGCGTGGTAGATCGGTAGCGTTGCAGGACGTTATTCAAACAGTCTCAAGTTCAAATCCCAATCCTTTCGATCTATCACGCTAAATCTTTTATTAGTATAAAACAAGATGTCGCCCAACTGAAACTGTCATTATAAAGATGACAAGTTTCGTAGTATTTCTACCTTCGAACGCATCACCCGATATTTACCCGGAAAATACACCTTCTAGTTTTAAAGTTCAATTAGCAAAACCTTTAAATTTTAATAATGAAAAATGGTCTTGCGCATTAGCAGAAATAATTCTTCCTGAAACTTATTCGAATATAACAAATGAGTATTCGCATTTCCAAGTAGGGCACGTGTCAGATGTTATTTCACCCGAAGAAAATCAATGGGATTATATTAAAATTGAAATTCCACCAAAACGTTACGAGGGTGATCTAGATCGAAATAAGAATAATATTCCAACATCTCTTCAAAATAATATACTCAACGAGTTTGCTAAAACTATTGAAGCCAATCAAGTACTTAAAGGAAAAATACATATGAATACGGTAAAAGTTGACGAAAACGAAGACAGTTCAAAATTAAAAATACAGTTACAAAAAGATGTGCAAGTAAGAATACCTCAAGCATCGCCCCTAGCATCTGTTCTGGAATTTCGAGAAAATGATTTTGTCGACAGTGATTATCTTTCTAATTATCCTCTCTCGAATCACGCTAAAACTATTTCTTTAACTTACGCAACAAATTTTATCGAAGTACGAATTAAAAAAGCGTTAGTTGTGAATAAATATCAACAAAAATATTTACCACGACAAATTCCCGTGGAAGAAATACAATCACAACCCAGGAGAAAAAAACAGAAAATTAACAAGAAACCGAAACTAAAACCAGAAGTGAAACAAGAGGAAAAACCAAAACTTGAACCAAAAACAAATTTAGAAGAAAAGCCAAATTTTAAACTAGAAGAAAATATAAACAACATTTTACCAACAGAACCTTTAATTCTAAATATTAATGAAGACGTCAACCAACCAGAAGTTTTAAATCCTTCCGAAGAAAATATTCTACCAAGTTCTCTCCCAATACCCATTAATCCACCATCTCAGCCTGTTATTAAACAAATACAATGGAAAAATTACGCGATTGTTTTTGAAGCGGGCAGATATGAGGGAGAAAGACAATATAATAATGAAATTCAACCGTTCACATTACACTTAATTATACGTGATTTATTAGAACGATGTAAACCAAGACAGTTTGATGGATTAAAAACCTCAATATCTTCCGATGATGAAGATAATTTATATTTTAATTTAGAAATACCGGTAGGAATGGAAATTAAATTTCAAAATCCATTAGCAGATCTTTTTAAAATTCCACCAGACACTTATTTTACGGGTATTCAAAAATTTGGACCGTTAAATAATTTAAATAATATTACTTTTAAATCGCGAACTAATTTTATCGACATACGTATTGAGACATCAAAAATACCGCAATTTGAGCAGGAAGATTGGGCTTTCTTTTCCGTATCAATCATACAACCTTTTTTATTTGAAGGTCAGAGAGATGATTTTGGAAATATTATCCCATTATCTTTGCATAGGCAATTAAAAAACGAGATTCAACAGGCGACTAACTTCCCCCCTTTAAATCGGTACGAAATTAGTTACGCAATAGAAGAAATAAATCGAGGTCATTACTTAAGAATTTCATTTCCTAAAGATCTACAAATTGCCTTCACTGGGAGATTAGCAAATATTTTAATATAAACGCGCCAGAATTTCAAAATGGTGTAATTAGCAGTCAAAATCCTTTAAAAGTTTATGAGGAAAAATTTATGTCAGATGAGGAATCTGTTATAGATTTTAGGTACAATAAAAATATTCCAATCGAACACCCTAACTGGGAAAATGACAGTTATACGTTTGAACGAAACTATTACGAGGCTGATAAAGATTTAAGCGGGAATTTTAAACCGTTATCTGTTCATTTCAAAATTTTGAATGAACTTCAAAAATATTTTGATTCGCATATCTCACTTAAGGTTGGATTTTTTATTTTCAAAGAAAATGGAAATTATTATTTTCAAATTGAGTTAATGAGTGGGCTGGAAATTAAAATATTCGGTCCTCTAGCACACCTCTTACAAATTGAGTACAAAGTAGATTATATATCCTCAGTTTATAAAAGCAAACCATTAGACCCTCTTCAAATTAGATTAGAATTAGATAATACGGCTAATTTTATAATTTTTCGAAACGATTTAAACAGAGTTGAGAATAGTCGACGACAAAAACGTGATATTGATTTCCACAATTACGAACATGGTAAAAATAATAAACTAAATATTGTAGACAAATTCCATTGTCGAATTCCAACTGGTGTGTACCACACTATTGATGATATTTTATTAGCAATGAAACAATCATTGCCACATCAGAGTTGGGCTAAATTCGAGTTTAATTTTAATTGAGATTCGACAGTTTCAGTTAAAGGTTTGGGTGGAAACAGTTTTTTAACCTTTCCAATAGATAACCCCAAACTCGGGCGAATGTTAGGTTTTTCAAACAATCAAATTGAAAGGCCTCTTTTTAACGAAATAGGCATGTACCCCGCAGATCTCAACCACGGAATATCCGGAATTTATGTCTATACAAATATTATACAACCTATAATAACAGGACACACTAATACCCCACTGCTGAGAATTATCAAATTAAACGAAAATAAAAATCGAGCACAGGTTGAAAGATTTCATTTTTTAGACCATTTTCCAGTTCTCTACGATCAAATACAGACTATAGAAATTTCTTTAAGGTCGGATTACGGTGAACTCCTGCCATATAAAACAGGCAAGACTATTATTAAATTAATATTTAAAAGACTGGATGCTTAGTCTAAAGTACACTTAAAACAAGCTCATCATGGAAAGATATTATCATCATTATGTTCAAACAGCACGCGGATATAACATCTTTCGAGGAAGCCAATATCAGACTGGACGTGGATTTGGGTCAATTTTTAAAAGTTTAGCAAGATTCGTAACACCTCTTTTTCGACCCGTAGCTAAATCACTCGGTATTCAAGGGTTGGTTATGGGGAAGAGAATTATGGACGATGTTGCTGCTGGTCAAAATTTTAAGGAGTCGTTAAAAAAAAATAGTAAAATTGCTGGAACAAATCTTTTAAATAGTCTCGGTGATACCATATTAAATACACAGAAAGGCTCTGGAGCTCGAAGAGTAAAGAAGCGCAAATCAAAATTACGCAATAAGCAAAGAAAACGCAAGAGAACAAAAACCGATTTTCTTGACTAAAGCATTATGCCTCAATTTGAATCTATGTGTTCGGAGTTGGAGCTTTTTAACGAACCCCTGATTAATGGTAATATTGAGGGGAATAAATTTGTAGACTATTTCCCTATAGCTCCCTTATCTAATGCTACACAGATTGATTTTTCTATCCCCGGGGGAGATTATTATATTGACATGTCAAACTTGATGCTTAAAATTCGAATTCGGGTTAAAAAAGAACAAAACGGTGTTTTAATAGATATACCTGCAGCCGAAAAAAAAGTATCACTATGCAATCTTCCATTGCATTCTATTTTTAGCCAAATAGACGTGTTTATGAATGAGACTTTAGTACAATCTAGCAACAACTGCTACCCATATTTAGCATATTTAGCAACAGTTTTAAATTTGATAAAGGCGCCAAACAATCTTACAAAACCGCCGAGGGCTATTACGAAGACGGGTTTTGCGACCCAACGCTAGCGTTTAACGATGCTAATAAAGATATGAAAAATAATGGAATTTTAAAAAGAAGTAAAGATATTGCTGTATCGAAACTTTGTGAATATATGGGAAGACTTCATGTAGATTCTTGTAAAATAGACAAATTTCTTTTAAACAAAGTGAATTTAAGAATTCGACTCTTGAAAAATTCCGATGAATTTATAATTATATCACAAGAAGATGTTAATATCAAATATAGATTGATTATCGAAGAAGCGGTTCTTACTGCTAAACATATTCTCGTAAATCCAGATCTCCAGCTGGCACATAATGCTATATTGCACAAACAGAGGGCTTTGTACGATCTAACACAAACTGTTGTTAAAACTCTGACAATTTCAGCAGGCGCGAGCGATTTCGTGAAGTCAAATATTTTTTTAGGTAAAATTCCAAATCGTGTAATAATCGGAATGGTAAACAATTCAGCTTACAATGGATCTAGTAGAGAAAATCCCTTTCAATTTAACCATAATAATCTCTCGTTCTTACAACTTTCATTAGACGACCAGAATATACCAGAAACTGCTTTAACTCCAGATTTTAATAAAAACCTTTACACTAGGTCGTATTATTCACTATTCTCGGCAATGGATTTAATTGGAAATAACTCTGGTAATTGTATTGATTACGAAAATTATAAAAACGGTAATACATTATTCGCGTTTGATTTAACTTACGATTCCTCGGCAAACTCTAACAACCTCTCAATTCAACGAAATGGTAGTTTACGTATGGTAATGAAGTTTTCTTCCCCCTTAACTAATATTCAAAACATAATTATTATTGGAGAATACGAAAACCGATTTGTCATTAACCAAGAGCGTCAAGTTACGTATATTACGGAATAAAATCAATCAACGAGGGCAAAGATTGGTTAGTTGTTTCGCGAAATCGTAGTGGTAAAGATGTCTCGAACTCACAGTCTCTCACCTAAACAAGAAGTAACGGTGCTAGGTTATGTAAATCCATCCATCAAAATTTACCGACTAGACACTTGCGCCGAATTTGAACTGAATTTAGAAGCCTGGCAATCTCTATTCACATTCGAAAAGGAAATAACTGATTTTTTTGAAGACCAAGTTGCTAGTTTTCACACCTGGCTTCCTCTTGAAGGTTCAAAGATAAAAATCGACTGTTTCAAGGGACAAAAGGAAAAACTCGTGGATGTACGCGCTTGTGCCAGAGGAAAAACCATTTGTATCATCTTTTTTATTCAACAAATTATGGTTTTAATCTCAACCAAGCAGGGTGGAAAAGATTAAAACATTGTAAACATACAATCGATCAGGAAATTAATTTAATTTTGTCGGCAAAAAATATTATGCGTGACATAATTGTACATGAGCTCACGGATAAAATGTTTGAAATTACCGAAAATTGTGAGAATCCGCATTGTAAATCTTCGATTGCTCACGATGTCTCTTGTAAACTAGGATTTAGCACAAATTTTGAAGACCGAGTGGAAAATATGATATTAATAGCTATCCCCCAATTAAACTACGATCATATTGTTGTAAGATTCCAAAAGGAATTTGGTCTTGATCCCTTAATAGTAGAAAGTCAATTATATTTTGATATTGTACAAAATGTTTCAAACTTAAAATGCGATTTAATTTATTAAAATAAAACTTTTACTATAATCTGTTTTTATTATTTCTATTCACACATTTAAAGATGTTGTTGTCAAAAATAGACAAACAATTAAGTAAAGTTTATTACGATGTTGAAAACCCATACAGTTATTCTGACAGTGTTACTTTAAGAAAAAAATTTCCCAAAATTTCGGAAAAAGAAATTAAAAATTTTCTCAGTAAACAACCAACCTACACACAACACAAAGCTAGGAGGTTAAATTTTAAACGTAACAAATTATATGTAACGACGATTGATGAGACATTTATGGCCGATTTATTAGACCTCCCTATTTTACAAACTTTTAATAAAAAGTACCGCTATACGTTATTAGTTCAGGATATATTAAGCAAATTCGCTTTCATTCTGCCAATTAAAAATAAAACCTCGAGCGAGATTGTGAAGGCCTTTAGAGAGATTTTCAAAAAACGGGTACCCCTTAATTTATGTACCGACGCAGGGACAGAATTTCGAAACGCCCCATTTCGCGCTCTCTTAAAACGTTATAACATCCACCATTACCTCACGTACTCCGAGAAAAAAGCTTCTATGGTCGAGAGACTCGTTCGCACGGTAAAATCTAAATTTTTTAAAATAATTACCAAGACCGGCGATTTACACTATCTTAATAAACTACCATTAATTGCAAAATCTTATAACGCTCGAAAACATTCAACAACGGGAATCGCCCCTAAAGATGTCAATAAAAACAATGAATCGGCAATTTGAAAAAAAAAAACTATGGCAATCTTAGTATGATTGGAAAGGCAAGTTTAAAAATTGGGGATAAAGTTCGATTAGCCGTTGCAAAAACAACATTTGATAAAGCATACAAGGGAACGTTTACAGCCGAAATATTTGAAATTCATAGAGTAATTACGAGAGATCCCTGTATGTATATTGTGAAAGATTTGACCGGCAATATAATTAAAGGAGCTTTTTACGCTCAAGAAATAGTTAAAATTCAAGTGTAGAGCGCTACAGTCTTTATTCAACATTTTGTTATCCATGGGTAAAGTACACATTCTCCTGGGTCTCGCGATTGTAATATTTGGAGTGAGCGCAACAATCGTTTCCTCCGCGATGAAATTTAAAAAAAGAAGTCCAGAATACAGCTTAGATATTGGAATTTGCGACAAAGCCTTCGATTTAGGAAGAGACACGTACCTTGTAAAATGTAACGAAACTTTTGACGTGCGACATTTTAAAAAAGAAGACGGTAGTTTAAAACCATCTATCAGAGGAATCAACTTAACAAAAGATCAATATGAGAAATTATGCATTTTGACAGTGACGTGAAAAAGATGAACACTAATCAAATCCAAGCTATACTTAAGTGTGACCCCCGCTCGAGAGATAAATTTATCGGAGTGTTTCCCGCTAATAGATTACCAAAAGTTCCAATTAAAAAAAAATCATATTGTTTCGTAATCAACACCGATCCTGATACGCTTCCAGGGTCTCATTGGACGGCTGTTTACAAATCGGGCGACACTCTGGACTTTTTTTTGTTCTCTAGGAAGATCACATCGTGATTATGGATTTTTGCTAGAGCGATATAGCAAGCGTATTCGACACAATACTCATAAATTTCAATCAAATAAAAGCCAAAACTGCGGACCACATGTGATTTATTTTCTAACCTCGAGATGTATGGGGATTTCTTACAGTAAAATAATTAACGAATTGTATAATTTCGATTTAAAAAGAAATGATAGTTTAGCGTTGTTGAATATATGTATTCATTTGATGAAAGAGTGGAAACAAAATAAATCGATTTGTTTAAAATAAAAAAATGTTTATTTATTTCACACATAATTATTTTTTACACATTTTTTATTATTCTTGCCAACGAGAAGGAGGGCGGGTCTGTCTTTTAGGCCTCGGCGATTTTTTTAGGGGATGGTAATTTTAATTTTTTTTGCGGCGATATTGGAACGCCACCGACAGCACCCTCCTCCCTCCTCCAAAGACAGCTCTCGATCCCAATCATCTTCCTGACTTAATTGACTTCCAATATCGGTATTTTCTAAGTATTCTTCAAATATTTCATTTTCTCGACTTAATCGTTTACGCATTCTATCATCGGTAATTGTCTTTTGTTGCTTAACAATCGGCGTAGATGCTTTCCTCTTCCAAGATTCTACATTTTTTAAGAGACTCGGGAATTTTCTACTCTGCTCGTTTTCTCTCTCACTGAGATATTCTTTCATTTTGCGTGTCATAGTATTTAAACGCACCTCCGCAGCGTCGCCAGCGTTAACTCCCTCGGGCGTTTTGAAAGGTGAATAAATTTGCGAGGTGAACGGGGAATTTAATGGAGCAACAGGTCCGGGGGCTTGAAAGTTTGTAATTTCAACTTTAGGTACCGGTATCGCTTTTCTCATTTCCCGGGCCTCGCTCAGTATTTTTAGAAATTCTCGCAATTTAGAGCGGCTGTTTAAATTAGAAGTTAATATATTTTGCAACTCATTATCTAATAAGTTATAATACGTTTCCTGGGGAGAAACAAGCTGTTTATTTTCTTGAGATATTTGTCCGACACTCGAGGCGGGAACTAAAATCATTTTTTTCATTTTATCTTTTATTGAATAAATTGGCAATTAAAGGAACAATAGAGCCTAATAAAGCCGGTATGAAGAATCCCGTACCTTTCTGAATTATTAGAGCCCGCTTCTTTTTTTGCGAAATTTTCGGACTGGCTAAGAAGCGTATTGTTTTTTTATATTTAGAAAGTTGTTTTTTTTTTGGCTTTAGATAATATAATTCCACCCCCTTTCAAGTTTTTGCAAACGCTTTGTAAGGCTTTTAATTGCTTTGGAGAACTGTTAGCTAATAAATTTTTACGTATCCCTCCTTTAGATTTATACAATAAATTTAAATATGGATAGTGTGTTTTAAACCTGTCAGAGGGATTTGCAATAGGAGTAGTTTTTTTACGTACTGTCTTTTTTGGTGTCATTTTCTTTAATGAACTTGAAAATAATATAGTAAATTATTTATTATTGGAAAAAACTACCATTTGTGGTCCGTTTTTATTAAATGTGTACGATCTTAATCGTAAGCTATCTGGAGTGGTTACAGATGTGTCTATAAATAGCGAATTGTAAGGTTCTCTAGTAGCCATATCGTAGGCTATTTTAATTATTTTTGTGTTATTTGGAGATATTTGATTGGCCAGATATTGGATTTGACTTAGATCTCGAGGAGATTTAAACAGATTTAGATATGACATATTAAGAGAGATTAAACGAGATTGTTTGCCTCGAGGAAATAGGGTTTGTGAGATTAATACAACTGAAATTTCATAATGATGACTGTCTACGGTAACTAATTTAGCAATTTGATCATTTTTGTAAAGTTCGTCTGCTAAATCGTCAATAATAAGTAAAGAATTTCTATTTGATTCCCAGAACTCGCTGTCCATTGGCGGAAGTCCTTGAATAAACTCTATATTTGTTAAAAACTGAGATAAATCGTGGTAACCTGATTGCCAAACAGAATAACAATAAATAATTTTAATAGGAGGTTTATCAATTAATTCATTCCTCCATCTAATTAGTGAGTTCGTCCATGCTGACTTGCCCGACATAGTAGGTCCTGACAACATCATTCGAAACGGTGAAAGAAATTTTATATAAGACATTACTGTTTAAACAAAAACAACATACTACGTATTTTGTTAGTACATTGCCTGTTTTATAGAATATATGAAAAAATAAACAAACACATTTTTAAAATTTAAAAAATTATTTTATTAAAGATTAATGTTTCTTATCAAAACCATCCCTTCACCAGTTATATAAAAATTCAAAAATAACATACAAAAATAACATTTTGAATAAAAAAATAAAATCATAATATCTCCTTCACCAAAAAATTATTAATTCCCGTTTTTAAGTAAAAATTCAATTTTGGAAGTTAAAAGTTTAAATCTTAGGTTATTTAAAAAAAAAGTATTTACTCGATTTTCGGAAGAGATTTCATTTACTACAACTATGTGGTTAAATGACACCTGTTTTGCAAGTTTTTTTGTTACATGTTTTTTAGATTTATAATTAAAAGACAACTTTATTTTACAATTCGCCATTTTCACATTCTAAATAACCATAGGGGACACTGGAAATATTATCTTGTAGCACACGTTTACAAAAAGTCTTTTTGAAAGTTTTACTTAAGTTGCCAACACGTAAAAGCATTTTGTACTTATCTTTTATTACGTTAAAGGGAATTTTCACCTTAAACTCGGTATTTGGCACAAAAATCATTTGTTTGAAGGCGTCGAAATGTATGATGTCTGAGTTTTCCCTGGTAAGAGTTATTCCTTCAAGTTTTATAATTGTCCGATTATTTTCAAGTTTATAGCTGTAGCTTTTTGGTCCAGTTGATACGAATTTTGTGATATATGAATTCGGAGTCTCGCACGTAAGTTCACCTAAATTACCACCGAGGGGGGGTAGCCACTCGTGTGGTTTATGTGTAAATTTTATTCCGTCCGTGTCATAATAAATTACACGCTTCCCCAGCCTATTAATTAGCTTATGCAGATGAATACGACCGTAACTGGTGACAAAGGAAGCCACAATAACGTTACCTTTTGAAAATGTTGGGGCAAGCTCACTTTTTTTATAGCTTACCATGGCAACATCGTTGTTGATTAAATGAAAGTCTGTTAATTTATTCGATGTGTCTGCTATAATCTCAGTTAATTGGGAGTATCTATGTATAATTTTAGTTGATGATTTGTCCATTCTTAACGCCATTCTGCCATATAACGAATTTTGCGCCAATTTCGCGGAAGTTCTTAAGGATGGGTTATCAACAATTTCCTCAGGCTCTAACCGTACTCCATCAGCTTCGTATATTGCGTCTAAATACTCTTTTTGCTCTTGATATGTTTTAATATTGGGTGGAAATCCTGAATTTTTAACTTTTGCTTTAAAAAAAATATCAATATATGTTTTGAAAAAGTTTGTTGTAATACTATAGTGGTATACTTCGAAAATTTCTAACAGTTTGTAGTTACATTCTTTTATTGAATAGTAGATTTCCACCGAGGGTAAGACTACCGTAAGAAGCGCGTTCGTCAATACTGTGGGTACATTTGCTGTCATTTTTTATTACACAACTTCCGCATAAAGGATAATAAAGTTTTTTATTAAATCGGTAAAAAGAACGGGTAAGTAGAGGTCTCTGGGGGGAGGATTCGACAGCTAATTATTCCAAAATACGCGTCTGGGGCATAATCAAAATTGTGTGTGATAACTTTAACATTTTTACAACCATATTCCATTTTTTGTAAACTATAGGCGTACAGACTACAAAAGTCAAAATATCGGATTTGTTCTCCAAGTAAGGGCTCTACTTCATGATACAGCTTAATTGTTTCTACACGGCCACCCACTAGCGAATCTCTAGGGTTAATTTTAGGAATGATTTTAATTGTATTAAAAAACGCTTTCGCCTCGACATTTTTTCTCAACAGTTCTAATATCTCACATTCAAAAATTTGAATATATGTGTGTTTTGGTAAACTTTGTTCAATAAATTCTTTTCGGTCTAATTCCCTTTCTCTAATTTCTTTGAATGTTTTTCCGACAATTGAATTAAAGCTCGAGCCAGAAAAATGTTTTGGACAACCGTGCCAGAAATCACCCATTACATCAATTACTATGGGTGGATTTTCACAGTAACCATCTACAAAATACGGACCTACAGCCTGTTCCCCAGCCACGGATCTGACAGTTTGCAAAATTAAATTATTTTCCTTTTCATACCAAGATAAATATTTTAATGCAATCTCACTTTGATTCTGTCTACTTGCCAAACCGATAGCAGGAATAGTACATAAGGTATATGGTTCTAAAAACTTGTCAATAAATACATTATTAAGTGCCCCGGAAAGAGAAATACCCCCATAATTACTGATATCAATTTCAATTAGTTCTTTATATAAGATTCGAAATTTCTGCATAGCTAAGCGTAATAAATTACAATCTAAAAGACAATACGCTCTGGATTCTGATTTAATACAATAGACCGGTTCGAGCTGTTTGTGTGAATACCATTTTCTAAATTCTCGGTATTCAAATTCTTTCATTTTATGGGGTTCAAAGTATTTTTCGTCCGGAATTTTACCTGAATAGTTCAAAGTGTCTTTCGTCCAAAAAATATAGGGAAAATATCCTTTAGATTGAGGCAAAGAAAACATTTTAGGAAAATGTCTTAAAGGAGCACTAACATAGTTCAAAGAATCTACAAAACGAATGTCTACCCCTTTAATATAAATAGTTAGTATCTTGGCTCCATCGTAAATAACCTCGGGAATGACATGATTAATTAATTTAGAAATAATAAACATTCCGTCGAAAGATCTTAGATTATGGGCCATTACGATGAGGTTTGTAAATTTTGGTCTAATAGTTTTTCGCTTTCGTTTCCCATCCATAAGTAAAACAGTTTCATGTTGAAACAAAAAATTGAGAAAGTTATTTACACAATATTGTCCTTCAAAAACCGTGGTTTCCACAGGCTGATTTAAAATTTCACTTTGGGCCACTAAGAGAATTGGTTTATGCACATTATTCTCAATTATGGTTTCAATATCGAAATATACATAGGATCTTGGATTCTTTTTAAATGTCGACTGTTTAACATAATGTTGGTTTGGAGGATGATCGATTTTACAAGATTCGCAAGTTGTTTCACATTTGTGAGTTTTTGAAGTTTCAAATTGAACACAGCATTTTTCGCATCTGTGGAAAAGCTTGCAAGTTTCATTTTTTAGGTGAAAACTATAACATTCCCCTTGTTTTAAATATCTATTGCAAAGTTTACATCGAATTAAAGGAATTTCTAAAATTTCGTGAAATTCTCGACCTAAACACCTTTTACATTTTATATTTGAAGCAGAAAAACAGTGGTGTTTGTTCCTATGTGTGGTGGAATAAAATTTTTTTTCACAATTTAAACATGAAGCTACACCGCCCCAAATGGAATGAAGATTTTTAGCTAAATGAACGTGCGTGCCAATTTTTACAAGTAGAATTTTGTGTTCGGCAGGGGGAAAACCCTTGAAATAAATTTGAAAATTTTCCGTGGCGTTAAATATTATTATCTGATACTTTGGGGCTAAATATGATTGAAATTTAGCTATATCACCAATTTCTACAGCGCCTCGAGCAATTCCTACATCATCGTGCAATTTCTTAGCGGCTTTAGTTTGTAATTTACTACGAAAAAATGTTAAGGTTCGATATTCTTTAAGAACGGTTGTTAATGGAAGTTTTTTCTTTTTGTACTCGGCAATTTCACAGAGTTTTATTCCTACTGTAAGGGCTCTTGCTACGCACAAATTATCGATATTATTGATATAGTAAAAATTGGTTTTAGTTTTTAAAAAAGCATCAAGATCGATAATATCTCTATTTTTTAGAGATAAAATTTTTTTTCCCATTTTCTGTGGGGATTTCAAAAGAATTATACTAAATTTAATTTCTCCATCTAGTAAGAAATCTTTTTTTGATTGAGCAACGCGAGCTATATGGTTAAATATTCGAGAAACAGTTAACTGATCAATTTTAATAAATTTAATGTTAATTGGATGTTCTAAATTTTCCGATTGAATTGCAAATCTGAGGAAATCGAAACCGGGT
This sequence comes from Leiobunum rupestre, assembly GCF_980474605.1. Classification (NCBI taxonomy): domain Eukaryota; kingdom Metazoa; phylum Arthropoda; class Arachnida; order Opiliones; family Sclerosomatidae; genus Leiobunum; species Leiobunum rupestre. The sequence goes on along the minus strand of NC_143393.1, from coordinate 56,341,869 downwards.
GCTTCTTGTCTTACGTATTTGATAATTTTGGACAGAATCTTTTCAAATACTGTAAAAAATAAATGTGTGGGGATTTCGTTTAAGTATATTAGTTCTAGGTCAATGTCCAGCTGTTTACATTTCCACTTTTTTGAATTTCTAGGGCTTAATTTTTTAATTTTATAAAACTTTTTATAATTAAAACTATTTAACGATGAAAAGTCTAATTGAGAGTCCGAATCGTATTCGTCGGAGTCTTCCATGTTCTAATTTCGTTTCCAGGTCTAAAATATTATTCTAATTACTATTACGAATAATTAATTAATGAGTTTAACTTGCCTTCGTGGGTGGAACAACAATTTTTCCTTCCGTCTGCTCAATTAATTTTTTCAGCCTGTTTGTTGAGTTTATGATTCGAATAACATCCATGGATAGGGTGTTAGCTAAGAATTTCACCCTCTTATAATCACCCTTCCAGAGTTCATCTTGGGGAAGATGTTTGATGTTTTTATATGAATATATCTGGATATCTAGATATAATCCCTTGTCGCTCGCTTTTTTTCTCGGAGTTTTAGTTTCGTAAGACACTCCCCCTTTCTTGACTTTCACTGATTGTTCGATTCCAACTTGTTCGATGTTTGACATGCGACGAATCTCTTGAATATAGTCCCCATCCGATTCGTCCGACTCTATTAACATCTCCTGTTCAGGACTATCGAAAACTGAAACTACCTGACTCTCGGAGATTTGACTATTACTTGTGGAAGCCATTTTAGCCTGTTATGATTCAATAGAAAATTTTGCCCTTTTATACCAAATGTATTTTTCATTAATTTTTTTCAAAATATAAAACCTTGAATATTAAAGTGATTAATACTACAAGGATAGAACCTAGTTATAATTTATCAGTATTTCAACGGTATTTAAAATTGTTTGTGAATAACAATTTAAATATGTAGACATGTATAAAAATATAAAATTATTAATTATTTTTTTGAAGGACTTTATATTTAATTTTCGTGACAAAAAAGACAACGCCCTAAGAGTTTTAATATTATTTTGCTTTAAAAATCGATTATGGATGTAAGAATTTTGGTAATTACAGGGTTAGATGTTTTAAAATTCTATGGGAAGAAATATATTTCTGCGAGGTATAAAATTTAAACGAATGGATAAAATTATATTTCTGCAGGGTGTATTTGATAAAAAATTGTCTTTTGACTTGATTTTAAAACAGGTTAAAATCAGGATGTAAAAATTAAATATTCTGAAATCTTTCTTATAAAAGCGTGATTTTCAACGTATTCCTTTTATAAACCATGGGCTCTCGCGAAGTTTTGACTGTTTCTGGTAAGATTACTCATCCTCTCGCTATTAACCCTTTTTCACTAAAATATTTAGCTTTACGTAAAGTTAGGAATTATAACCTTTTTAAAATTAACGATATTTCAATTAGAGTTGAAAATTACTGTATGAGAACTGTCTTTCTTGAGTGTAAAGCATTAATAGAACCCTTTAAAAAAATTGTTTTTGCCTGTCCCTTTATAAAAAATTCTTTCAAATTATCACCAGCTGTTTTCGCTTCGGTTTTTTCTAGAAGAATCAATAACAATTCTTGTCTATTTGACGTTCATTCTGTTAATTTTGTCTGTCCCCACGAGGCTTTTGAGTTTGACGGCTTATTGTTCCACACTCAATCCTCTCTTGAAGGCTGGTTTTCTTACGAAATTTTACGCCTAATTGGAAAACATATGCGCCTATATAAAAATTTAAATAAGATCCCATGGTTCCGTCAACACAAAAATCGTAGGAGCCTTCAACGTGACCTTTTATTACTCTTCCAATTACAACAAGTTTCCTTTTTCCGAAAAAAACATTTATCTATTACAACTGACTTTCGCCTAACGAGATATACCATCCGTTTGGAATTAGGCATGATCGTTCTATTTTTTATTAATGATTTGGATCGACAAGAAGTTAAAATAGTTACAACTTTAGAGTAAGGAATACTAATTTTAAAAAAATAATTACAATAATTAAAATTAAATTTTTATTTAGTTGCAAATTATCTCGACCAAATTCGAATTTAAACGATCGTCGGCAACTTTTCCAACTGCGACTCAAGGTATTTACAAAAAAATTTATTTATTTTTAAAAAACTAAAACTATTTATTTTTTGAAATAGGACTCAAACCTTATAAAATTTTAATTTTTTTATTTAAAGACTTTTTTGTGTTTTTATTTTTTAATTTGTTTATTTTGGTGAAAGGTTTTAATTTTTAAAATGTTTTATATTTTTTATTTTAAATGTTTTTATTTTAGAAAGTTTAAGTGTTTAAATATGTTTTCCAAATCAACTAGCTTTATTAATTTAATTCAGGCGGTGGAGGTTGTTTTTAATATTTCATAATCTACTTTTTCTTTTTTAACTAGCTTTATTAATTTAATGTTGGGATTGGTGTAAAGTTCTTTTTTCTCTATATTAAAAAATCCTTTGTTTTCATCTTTTTTATCCAACGCATTTTCAAGAAATTTTATTGGTACATTTTGTACTAGATTTAATGTTTTTCTATTATTATTATTTTTTTTTTGTTTCTTCATCTCTTGCGCTATCTTTTTTGTTTCTTCATCTCTTTCGCTATATACACTTGAGCATATATACAACCTATCGCACATATCAAACGACCCATTGATTATTTATTATTCTTTCTGTTTTTTTTTCGGTTCTTTTTCATTTATTCTATGTACTTTTTTATACTAATATCTGTTAAACTTTAATGTTTTATGTTTGTTTTTGTAATTGATTAGTATATTAACTGAAAAATGTATAAGTACATTTTGTACTAGGTTGTTTTTTTAAAAATTGAATATAATTGTTTTTATTAATTTATAAAAACATGTTTAAGAAGGATAGTGATAATTAGTTAACCTTCGTTGTATTAAAAATTAATAATTATTCCCAAAGACAATATTTTTAAATTTTTAAATAAAAGTCGGGCTTAAACTATAAAATCTCAATGTAAAGGATTTTACCAGGAGAAATCTAGACTCAAGATGTCTGGTGAATTACATCTAAAGCCTGTACTTTCTTTTGCCGAGATCTTTAAAATTTTTCTCTTCGAGTAGTAAGAATGTTTATTCTTTGTAATACTCGTCAAATTTCGCGATGGAATCACAAGAATTTAAAGTCTGAACTTCGTATGTTAGATCAAATTCAACAACATTCGATCTGTTTTAATTCAGACATTCTCGAACTGTATACTTCCGAAGCGACCAAAACCAGTGTTTTATTCGTGCGATGATAGAGCAACAAAAAGAATTCTTGTGGTAAATATTTTTTAGATATATTCATTTTTAATAGGTTAATTTATTTATATTTATAAATTCTAGCCTGAATTTCCAACCCGACATCTCGTTTTGTACCGAAGAGGAAAAATACCTTCTACGAATTGATGTAATTATAATTATTTTTAATTATACACTTAAAATATTTTTAACATTTGTGTTTTTATATTTTTCAGCCTTCAAATTATTTATACAACCTTCTTTAATTCTTTATTATTAATTTAATTTGTTAGCTTTTAGTTTTATTGTTAGTGTTTCATATGTTGTTAAGTGTATAAAAAATATATTGAAATATCATAGTTATTAAATATTATAATAACTAATTGTGTTTTTTTGATTACTTAAAATAGCATTGTTTTTTAAAATAATAAAATATTTGCGAAAAACTTATTTATATTAGTTTAATTATTTAAAGTATTTTGGGTGGGGCCAAAACCGCCAAGGTTATAAAGCGAAGGTCGCTAATACGTTTCCCCATCTCGCAAATAACTAATTAGCATTTTAAACGGCGAAAAAACGAAAAAAACGAAAAAACGATATCAAAAGTAAATTAACATAGGTATTTGGTGGGGTTACATATTACCGCCGATATCTCGGTTCAACCTTGTCCGATCGTGACCAAACTTGTTGGGAGTATAGACCGAGGCTTAGTGGTTGTGGACAGGTGTCAGGCGTCGAGGTCAAAGATCATCTTCAAGGTGAAATTTAAAGTTAAAAATTAAAATATTTTTTTTAGATTTTTCCAAGGACAAAAATTTTTGTTTTTGAAAATATTTTGGGGGGGTGGGGAGTTGTTTTGGTGGCCATCTTGGCGGCCATCTTGGATTTTTACATGTTCATATTTAGTTTACTACTACTAAACCGTATCCTCACTCTCCAAAAGAGGGCGATCTTATCAATCTACGGCCTGCCTTACCTCGCTCATACGGAAAATTATTTTCAAAGAAGTAATATTTTAAACGTATTTCAATTATGCGAATTCAATTGCCTAATGCTTATTTATAGTGAAATTAAAACTTTATATCTTACTCCGAATTTTGAGATTAACTGCTTAAACACAAAAACCAGAAAAAAATATCTTCTTAAAGTACCTAGGGTCAAAACTACTAAAAAAATGATATCTGCATTTTATAATGGAGTTAAATTATACAATATGTTAGATCTTGAGATATCAAGTCTAAAAAGCCAACCAATTTTAAAAAAAAAAATTATACTTACTAAAACACCCTAGTTAAAACTAAAATTAATCGAATTATCATTTTATCTCGTTCATATTTTGTAACTCGTTCATATTTTGTATTCAATTTTTGAAATTGATTTTTACCTGTGTCGGTCTTATTTTCCCCCTTTTATATTGGTTACTGTTTTTTTTGTTTTTGTTATTTTTTATATATGTTAAATTATCTTTCATTTGATATTGTATTGATATTAAAAAATATCTCCCACGTGGGCACAAGCCGCAAGTTGACTTAGCCCACGACACGATTATGTACATTCCGTTCATGGTTAATAATAAATATTTGATTTTGATTTGACACATAATCAAGCCTGGTATCGGGTCATAGACATTATTTGGCATCAATTCGGGCCCTAAAGTTCATTGGGTTAATTTATCGGCTCTTAGCATCAGAAATTATCAAACCTGGTTTCAAGATACCATCGGGCCTCGTTACAGTGCCCTGAGGTAATCCAGAATCGTTGAGGCCAACAAACAATTTATACTTTGACGGCCCCTAAACCTCATCTAGTTGCGTAACGTTCCCTATAAAGTATTAAGTGTAACGCCCTTGAAATTATCTAGTTGGGTAACGGGCCCTGGAAATTATCAAGTTGCGTAACGGGCCCGGAAAAATATCTAGTTTTGCAACGGGTCGTGGTCTATAGTTTGGTGCCAATTACGTTTTCTCTCCAAAGCACATTTTAGGTGGAATAAAATAAATAGGTTTACGAAGAAATAACCCGTGAACAAAGGATAAAAGTCATTTAATATTTTTATTAAAATAATTGTCGAGACGTTTCGAGCCGCGGCCCGTCATTCAGTCTGAGTGACCTAAATATTAGGTAATTGTAAATATTTTACGCAGGCGGCACTTCCAGCGGCAATTAGAAAAGCGTCTGGCAGTTTCTATTTAACCAAAAATACTGTGATAATTTGATGACTATTACTAAATACTACTATTTTACAAATAGCTGATTTCGGAAATCATCATCGGTGTTCATTTTGGAAAATGTGTAGTTACAAATGAGTCCTAAAATATTATTATTTCCGAATTTTTCTAGAGTACTATTGTTTTCCTGTGATTGTTGGTAAATTATTTTTTTCTGAATGTATTTCTGTTCGAATTCGATAACCCAATACGTTTTGGTTCGTATATAATGCCGTAAAGAAATGTTTTTTCGGCGAATTTCTGGTTTAGAATACTCCGAGTACGCAATCACCCCGAGAGAGACTATCATTATCCAACATGACTTAACCAATAACGAGATAAAATTAAGATTATTATATATATATCGCCGATCTTATTTTATTCATGGATAAAAATTAATCGAATGCCGAGCACTATTTTGGATTAAGGGGGTACAATGTGTGTGTTGAATTTGGCGCCCCCCCTCATTGTCAAGCTTTTAGCGCCCCTTTTAACCCAATTTGGCGCCCTTGTCCATTTTCAAGGGGAGTGGTTGAATGGGGTCACTGGAGTCCTTGGGGGGGCTCTACACCCGGCGTTCTGGGTCTCGGGGATGGTCCATACCCGGCTTGCTGGGTCACTGGAGTCCTTGGGGCGCTCTGTGTTCTGGGCGTTGGGTCACTGGAACCTCAGGGGTGGTCCATACTCGGCATTCTCTAGACTACTAAGGAGGGTAGTAGTTGTTTGAAGTGGAAGAATAAGGTACTCTAGTCCTCAGTTAGGTGAGCGAGGGTCTCGGGCAGCCCACGGTGTCTCCTTCTGTTGGGCAATGATGAGGGTGTTTGTTTGCTATATGTGAGCCAGTCATGATGGCTGTCTCGCTGGCTGAACGTGGTTTCGCAAACGCACTTTCTGTCCTGGCCTGTTATTCTCGTAGGCCGCAGTAGTGCTAATGCAGAACGGCGGGGTACAAATACATAGATTTATGTACCCAGGCGCGGAGGACCGTTTTGGACTTCGGGGGGTACAGCTTGGATGTTAAATTTGGCGCCCCCTTCATCGACCCGCTTTTGGCGCCCCTTTTATAAGAAATTGGCGGCCTTTACGAACTATTTTGGCGCCTTGTTCATTTTCAAGGAAGTGCATTGTATCAGTAGGAACAGGGGGTACAGGCTGTACCACTCTGTTCCTACTGATGCGACATCAATAGAAAAGCCCTTCGTAGCTTGATTGGAATGTGACCAATAATAAATAAAAAACGGGAGATAATAAAGCACGATCCCTATTATATTTTAGTTCATCGTACAATTATATCTGGTCATATCATTAACTTACACCATAAAAGAATCCTACACACCGAAAAACATAATTTTAAACGCAAATTTGCGAAAAAATTATCATTAAAAATTTTGCAACTTCAGTTTAGATAAAGATGGTGACATTTCCCCGATTTGGGATACTGAAAACACTGACATCGTCCCTCCAAGGCTCCAACTACATTTATCTAAATTTTAAATCGATTAACTTCTCTGTATTTAAATGTATAATTGAAATAAGACGTCATAACAACTATTACAAATGTTAATAAATAAGCTTGTTCAGAAATAATTTATTACACTTGACAAAGGATCTCGTTAATACCCGAAACGTTGTGACATAACGCTAATGTATTACATATCACGTTAGAAAAAAAAGAAAAACTATAATCGAAGGAGACGCTAATACAAATTAATGCAACGCCATTTTTAACGAATACTTAAAATTAGTTAAAACTAAAAGGAGGGCTTATTTTTTGGTAGCCCCAGAATATAAAAAAGTGATAAAAACTTATCAATTACGTCGTTAACGTGGACCATCTCGACAAAACTTTTGTTAATTGAAAAAACATATAATACATGTAAAACAAAGAACGCATAGAGGTACTAAGAACTTTGAAATAAATGATGGCACCATGAAGTTTTACTTTTCCCATGGCTTAAGCCTAATTTGAGCCTCATTGCAATGGATTTTTACATAGAGAGAACCGTCGTCTGCTTAGACTACTTGTGAAAGTATAACATCATGGCAGCATGGGCGAATGTTAAGGTTGAACGTTCTTCATACCTCTATGCGTTCTTGGTAAATCTGACAAATAAATGCGCTCCGTTATTATTATCTATTATAAAGATTGTGAAAGGCCCCACTTTAATATAAATATTTCTAAAACACAAAAATTTCTATATTATAAGACTATCCTAATATTTTATATATGTAACGATAGTTATCAAACATGTGACTTTTAAAATGTCCCCGGATGTCAGATTAAAAGACCATTGAGGTTCCCATATGCAATTATTGAAATCGTGTATAAATAGTTTTTACACCAAAATCAATGAAATATAGCGAAATGAATTGCAAAAAATTGGGAACAATATAATTTAAAAATTTAATTATCTACACATAAACATGTGTGAAACTGTCCCCAAATATCCATTATAAAGATTGTGAAAGTCCCCACTTTAAGATAAATATTTCTAAAACACAAAATATTTTACTTTATAAGGCTATCCCAATAATTTATATATAGATAGTTATCGAATGTGTGACTTTTAAAATGTCCCCGGATGTCAGATAAAAAGACCATTGAGGTACCCATACAGAAATATTTTAATCGTGTGTAAAATAGTTTTTACACCAAAATCAATAAAATATAGCAAAATTAATTGCGAAACAGTTGTAGATTTGTATAACGGACATATATACTAACACCCTGTATTTTGCAAATAAATATAATTTTTGTCGATTAGAGCTCGACGAAACAGAAAAAGGAAACAAAAATAAATTTTAGTAATATTAATCGTGTACCCGTGTGTAGGTGCGGGTTTGCTCAGTTGTTTATTGTTAGTAGTCATTTTAGATTAAAGAGTGTAATTTAATATTTTTAATAATAATTTTTGAAATACTACTGAAATTAAATACTATTATAAATAATTATAAGTTAAAAATACAGCAATTCCAAAATTCTTAGTTATTTTTTGTAACGAGATGGCGTTGGGAGCCCAAAATGAATTCGAGAAATTAAAGTAATATTATTCAAGGAATTTCAATAATATGAATTATTATATATAAAAAGCAGATACAATGTTCAAACTGAAAGTAAAATTAAAATGAAAAAATCTAATAAAAATATTTGCGGAAGCAAGATTCGTACTCATGCCCGGTAGCTACATGAGCGCGTCCATAACCATTGCACCTGCCTCTTTGCTGCTTACAATGTTCAAAAGGAAAATACGTATTTATATAAAAGCATCCAAGTCTTGACGATGAACTGAGAACGAAATAGCCAGAAATAACCAAATTACAATTGCATACAGGTCATATCGCTAATTATATTATTGCTAACACTCAATTTGCAACTAGATTTTGTATTAATTATTAATTATCTTTAAATTTAACTAGAAATTAAACACGTTTTGCCTGAATTATCGTATTTTCTCTACGTCGTTCAGCCATATTTTTTATATTTCATTTCTAGCCGGGAAGCCCCCGAAAAACGCATGCGCGCACTAGTGAAACGAATATACTTCAACCTGTGTTGCCACGTCAATTTGCCGTTGTATAGCGCTCTTGATGATCTACACAACGGAAACTAAGAGGAATTACTCTTATGATAATTTATCAGCGATACTTGAGATTACAGTAGTTATGTGCCCTATTCCTGGATACGCGAGGGGGGCGCAGCGTGCTTTCCCCCACGCGTCCCCAGCTGCGTGACGGGGGGGAATGAAGCGGGGAATCGCGATTCCGCCCCCCCTAGGGCGCGTGTCACGCGTGCACTCGTGCGTAACGAGCACAGGTGTTAATTAATTAGCCTAGTTAGTCGACCTGTTCAAGGTCAATTAAAAAAGGGTGAATATTAATGAGCGTGGTATTGTTTAACTAGGTGGATTACCGTTATGGGTCATTGACCTGTTAGATAGTAACATGTGTTTAGGATCATCAAGTAGTTATATTATATGTTTGAATATTAATTTTTGGCGGGAAAGTGTAAGCGTCGATCAACAAGTGGTTAAACTCTTTAGGTTTATTACATGTTTGACATGATTTTGGCGGGGAAACGGGTAAAGTTTGTACCTTTATAATTACCAGTTAACCTGGTTGCTAGATGGTTAACAACTCATTAGCATTTTTGGCGGGGAAACGGGTATAGTTTGTACTCTATTACATGTTTGTATCTTTATAATTAACCGTTAGCGGTAATTGACCTGGTTGCTATATGGTTGTTAAAGTTTTGGCGCGAATTTAACATGCGTTTATGATGATGTAAGCGCGAAAAGGATCAATGAACAAGTGGAGGGGGGTAAAGTTTGTATTTACTAGTATAAACGTTAGCGTGGAAGTATTACCTGTCAAGACATCAATGTTAGGAAGCGTCTTAAGTTATCTTAAGAAGTAAATATTAATGAGTTTTATAAGCTGTGTTTTAACGTTAGGAAGCGCGGTAAAAATGATTCATATTTACGCTGACAACACATAACGGGGTAAAGCTTTTAGGCTGGTTTTAGCGGTTGTTATATGCACTCTTAGTAATTTTGGTTGGAAATTCATGTGTTTTGGCCGCCATCTTTAATGATTCATATTCAAACGGGTTCTGTGTATTGAAAAGTGTGGCTATCTTTGTTATTTTTTACGAAATTTGCCATATTTACTTTAGATCAAGCTTGTTTTTAAACAAGTTGTCCCTAAAGGATTTTTATATATATTAACCTAAAACGTCGAATTTAAAGTCGCTAGGCCTAAGGTAGTGCCTTGGGTGTAAGCTGATAAATATTATGACAATGCATCATGTATTAATTTTATATTACCGTTAATGAGGACGCGCGAGAAACATTGTGCATTACGTGGTAAAGTTTTATTGTTAAGCCTGGCCATCGTAAATAATAAGCCTAAAATTTATGAAATGTAAACTGTGTATTCAAGGTTATATTGGGGTGAAGAAATGAGGGAGTTTTTTATTGGATATTTCAAGTTTTTAACATAGTCAATACGTTAATGACAGTAAAGATAGTATATCCTGTCGTCCGTTAGGAAGGGTCTTTGGGGTCATCTCACGTAAACATGTGTTGAAAAGGGTAAATAACATAATGCCAAAAGACATTTCAAGAACAAGTTTCCCTATATGGTTCGATCAAAAAGCCGCGTCACGTGATCATCTGATTTATGGTTAATGAAAGGGGTCTTCCATAAATAAAGTCATTATAATCATGCAATGCATTTTTTAGGTATAAACGTCGCTATCTATGGATATTTTCATTCGGATACATGATTACCTGATATGAAAACTGTACAAGTTTCAATATTTGGTTAAGTTGTCCCAAACAGGGGAAACCATTTTCGTGTAAAGTTAATCTAACAATGCCTCACGTACATAAATCGTTTACGTATACATTGTTTTATATTACCGTACCATCGGTCTGGTCTAATAAGAATTCGAACATGTTTTGTTCGCGAAAGATAAGGAGAATGAGATTAAGAAACTATCATTTTTAATATTACCACTTCTATAATAAACTAAGGTAGTGCTTTGGGGTCCAGTTGCGTTGGGGACGTGTTAGATATTTTTAAATGTAGAAAAATAATTACTTCTGAGGGTGGCGCGGTAATAATTATCAATTACTTGTAAAAGTATATTTACATCGTCTTTGTAGACTTCTTAACAGTACATAACGTGGTAAATTGTCAAGCGGGGCCATCTTTGTTAGATCACGTACAATGTTGTTTTGAGGCTTATAAACAAGTTGTACCCAACGGTTTTTTATATATTAACACGTACCTAAAAAGTCGCTAGATGACTTGGGTATAAGCTGATTAATATTATGACATTGTTCGGCGTCGTTATTTTAAGTTCAATGTTAAATTCGTTAACCTCGCAATTTGAAACAAGTTGTCCCTATATTAAGAATAAGCTTGGGATTATTAACAACGTTTGCAGCTCTGGCCTTATAAATGTTTCACAGTCTTTACGCACATCGTATACATTTTCCACAAAATATCAGTTTTACGCATAAAATTTAATATTACCACTTATAAATCCTAGTAAATATAATGCATTTATACATTGACACTATACGAAATATTTACATAACAAGGTCAGTTCGCGCTCATGAAATTTAAATAATAGTAAACTTTGTAGGGTAGATCACTTGACTTTGTAATGGATATTTCAATAACCGTTCATCATTTTAATAGATCAATGACGGTTTGAATTAATATTGTGGTATCTTAGGTATAATTAACAACGTTTGCAGCTCTGAATTTTCGTCGCTAAAGAATATGTCCATAAAGATTGATTATAAAAAGTTAAACACGCTGGTATCTATGGATTCGGGTTACCTAAACCGTTACTTAAACAAGTCGCTCCTATATGAACTTTTAAACGGTTATTCGTGTTAAACGTGTACATTGCATAAAACATTTACGACAACATATAACCAGTCGAACATGTCTGCGATTATTTATAATTTTGCGTTAGTTTATCAATAATATCGTGTATATAAATTATAGTATTAAGAACTATTCTTGTATTGAGCCGTTATAAATGTCGTAAAAATCTTTAATATTTAAATCTATCGTTAACTAGCTGTATATTATTCCGTGTTTACCAAGCGGCACGAGGAATATTTACGTAGCGGTTTAATAGACTTTAACATGTACGGTCCGTTAATTTTCGTAAGTGGTAGCGAAATTATGGAAGGGGCCAATACGTGAAAGAACGCTCATTCAATTTGTGAACCTTTAAAATGAGTTTAAAGGTAAAATAGTGGTAGCAGATATGGGCTTATAGTAATATTTACAGATTCTATTTAGATTTTAGAGTGGCATTGCCATTTCCTACCACCAGGGGTAAATTGAACTCTTATAAACGTTCGTTGTTTATTAAAGGACATTATAGTATTGCCATTTCTCACCACTAGGGGTAAATTGAACTCTTATAAACGTAACAAATAACGAACGTTACTTAATTCGTTGACCGAGGGTATTAAAGAGCATTATAGTTTCAAAACCAGGGGTAAATTAAGAACTTAGTGGCAGCACACACTACCCTGATTGTAACGACTGCATTATTAATGTAAGCAATGTTTAAATACTTGACCAACGAATGTTCCTGTATGTTAGTTTAATGTTGATATTTCGGTTAATATTGCAGTAAAAAGCTAAGCCTAACAAATAAGTTGTCGTCAAAACTCGGACCAAAGCTATAACTTGTTTTTCTGTTATAATCTCCCGCGTATTAACTTGGTAATAATAATGGTTAAACGTATTTTATAGCGTCATATGAAATAACTTACTAGCAGGTGTTTTCGGTAACGAGTTTAGGGTGAACCCTACGAAGCAAGAATTACATATTTCATTTTACGGAACAAAATTGGACGACAGTTGGATAATGAGTGATAAGGAAAATAACGAACCGTGTACGGAACTATTAAAAAGTATAAAAATATTGAAAAAAAAGAAACGAAAACTTCAAGCGGAATATATAGCAGCGAGAATAGAACTTGAAAGTCTCCTTCCTACGATACGAAAGGAGCATTCGTACGAGTCTTTAAAAATGTTTTCGGAACAAGAAAGATTATTAAGTTTTAAAAACTGGGTTAAATATGGAACCGAGAGTTGGCCGCCTGGGGATTTTATTCGCTCAAGAACGACTCGAGTGTTAAATGCCCTTTTTGTGGAATGGTGGTTGAGGAATGGAAAGATGAAGACATACCGTTAATAGTTCATTGTCGTTCAATTCCCTTGTGTCCATTTATTCGAGGATGCCAAGTTGGAAATGTAACAATATTACAAAAGTCGTAAACATATTTTTAATTTCAAAGTGTAACAAAAAATATTATAATAAAGTATCAATGTAAAAAAATATGTATCCTAGTTTTTTATTACCGCCTTTACATTAAATTTTAAGTGTTAAACTGTAAGTGTTCTAAAAAATCATTGTTAGTTTACTTTAATTAAAAAGTACTTTATACGGTCCCCTTAAAATGTTATTAAAAATAACAATGAATTCAATAGAAAGAACGTTTATTCACAATTTCTTTACAACGGTTTTAATATTAGGAATTTGATTAGTTTTACAATATTCTTGAAAATAAATCAAAGCATCCATTTGCTTTTCAGTCGGCAATTTGAATTCGGCTGGCAGGTTAGATGTAGTTGACTCGGTTGATTCCATTGTGGCACCGCGCTTTTTACATGCCACAATAAGTTCGTTAAGATAATCGATAATTTTATCATCTGACATTTCCTCTTGCTCGGTATAATGGAGAGATTCACTCGCCTCACAATCACACGCCAGATCCGATTCTTCTTTTATTTTATTACAAGATAAATGAGTCATTAAATGATGTTTGAAACCTCTCACGGACTGGTATCGTTCCTCACATATCCAGCATTTCTTTGGTACTCTAAGCAGAGACATCTTTCTCTTTCCCATAGCGGCTGGCTTATGAAAACAACAACGCATCTATGAAAATTATTTCACGACTTGTTTATATCACGTGATCTGTTGAAAAAAAGTTGAAAGCTGAAGGAAGCCTACAGAATTGAAAAAACTGAAACTAAATCTCCAAATGGATTTTCCAATGGAGTCACGAAATGCTTTTGGAAATACTGGGTACTTAAAGGCGACGAATTAGGTACATTCATAGCGACGGCGATAGTAAAATATCCATTTTTATTTCAAAGTGTGATCCCGAGTTTGGTAATTGCTAGGATGCTTGGATAACGCCGCCATCTTTAGTTACGTTAGCTTAATAAAATTAACCACCTGCACATTAAAACCGTTACGAAAATTAAACCAAAATGGTTTGCAACGAAATAGAAACAGCTGCTAGAGTTTCCAACGCGTCCCGCTAGGGGTTATAAAATGTCAGAGTAGTTACATTTACACTTTCAGTTACGTTAGCTTAATAAAATTAACCACCTGCACATTAAAACCGTTACGAAAATTAAACCAAAATGGTTTGCAACGAAATAGAAACAGCTGCTAGAGTTTCCAACGCGTCCCGCTAGGGGGTTTTAGGTAGTATATATATCCTTAAGTCGCCCGAATCTCGGAATCCTGACCCTAGTAAGCCTTCCCGGAGTATCAAAAATGTAAGCTTCTATAGGTGTTTTTTTTTATTGTTACAAATACTTAGTTTTTTCTTCTAGGGAATCGTTTGTAGCCGTACACATTCTTTTTGCCATGATTTGGCCTAAAAATAAATATACGTCATCAAAACGATTTTTAGTAAAAGAGGTAATTTTTTAAAGTTTTATATAGTAATTAGTATTTATTGTAATAGTTAGTGTAGGGAGCTGTTGGCAGGGCGTGTAACCCGGCCACCTAAATTAATGGCTTCAAAAGTCGTTTGATGACTTTGGCCTATGGTGGTGCCTTGGGTAATAGCCTAGTTGATTATTATTATTATTATATTTAAAGTTCCATATAAATCTTACAGATTGGATACAAAACTTCGGATGGTCGCGAAGACCTCATTGTTTTTCGAACACCGGCTGCTCAAAATTATTCGGGGGATACAAACCGCAAAATGAACGCGATTAGCAATCATGTCAATAAGCTTCCCAGGGCTCAGGGACAATACGATATTGAGGCCGTCGATCGCCATGTTTTAAATATAACGCGACTGGCCGAATACGTTATTGTCAAAGAAAGGCAAACGAAAGAGTACCTGGGAAACTTTATCGACTTAGATCGAATAATTGTGGCCACGAGATTCGAGTGTCCTAATTTCCCCGAATTAGAGCTAGAGCCGGGAGAATTTCACCACCATTTTAACAACGACCATACGCGGTATGAATCAATGACCACCATCTTTTGTCGAGGAAAATATATAGTATTTCTTATTTTACAGAAATGTGTGCGCCTATGAAAAGGCGAGGCAAGTGGCCGCATATGTAAAAAGTATAGAGGGTAATCCCCTAGAAATATATCCCGAGAAACAGGACGACCCGACCGAATCGCCACCAGCCACATCTCCGAAAAACCCGGAACCTCCAGCGAACAAACCTAGGGAGCTTGATCTTCGAAATGGTAATTATAAAACAAAACTATCATGTTTCTCATTTTTAATTTGAAATATTAATTACAGCTCCGGGAATCACTATCGTCGTAGAAGGAGGTAAAACATTAGGTTCCGAAAAAATTATTTCAATTCTAATACCATTTTCCATTTCTAGGTTCCGAGTTAAAAATTGTCTTATAACACGTTTTGTAAAAAACAAATTGTATAAAAAATTGTATAACAAATTGTATAAAAAATTGTATAAAAAAAATGTATAATAGGTTGTATTAAAATAAAGCAACACACTGATCAAAAGAGGTAAACTTATTGTTACGTATCACTAAATTTTAAATGTGTAATTATTTAACATTTTAAAAAATTTGCAGGAGGACTTGGCCCAAAAGCGTTTGGTATAAATTTACACGCCTCCCTCATTCAGGCGGAGTTTCACCAGCTGGTTATCTCGGCGTGAGAGAGAAAAACGCGCGCCACACCGCCGTGGAGAGAGAGAGAGAGAGAGAGAGAGAGAGTCGAAGTATGAGAGAGAAAGTTTTTGCCGAGGAAGCTAAACCGCAAGCTATTAAAACATTCCTGCACGTTTTATACAAGGACTAAATGTTATAGTTGAATTGATTCGATTATTCATACAATGTCCTTTAAAAAGGGTACGTTAAAACTTTTTTAAACTTTAATTTTATTTAACACGTATTTTATTTTAGTTTCTCTGACGTTATCTTCACCCACTCAATTGGTAGTGACCGTATCAATATTTAACAAAGAGCCAGGTATTTATATTTCTAATGGAGCCCAAAGTACGGACATTTCCTTAGAAACATGGGACGCCCTTACAAAAGAATGGTCTTCAGTCATTGAAAATCTAAACTCAACAACAATAAAAAAGATTTATCTGCCAATTCCGACCGTCGAACCTTATTCCGATTGTACTTTTGAACACAATTTCGAAGTTTCTTGTTCGGGAGGAAGATTTTCATGGAATTTAATGCCGTTTACTCAAAAATATTTGGAATACGAAATAAACTTATCAGCCAGTCTATCACTTAGTAGAGCGCAAGTTCTGGCTTTAAATGATATTAAAGTGTTTATAGATGAACAGTTAAGTCTGTTAAAACAAAGCGCACCGGTTATAGACCTAATGTTTAGTGTTTTGGTCGACAATTTTTCGAAATTTCAAGCGGTTTATAAACCATTACAGAAGCGACAAATTCCCTGTGTCTTTATAGAAATTTACGCCGCCTTTCGTATTTCTCAGGATCAACAAGTGGAAAATGATTTTTTGGAACAATTTATAGGTTATTGTCCATTTGACGTAAGGGATTTGATTGATCATTGTTTAAATGATGTAATATATTTGAAAAACATTTTATAAATAAATTTTTTATTAGTAAATGTGTTCTTTGTTATTATACCATACGAAAAATTAGTTTACACTAGCAAATTATATACACGAGGAACCATGATAATAATAGTTTCAGTATATTTTCAAAAAAGCCTCCTCAGGACAGGCGCTACTAGCGACGATGCGTAACGTACGAAAATAGCTTATTTTAATTGTACATCATTTAAAATTTCCTTACCAACGCGTTCAGAATAGTCTTTTCGTATATCAGTTTTAATATGATGAAAACGAGGGGAAAGACACTCGCTCACAAAGTTTTATTGATTTAACGTCTACATTTTAATACTCATTGTTTCTGGTTGAAAATTATAAAATGCTACAAAGTGGTCTAGATTTTTTCCGATCTAGAGTTTCAATGACATGATTAATTAAGCTATAGACCAGAGCCTTCTCGTTAGTGCTTGAATAGGGCGCTTGATTTGAATCATACTCGTATGGTATATTACCGCAGTTCTGGTTTAAAACGAATTTACATCTCGGGTAATATTTAGCGTGCTCTTCCATCGGAATATCGTTCTTGTCCCAAACCAATAGCTCTCACGTCTATGTAATCAATCGGGAAATCCTTAAACGACTGTAATCTTAGAAATTCAGATCGCATAGGTCCTAAATTCCAAAAATCGTTCGTTTCGCGTAGCACGGGAATGTTATCCGTAGTTTCATCCTGAACAAATTTGCAATTCGGGAACCGTTGGATGTGAATTAGTAAAGGTACATTCCCCTCTTTCCAATCGTTAACCAAACCATCACAACAGAAACACATGACAATATTTTTATTCCCAACGTAAAAAAAGCCGGCGTTTGCCAACTCGTTTACATTTAAAAAGGTTGCCGAAAAATTTGAGTTGAAACTCTCTATTCTTTTTCTTTCAAAGTGCATTTTTACGTATTTAAAGCTGGTTAAAAATTTAGCTCGCGTAAAATGTAACCGGCGTCACGTAGCGGCCACTGTCGTCACCTAGCGGTAAAATGTAACCGGCGTCACGCAGCGGCCACTGTCGTCACCTAGCGGTAAATTGTAACTAGCGTCACCTAGCGGTAACTTAAAAACCGCTATCTAGTGGTTATGGTTTTCAAAACACCTGGCACAAGAAAAAAAACCAAATATATAGTTAAACAGACGAGCGTTATTAAAGGGTACTCTTCGAAGAAAGGCATTTCTTCCAATATGTTAAACTTTAATTAAACTTATTAATAATAATACCGCCTCTCAAACGGTACCAAATAGTCCAAAATTGCCCTTTCAGTCGCCACACTCAATACCGAAAACACCTGCTAGTAAGTTATTTCATATGACGCTATAAAATACGTTTAACCATTATTATTACCAAGTTAATACGCGGGAGATTATAACAGAAAAACAAGTTATAGCTTTGGTCCGAGTTTTGACGACAACGTATTTGTTAGGCTTAGCTTTTTACTGCAATATTAACCGAAATATCAACATTAAACTAACATACAGGAACATTCGTTGGTCAAGTATTTAAACATTGCTTACATTAATAATGCAGTCGTTACAATCAGGGTAGTGTGTGCCGCCACTAAGTTCTTAATTTACCCCTGGTGTTGAAACTATAATGCTCTTTAATAGTTAGGCTTAGCTTTTTACTGCAATATTAACCGAAATATCAACATTAAACTAACATACAGGAACATTCGTTGGTCAAGTATTTAAACATTGCTTACATTAATAATGCAGTCGTTACAATCAGGGTAGTGTGTGCTGCCACTAAGTTCTTAATTTACCCCTGGTGTTGAAACTATAATGCTCTTTAATACCCTCGGTCAACGAATTAAGTAACGTTCGTTATTTGTTACGTTTATAAGAGTTCAATTTACCCCTAGTGGTGAGAAATGGCAATACTATAATGTCCTTTAATAAACAACAAACGTTTATAAGAGTTCAATTTACCCCTGGTGGTGAGAAATGGCAATGCCACTCTAAAATCTAAATAGAATCTGTAAATATTACTATAAGCCCATATCTGCTACCACTATTTTACCTTTAAACTCATTTTAAAGGTTCACAAATTGAATGAGCGTTCTTTCACGTAGTGGCCCCTTCCATAAATTCGCTACCACTTACGAAAATTAACGGACCGTACATGTTAAAGTCTATTAAACCGCTACGTAAACATTCCTCGTGCCGCTTGGTAAACACGGAATAATATACAGCTAGTTAACGATAGATTTAAATATTAAAGATTTTTACGACATTTATAACGGCTCAATACAACTATAGTTCTTAATTCTATAATTTATATACACGATATTATTGATAAACTAACGCAAAATTATAAAGAATCGCAGACATGTTCGACTGGTTATATGTTGTCGTAAATGTTTTATGCAATGTACACGTTTAACACGAATAACCGTTTAAAAGTTCATATAGGAGCGACTTGTTTAAGTAACGGTTTTAGGTAACCCGAATTCATAGATACCAGCGTGTTTAACTTTTTATAATCAATCTTTATGGACATATTCTTTAGCGACGAAAATTCAGAGCTGCAAACGTTGTTAATTATAACTAAGATACCACAATATTAATTCAAACCGTCATTGTTCTATTAAAATGATGAACGGTTATTGAAATATCCATTACAAAGTCAAGTGATCTACCCTACAAAGTTTACTATTATTAAAATTTCATGAGCGCGAACCGACCTTGTTATGTAAATATTTCGTATAGTGTCAATGTATAAATGCATTATATTTACTAGGATTTATAAGCGGTAATATTAAATTTTATGCGTCAAACTGATATTTTGAGGAAAATGTATACGATGTGCGTAAAGACTGTGAAACATTTATAAGGCCAGAGCTGCAAACGTTGTTAATAATCCCAAGCTTATTCTTAATATAGGGACAACTTGTTTCAAATTGCGAGGTTAACGAATTTAACATTGAACTTAAAATAACGACGCCGAACAATGTCATAATATTAATCAGCTTATACCCAAGTCATCTAGCGACTTTTTAGGTACGTGTTAATATATAAAAAACCGTTGGGTACAACTTGTTTATAAGCCTCAAAACAACATTGTACGTGATCTAACAAAGATGGCCCCGCTTGACAATTTACCACGTTATGTACTGTTAAGAAGTCTACAAAGACGATGTAAATATACTTTTACAAGTAATTGATAATTATTACCGCGCCACCCTCAGAAGTAATTATTTTTCTACATTTAAAAATATCTAACACGTCCCCAACGAAACTGGACCCCAAAGCACTACCTTAGTTTATTATAGAAGTGGTAATATTAAAAATGATAGTTTCTTAATCTCATTCTCCTTATCTTTCGCGAACAAAACATGTTCGAATTCTTATTAGACCAGACCGATGGTACGGTAATATAAAACAATGTATACGTAAACGATTTATGTACGTGAGGCATTGTTAGATTAACTTTACACGAAAATGGTTTCCCCTGTTTGGGACAACTTAACCAAATATTGAAACTTGTACAGTTTTCATATCAGGTAATCATGTATCCGAATGAAAATATCCATAGATAGCGACGTTTATACCTAAAAAATGCATTGCATGATTATAATGATTTTATTTATGGAAGACCCCTTTCATTAACCATAAATCAGATGATCACGTGACGCGGCTTTTTGATCGAACCATATAGGGAAACTTGTTCTTGAAATGTCTTTTGGCATTATGTAATTTACCCTTTTCAACACATGTTTACGTGAGATGACCCCAAAGACCCTTCCTAACGGACGACAGGATATACTATCTTTACTGTCATTAACGTATTGACTATGTTAAAAACTTGAAATATCCAATAAAAAACTCCCTCATTTCTTCACCCCAATATAACCTTGAATACACAGTTTACATTTCATAAATTTTAGGCTTATTATTTACGATGGCCAGGCTTAACAATAAAACGTTACCACGTAATGCACAATGTTTCTCGCGCGTCCTCATTAACGGTAATATAAAATTAATACATGATGCATTGTCATAATATTTATCAGCTTACACCCAAGGCACTACCTTAGGCCTAGCGACTTTAAATTCGACGTTTTAGGTTAATATATATAAAAATCCTTTAGGGACAACTTGTTTAAAAACAAGCTTGATCTAAAGTAAATATGGCAAATTTCGTAAAAAATAACAAAGATAGCCACACTTTTCAATACACAGAACCCGTTTGAATATGAATCATTAAAGATGGCGGCCAAAACACATGAATTTCCAACCAAAATTACTAAGAGTGCATATAACAACCGCTAAAACCAGCCTAAAAGCTTTACCCCGTTATGTGTTGTCAGCGTAAATATGAATCATTTTTACCGCGCTTCCTAACGTTAAAACACAGCTTATAAAACTCATTAATATTTACTTCTTAAGATAACTTAAGACGCTTCCTAACATTGATGTCTTGACAGGTAATACTTCCACGCTAACGTTTATACTAGTAAATACAAACTTTACCCCCCTCCACTTGTTCATTGATCCTTTTCGCGCTTACATCATCATAAACGCATGTTAAATTCGCGCCAAAACTTTAACAACCATATAGCAACCAGGTCAATTACCGCTAACGGTTAATTATAAAGATACAAACATGTAATAGAGTACAAACTATACCCGTTTCCCCGCCAAAAATGCTAATGAGTTGTTAACCATCTAGCAACCAGGTTAACTGGTAATTATAAAGGTACAAACTTTACCCGTTTCCCCGCCAAAATCATGTCAAACATGTAATAAACCTAAAGAGTTTAACCACTTGTTGATCGACGCTTACACTTTCCCGCCAAAAATTAATATTCAAACATATAATATAACTACTTGATGATCCTAAACACATGTTACTATCTAACAGGTCAATGACCCATAACGGTAATCCACCTAGTTAAACAATACCACGCTCATTAATATTCACCCTTTTTTAATTGACCTTGAACAGGTCGACTAACTAGGCTAATTAATTAACACCTGTGCTCGTTACGCACGAGTGCACGCGTGACACGCGCCCGAGGGGGGGCGGAATCGCGATTCCCCGCTTCATTCCCCCCCGTCACGCAGCTGGGGACGCGTGGGGGAAAGCACGCTGCGCCCCCTCGCGTATCCAGGAATAGGGCACATAACTACTGATTACTATGTTATAAACCTTATCGTTTTTAGATAACGCATTATCGCCATCAAAATAACCTGGCATTTACTGGCGAAGAGTTTAGGAAGGGAAGAGTCTCCCCTTCCAAAACCTTCGATTACAAAATCTCTGTAACAGATATCGTTCAGTGCCATACTTATTCGTACTATGCGTTTTATGCTTTATGTAATATCGTGAGCTAGGGAAATTTCACACAAAACCAAGGCAAAGATACAGAAGCTAAAAGGTTTTAGTTAGGATACAGTATATTTTCTTTTTACTATAATTATTTTATACACATTCCTTATAGAGGGAAACATGATTCATGAAACTTTTTACCGTCTTCTCTCAAACACTTTAAAAGTTTCAGGGCTTACGGGCGAAAACTTTATGGAATTGCCAAATAATTTTGTAAATTTTACAAAATCAAATATTAAAAATGTTTAAATAAAATACTCGGTTTTCGGAAATTATTTCTATGGTATTTCAGAAAATTAATAATAAAACTTCGATCCGCCGGTGGGAATAGTAAACCCGAAATTTAACGTCATAATTTAGTCGTATCAAATAGTGGCAATATCGTACACGGACCTACTTCAAGCTCGTTTGACGTCAACTTCACACTCTTAACATAGTCACCCTAAAAATTTGGCTGTGTCCGGAAAACTGTTAGTGAGAGACAAAGCAGGTCTTGGGGCAAGGCGAACGAGGCAACCGCTGCCTTCAGGAGCCCTGAGACGAGTCAATGATTCGAATTTGATTCCGGGTAAGATTTTATGATTCGAATTTGATTCCAGATTCGAAGATGATTCATTGATTCCGAAAAAAATTAAGATTCTCGGGCAGATTCCTATGATTTGGAATATGGGAATCAGGTGTAAAGCAATTTTATGAATTTGTTCACCGAGCGAACGTACCCTATTTGTTTAGAACATTTCATCGGCAAATTTGTTATGGCGATAACGGAGCCCCGCACGCCCTAACGCCGGCCCTGGTAAGAGAAAACAATTTATAGAAGGTAAAAATCAGCTCCGACTAAATATGCCCGCCGATTGCAATAAAATGTCTCAGTTAAATAAAAAAGTGGGGTCAAGATAAACCTTTCCTTTCGCTTAGCCATTATTGCAAATATGAAATGTTTATGTTGAATGGTTTTGTTTTGAGCCTGAGGGGGCCCTTTACGCACTCGGGGCCCTGGCCCAACGGGCGCCATGGGAAAGAAGGCACTGTGCTGGGTACCAATACATTTTTTTTTAATTTGCTACTTCGTGACTTTAAAAACTTTTATGCAATTCGGAGCAAAATCGTCAAAGCTATCGTATTGATAATTTCAATTAAAGGCTCCGCCAAAGCAGTTCAGCATACGGACTTTTTTTAAAAAGTGCAAGTTCGTTCAGCATGCTACCTAGCGATGTTTAAAAGTCAATAATGAGACCAACATATATACATACATACATGAATAATGAAAAACATTAAAAAATATTGATTACTCTGTAAACACGTCTGAATCAAGTGTAATAAATAATTAACGGAATTTGCGGTGTATATACGAATTAGGTTTTTCATTTTTAACTCACACAAATTTCAGTCAAAGATGAAAACTTTTAGTCAACAAAGACAATGTTACATTAAATACAATAGTAATTCTCCATTAGAATGTTGAATTTGTTGATGCTATCATCATTATCGTAAATTTTAATATAAATTGGTTTATTTTGTTGGATCGAAGAAAACACGTTCAGTTCCGCCGCATCGGGACTTTCCGATGCTTCACTGTCATTGGGTTCTTCTTTGATGTAAGAGACCTTTAATTTGAAGCTTCCGTTGTTTAATACTTTCGAATCGCTGATACGCGGGTGGTTAGGGCAGTCAGCGAAATCTTTTCCACGTTTGAAGCGGCTCCCTTGTTGCCTCGCGAATTCTACGGTCTATGGCGTGTACGAAGGCCAAACCATCGCGCCCGAACGAACCAAGAGTTTCAACGGCCACAGCTTTAAATAGAAAGCGTGTCTAAAGGCCTGAGTATTTTCCTTTTTTATTCCTTTCAGCCTGGGGCTCTAGGAGAGAGGGGCTGTAGAGGACGATGCCAAATACGATGGTGCCAGTGTGAAATCCCACACCACCGATTTTCCGCCCGACCAAGGTACATACCATCGCGACGTTTCCCATCGTCTTGAATACCTCGAAGCTGTTGTCAATTTAAATCCCAAAGACGTTTCTATGAAATACTACGGTGCGGGGTACTCGTTTTGGAAACGGTTTCACCTCTGTTGTTCATCGTAACTCAAGATACCTATAGTCTATGAGCAGTGATAAGTGATTCGCTATCTAGGTAAAATATATCAGATATAGAGATAAAACTACGTAATGTAAAAGTATCGGAGGGATCTACCGGTAAAATTCAAAAAGATATTTTCCATCGATTAAAAAAGTAGCTATAACTAATTTTTTAATTTTTAGATACTTATTTATTTTTATTAAGAATATTGGAAAATATCTTTTTGCATTTTTACTTGAAAATAGTTTAATCTAATTTTTTGACACTTACCTTAGAAAAAAATATCTGTAACTAGATAAAATTTAATTAAAAATAGTTACCTAGTTACTTTGACACAGTAACGTTAGGTAGAAATATATGAAATTAGATAATATACCAATAAGATACTGATTTCAAATTTAAAGGGTGTTTTTTGTTCTCAAAAAAGTGATTTGTTTTTCAAAAATTTTTTCTCTAGAAAGTTAAAAGCTTTAGCGTTCGTTATCCATACCAGGGGATTTTCGTTAGCGAAATTTCATCAAACTCGTAAAACATGGTAAGCTTTTTTTGAAAATGTTATTTTCCACCGTTAAGTGTTACATGAAAATAGTTTTTGAGAAAATTGTAGAGCGTCATCAAAAAGAGTAGACAATGCCGAAAGAAGGTATTAATTTTAGATTATTTATATTAAGTATGTTGAAAAAATATTAGAATTTTCACGAAAAACAAAAATTTGTATTAAACATATTCCAAAAAAATTATAGGTGTGGTTCGATTACACCACCATTGACTGCCATGTAGGCATGGGCGGGAACAATCAAGGGCAGAGTAAGAAACAAAATTTGCAACTCCTGCTCTGTTTTTGGCGTCTACACCATAGTAAAAATCTTATGATCGGCGGCCCTCCATTTTATGCGCCCGGGGGCGTCGCCCTTTCACTCCCCTAATTCTAATACAGGTGGAGGTATGGAGTGAGAATAAAAACCTTTTATGATTCAATGTTAAAGTAAGAAGTGCTAATGCGTTAGAAAGAGTACTTTTATAAAGGATGTAAGAAGAAACGCGACTTTAAGGAAGTCAGTAACGAAAGCATATTTCTCGAAATGCTTTTACTCCTCGCCCTGCGGCCTTAGTAATTTCTATTAGCAGTTACAATCGTAATCTATGAACTAGCGATACAGTACCCAAAAACGCGGGCAACAGTATTTGTTTGATGCGCTACTGGGTTATTTTTGTGTCAAGCAATAAATGTAAATAGTCTATAATGAGTGTTATAAAATTACGAAAAATGGTTGAAAAGTCCATCTAAGAAAGGGGGAAATAAAGCTTAATCCTACCAAATTTGGATAAAACGTCGAGAAAAACTCGTACAAAATAAATAGGCGAAACTCGGACCACATACGCCTTCGGGTATAAAATGATAACACTTACAGTAAATAGCCAAAAAAACCACAAGTAGACCGGTTTCGCCTTAGTTGGGGCTCATCAGTACTGGGTAGGCATCTGGCGAGCGGCTTACAAACCGATCTTTAACTAAGCCTTACTTTAAATAAATTTCAAAACACGCGCCGAAGCTGCGGATAGCCGAAACGTGGGGAGGGTGGCGTAGAAGTCCATCGGCGGCTATTGTTGACTTCTACTCTTATAAATAGTGTTAGTATCTTTAAGTACCCAAACAAAATCCAAAATGTAACAATACACATTTCAATAAGTATTATTCAAAAAACCTTTTTTTTTGTGTATATGTTTGTCTGAGTGCATTACCTTCACACGAAAACTCCACTTTATGAATCCAAATATATGAATGGCTTCGGTCATATTAAAAATATCGCAATTTCTTTAAACGTTTTTATTTTTTAAATGAGAATTATTAATAATAATAGCGAATGAATGTGTTTTGAATTCGATTATTAAAAAAATAAATAATCTTTCTAGTCTTTTAATTTTTACACTTCCTATACCCCTATACCGTCACTGAAAAAGAAGAGGCGATAACGGAAGAGCATACTTCTACACCTTCACGATAAAGGTTTATACAAATTTTAAGAATCCTCAAACATTCGTCACGTGATTAAGAAACTACATTCGCAGCTTTTGTTTCTTCCTTCACTTATGCCGTAATTAAGTAAAATCTTCACAAACAGATTAAAACCCTTCCTGTAAATAAACTAGACCTTCCGGTAATTTAGACAAAACTGGCTTAATAAATAATTTTTTCTCAGCCTACCCACTAAAGAGCTATTAAAAGTTAAGTATAGTGCACTAAATTGTGTTCATTGCCATCCATATGGTCAAGGATGTTTTCTGTAACAATACAAATACAACACTTTAAACTTATTCGATCAGCAAAAGCGGATACATAGCACAACACTCACGCAAATCATACTATCGAACGATACGGCACTAAAATCGAAATTGACTTTTTATTCCAGATATCTGGGTAATCTACGATATCTCCCAATATTTGCCTACTTGGGCCCGATGTTAAGATAATGTTCAAAAACGACACGCCATCACATGCTCCAACTGCTCAAAATATTGAAACGAAAATTATTGGGGCACATATTTTTTAAATATTTAGATATTCCCCACCCAAATCCCTTATCCTATTAGGTTGTAGAACACCAATAATTAGATAAACCGTCGAAAATCAAAATAATGTACCATAATTCCATATTCTATATTATCACACAATCGTAGGTATGTCTAAAACTAGTAACACTACAGTGGTGTACCATACGATATATCAAAATGCATTAAAATGACAAAAATTTTATTGTATATTCAACCTATTTTGTGGAATGTATAAAGGAATTTTGAAATTATAATTATAAACTTAATTCTCAATTATTCTAGAAAGGGGGGGGTTTATTTCCAATAAAACTGAATTATCCAGTGAATGTGTAACAAAAATTAAAATAAAAACGAAAAAGGTGGCAGATACCAAATAACGCAATTGTACCGAAGAGGCTACAAAAGCTTCTCGCCAATCTTGTTTTAGAAGTTTCTTCTGAGAGGAAAATATTCCCGCTGTCCTTCATCGAAATGAAAACCATTTCAAAAACTTAACTCCAAAGATAGTATTGTTGACTTTGTTAAAATGTTCCACGCCCTTCTGGATATTTTTGCGCCCATTGGCTCGCGCACTATCTAAAGTACATAAAACGTAATAAAACCCAAAATATTTTTTCTTTTAAACTTCCAATATTGTCCCATATTTAGAAGAACAAGTGGAAAATTTCGTACTATTAAAAATAAATATAATCTACAGGATCGGTGGTGTGTACAACTTGGTTTCGACTTTATCATTATAGAGATCATCGTTTAACTAACTTCGTAGCGCTTTTACATCTACAAACGCACACGCTGAATCTTCGGGCGAAGGGAACGTTGTCGAGTTGCCATGAAAGAAGGTTCGCGAAACGAGGTTCCGGTAAAGCCTCTGTGCGTACACTCAATTCCAGTACGTGTCGAAATGATTTTTAACCTGAATACGCTCTGCGTTGCCACGCTTTCAAATACATAAGGGGTTGTTCACAAATAAAAAAGTGTGTGAAGGGTGTTTAATGATTTAATCAACGTATTGAAATAATTTCGTGTAGAGTGCTTCATGCAAAGTCCCAGCTACGTCTGGACGAAACCCAATTAACTCTGATCTATACCTGCAACTTGGAACGAGATAAGTGATGCTGCAGTTCTTTTAATCTTCGCGCAGTATAATTATGTCGCTGGCATAATTACTAGCTGCGAGCTCCGTGCTCACGAAACTACGAATTCTACGTGTCATACGAACCTAATTATTTGATTCGTCAATTCATCTAAATCTTTCAACGAATGCGACGCACATGATATTACTTTTCGAAGCCTATAAATATAACTGAGTGGCTTAATATTGTCAATTAAGTTTTATGACTTTAAATCTTCGCATCCATTATCGTAAGTTATGTTTGGTTAAGTTATCATTTCGGTGGTGGGGACATGGGTTGGAAAGTAAAAGTGAAAATTCCAAATCTATAGTTCTTTAAATTTTAGATTGTCAGAAATTTTATTCTTGTTTGACAGCAAATGTTTTTTTTTGATGTTTGCGAAACCAGACTAAAATATTTTTATGTGGAGTTTTACGTTTTTTTTCATATGCTTAGAAGTGACGAAAAGAAGTTTTGAGTATGTTATTTAAACTTGCACAAATGCCAATTATTTCGTTTTGTGTGGTGCTGTGCATATATTTGGCATTAACCGGCATATTGTCGCACTTGGCTTTTTAATCAGGACAATTTCTTTTTAAAAGATCTAATATTGCAATAAAGTTTCCTCTTTTCCAATATAGTCGGGGGATGTTTTAATGTTCCCCTGAAGTGCTAAATAATAACTTCCACGTGTTTAGATATAACCTCTCTATTTCTGATAACGTCTAGTCTATGGTGGTCGTTAACCTGGAAAGCTATTTACCCACGGGATTTGGATTCCATGTATAATCTAAGTACATTTTGTAGGCTAGTTGGTGAGAAGAGTTATTGGAAGTGAAGTGTTCTTCGAAATTTTCCACGTATTTTTGCAATCCGAAAATCCCTTAAGAATAGCAGTATTTTACGGCCTAAAAAATGACGGCAACAAAAACAATACACTGCATCCTTTGCAACGGAACATTCAATCATTTGATATTTTTCATACCAAGAAGAATTGAAACCTCCATTTTTACCTCAAATTAATCTTTTAGGAAAAGGATTTAGTTTATGCTGAACTTGTGAACTGGAAGGCAATCTTTATCTAGACTAATATCCAAGTTATTCAATACGTGTAAGCCCATTTCTTTTGAATGGGACACGTTGTTTGATCTATTTTGTGTATGGATAGAGTTGGGGTTTGCAATTACTTCTGCATTTTCTCCTTCATGATTTAGTTCAATTTCCATATCAGTACTGACGTTTGGAAGAACTTAAGCAGTATTACTACCACTGTTATCAGTCCCCAAGGATTCGTTGCCTAGGTTTTCCTCGGAACTATCGTTATGGCTTTGCGCCGATGATTTAAAAAAAAACGTGCCATTACACCTTTCTGATTACTAACGAAACTATCTCCCCATTTCTGTTTTTGTCGTTTTCGGGCCCCAGATAAACATTTTCTGGTACTCATATTTAAATATGCTTCTATTATATACTAATAGCAAAATAACATTAAAAGGGTTTAAGAAAATGAAGCTTAAATAAACTACGTAGTCCTCTAACAGACTTTATGATAAAAACATATCATAGCCTTGAAAAAGGCTGTTTGAATAATTTAGTGAGAATAGCTAATTAGCCTTGAAAAAGGCTGTTTGAATAATTTAGCTAGAATAGCTAATTAGCCTTGAAAAAGTATGTTTGAATAATTTAGTTAGAATAGCTAATTAGTCTTGAAAAAGGCTGTTTAAAAAAATTAGCTTAAAACAGCTACTATTAGTTAGTCCCCTTGAAAATTCCGACCAAAGGTCTAAATCCTTTCTCTACGGTCAGTGGTCACTGAAATCACGTGATTTCGCAAAAGTGACAAAGTGTTAAAAAGAACAAGTTGGCAAGCCAAAATATACCTCTTCTCGGAAGAATTGTTCCTAGTGGTATTAATATCTCGAGATGACGCTTAAAGATATCTCCGCAATTCAAAGTTATATACTAAAAACGTAATCCCGGTTCAATCCCGCCCTGTATAAAATTTTAATTAACCGAGTTTAATTTATTCAGAATAATATAAATTAAGTAGTTACAACAGCGAGTTAGACGTACTAAAACAATGCACAATTGAATTTAACCCTATTTACAGAACAAGTGTAAAATTTAAATATAATACGAAACAAATTTTAATGAAAATAATCTCTAGAGAGGGTATTTGTATTTTTCTCGCTTACGACATACTTGCCGCATCTTTAACGCTTATTTTATTTCAACACTCGCCCTTGATGAAGATACCGCAGAATAGCTATATTCAACATCTGGTTAGGGCTCTTTTTAAATAAAACAAACGAACCCAATTGATGAACTGCATTAAACATCTTAACCAGTCGAGAAAACGTTAAAAATAAATTACGAAGTAATGACGACCCAGTTAAAAACCCTGACCACTATGTAAACAACTCGATAGTTTCTTCATAAAAGAACTATAACCCTTGAAAATTAATACGCTAAACACACACGCAATAGATAAAAAAGACTGAAAAAACTAATGGGTTCTACCCTTTAACCATTTTATCTGCTGACTGCAAGGGCGTATCCAGGATTTTATTTCAGGGGGGTTTTGAAGGTAAATTTCAAGGGGGCGGTGCTGACGGAAGTTTCACTGATTTTTATAAGGCACCCCCCGTCATCAGCATTTTGGGGAGGTTTGAACCTCCAACCCCCCCTTAAATACGCCATTGGCTGACTGCCCCAAAACAAGATTTGACCTTTAAATTTCCATACGTAAAATATTTAGACTTTAACAAGTTCACAAAAATTAAAAAACAAAGTTCAATAAACAATATATACAGATATTGTATTCATCCGTTTAGTAAAAAACCCGCCTTATCATAATGGTTCCTCTACTTTAATATTTTCCCTAAGGAAGTCAATGGCTCGGCGGTGAACTATCCGCATTGTTACAATGCGGCGACCCGCGTTCAAATCCTGATCACGATCAAATTTTACATTAAAATACTAAAATATTTAATAAAATATAAGATTAATATAATTTATAAATATTTAATTAAATATAAGATTAATATAATTTATAAATATTTAATTAAATATAAGATTAATATAATTTATAAATATTTAATTAAATATAAGATTAAAATAATTTATAAATATTTAATTAAATATAAGATTAATATAATTTATAAATATTTAATTAAATATAAGATTAATATAATTTATAAATATTTAATTAAATATAAGATTAAACTAATTTATACATATTTAATTAAATATAAGATTAAACTAATTTATAAATATTTAATTAAATCTAAGATTAAAAAAATTTATAAATATTTAATTAAATCTAAGATTAAAAAAATTTATGAATATTTAAAATGATGTAGAATAAATAAAATACACCGTACCGTAACAAGCGTTGGTGGCTGAGTAGTTAGAGTAAATCTCTTGCGCGCAGCAGACCGGGGTTCGTTTCCCGGCCGGCGCCAATAAATCGCAAATTGATACTAAGACGAATACCGTGAACAATTGGAGGCAACCTTGCCATTGGACGTTGAGAGGTTGCATAACACGCAGCACTCGGTCCGTCCCAAAAATCAATAAGGAGAAGTTGAAGAGAAAACGCCGGTACAAACACAAAAACAACAGACTCAACACCCACAACCGTCAAACCACAAGCACAACTAACTAAACACCCACAACCGTCATAACACAAACTCCACAATCACACCCTACACATAACCCTTACAATAACGAAATATCCAATCAAACTGAGTTAAAACTCTCGCGACGGTGAGCGTTAACGAATAAACGCCATCCAACCAAACCTTACCGCGAATTAATCCGTTAACGCTCACCGTCGCACGGTGGTTTTGCCAACCCTTCGACTTCGTTATCTAATTTCCACGGAAACTGCGTCTGTCTGTCCTGCTAACTGTTTATTCTTACCCTCGACTCCTGCCTTCTACAAGCCTTCCGTTCTACAACGCAATCTGTTCCGGATCGCCTGGCTTTGTTCTATGCTGAAACCGTAAGCCCCGAAATTTGGAATGAGATCCTTTTCTTACATGCATTGCTTGTTATTTTTAAATCTCTAAAACTATTTTCCTAGGTGAAATCTAAAACCACCACTGGATTCCTGACGTCGAAAACCTGTGCCTTTTATATGTTTCGATTTAATTAGTTTTTTGAAGTGCTTGATCATTA
Source organism: Leiobunum rupestre (assembly GCF_980474605.1). Classification (NCBI taxonomy): domain Eukaryota; kingdom Metazoa; phylum Arthropoda; class Arachnida; order Opiliones; family Sclerosomatidae; genus Leiobunum; species Leiobunum rupestre. The sequence continues at coordinate 56,309,717 of NC_143393.1, read as the reverse complement.
GTTTAAAGAAATTCGATTTTTTTGGTGACGCGCTTAGTAAAATCCCGTTTCACGATACCGGCTACTTGGGGAGCGGCAACGGGGTAGACGGACGATTCTCAGAAAAGGGAGAGTGAGAGGGAATACGAGACCGGAAAGGCGTTGGGTCATAGCGGAGAGAAGAAAGAAACAACAAGTCGGCCAAGGCCGTAATATTAGTTCCACATGGATGAATTAATTAATTATTCTGTAAGCCTTGGCGCGTGTTTAAAGGCTTAAGCATAACGTTAGACGTAAGCTTCTTTATCTGTATTGTAAGTTTGAGCTCCGTATCTCAAATCCAATAGGAACTACGAAGAAAATTCGCATACGGTCACTAACCCTTTGCGGGTTAAAAGAGTTAAACATAGGGTCAAACTTCAGCCTCTTAACTGTATTAAACGTTTGAGCCCCGTATCTCAAATCCAGTCCAAACTACGAAGAAAATTCGTGGAGGATCTATAAGCCTTGGCGTGAGTTAATATGGTTAAACATAGTGCCAAACGTAACCACCTTTACCTATATTCAAAGTTTAAGCCCCATATTTCAAATCCATTAGGAACTACGAAGCTTATAATTTTTTCTCTAAGCCTTGGCATAAGGGTTAAGCATAGCGTCAGACGTAAGCTTCGTTATCTGTATTCTAAGTTTGGGTTCAGTATATCAAATCCAATAGGAACTAACCTATTAATAACGCTTTATCCGGGAGATTTTTGAGAACTTTCGTACTCTGCGTAAATCAACGCTCAAAATAGGAAAAGGGGGGCTGTTGCGCCCCCTGTTTACCTGACAGAGCTGAAACGTGCACACAGAGCAGAGGTATAGCGGTTATATAGATTAAAACTTAAACGGAATTTATAAGTCAATCGGATCCAAAATGATAATACTGCGTAAAATGCTTAATTAAAAATTAAGTCTGGTAAAATATCCGCAATACCATCCCAATAACTACATCAAGGTTTCAAATCGCACGCGAATAGCGTAAAAATTAGGCCAAAACAAGCTAAGCCTTGGTTAAATTAAAGTTAAGTCTGGTAAAATATCCGCAATGACCATCCTAATAACTACATCCAGTTTCGAAGTTATATCTCAAATCGCACGCGAATAGCGTTAAAATTGGGTCACAACAATTTAAGCCTTGGTTAAATTAAAATTAAGTCTAGTAAAATATCCGCAATACCCATCCTAATAACTACATCCAGTTTCAAAGTGATATCTCAAATCGCACTCGAATAGCGTTAAAATTAGGCCAAAACAAGCTAAGCCTTGGTTAAATTAAAATTAAGTCTATTAAAATATCCGCAATGACCATCCTAATAACTACATCCAGTTTCAAAGTTATATCTCAAATCGCACCCGAATAGCGTTAAAATTAGGCCAAAACAAGCTAAGCCTTGGTTAAATTAAAATTAAGTCTAGTAAAATATCCGCAATACCCATCCTAATAACTACATCCAGTTTCAAATTGATATCTCAAATCGCACTCGAATAGCGTTAAAATTAGGCCAAAACAAGCTAAGCCTTGGTTAAATTAAAATTAAGTCTATTAAAATATCCGCAATGACCATCCTAATAACAACATCCAGTTTCAAAGTTATATCTCAAATCGCACCCGAATAGCGTTAAAATTAGGCCAAAACAAGCTAAGCCTTGGTTAAATTAAAATTAAGTCTAGTAAAATATCCGCAATACCCATCCTAATAACTACATCCAGTTTCAAAGTGATATCTCAAATCGCACTCGAATAGCGTTAAAATTAGGTCAAAACAAACTAAGTCTTGGTTAAATTAAAATTAAGTCTAGTAAAATATCCGCAATGACCATCCTAATAACTACATCCAGTTTCAAAGTTATATCTCAAATCGCACCCGAATAGCGTTGGCCATACACGGCTTCGATAAGTAAGTGTCACACTTATTTGTTACTTCTGCCCATACGGGGCTTCGATAAGCAAGTGTCACACTTATTTGTTACTTCTGGCTATACGCGGCTTCGATACGTAAATCACGCACTCTAAGTGTCACACTTATTTGTTTTTTTTCTGGCCATACGCGTCTTCGATACGTAAATCACGCACTCTGCGTAAGGCAAAAACGAACGTCAGCGGGAATGTGGTTTATGCGGCGCCCAAAGGCCCCTAATTTTTCTAGGGCACCGAAACCTGGCAAACCATTAGAGCTAAAGTAAATACGTAATTTAAAAAAAAAATTAAATTTTTAAGTCACTCAGTTGGGTAATAATCAGCGTGCGTAAATCAACGGCCACAATCGGAAAAGTGGGGCTTTTGCGCCCCCTATTTCCACGACAGAGCTGAAACGTGCGCACATTGTAGAAGTATAGCGGTTATATAGATTAAAACTTAAACGGAATTTAAACGTCAATCGGATCCAAAATTACAAGACTGCGTATTTTTAAAATAAGACTGCGTATTTTTTTTAAAAGTGCCTAAGGGGGGTCGGATAGAAGGGGCTGGCAAAGCGCCGCTAACTAAATTTAACCCGTGAAACTTGGTTGTGCAGATAGTGGCAGCCATGTTAAGCATTCTTAGAACAAACGGTGGGGTTATGTCACCCCCATAGACATAATAAAGAAATAGACCCAAGATTCTACGGAGGGTTAATACGGGAGTGATAACTAGCAGACAACCGGTATTTGTTCCGTATTCCTGTGGTACCACGTTTAAGCGACGCCTGTCGATTCGGAGAGAAAATAAAAAATTATCACGTGACACGTCACACATGTTCGTGTTTGTAATCCTTTAGGTACTCTGACGTGATTCGCTAATATTTTGGCTGTGAGAATTTAAAATAAGGTAAATGTTTATTATAATTTTTAAATAAGTCAATTAATTCTTTCAAAACCCAAATAAAAAGCAGCAGATGATCTTTTAATTAAAAACATTAAAATTCTAATTGCGAAATGATATTTTGTCAAAGGCTTAAGTAACTCGTGTCAGTGGCGCCGAAGCCCCCATTGGGAAAAATCAATGGGGGCTCTGCCCCCATGGGTAAAACCGCCGATGTTAAAGGCTATTTACTTTTAAGCAAGATAGTGTTGCCAGCAGCCTCATTCCAAGTTTATTAGTGAGCTTCAGCCTCCATTGGAAAAAAAAGCGATCGGCGCCACTGACTCGTGTACTATCCGGTGTGTTGTTATGGGAATATTCTGAGATTCTAAATTGTAAACAAAAGTAAATGGAATTTTGATGAAATAGATGATTCTACCTTGGATTAATAATATGACTCCAAGATTCTACTAAAGATATGTAGCTATTGTCCTTGAAATAAAATTAGCTTTGACAATTTAAGTCTGATGGCTTGACCCTTCATTTCTAGATTTTTGTCCTTCGCTAATTTGTGGAGTCTGAGCTGGCAATATAAATTAATAACTTTCTTAATGATGATGTTCGATTCCAACTTCAGCATCAAACATGTTCGTGGTGATCTGGGAAGATGTCCATGCCAACAATATTTCGTAATACAGCAAGTTCTAGTTCTTAGACTATATTTCTTTTTAACAAAATTGTCTAAAAATCAGGGAGATCTTGCTCAAATTACAATAACATAATTAAACCTACACGAAATGATCCTTGGTCCAAATTTAAAGGTGAGAAGTTAGCATCACCGGTTTTTTTCTATTTCGCTTTCAACTGGATGTAATATAAATAAAAAAAGTATTTGGAAACCATACCAGAGTTGGAATGGCTTTTGGTGTGATCCACCTTTTGCCATTTACAATTAGTATATCCCGTTCTAAAAAGTGATCATTACAAATTAAATCATGATTTGAATGTGTTATAACTAAACCTACAATACTTTCCCAATGGACAATTGCTCTAAGTCGCGACACATTCAAATCATGATTTAATTTGTAATGATCACTTTTTAGAACGGGATATACAAATTGTAAATGGCAAAAGGTGGGTCACACCAAAAGCCATTCCAACTCTGGTTTGGTTTCCATAGAATTAAAACAAGTAACAATAGTCTAAATAATTTTTTATTTAATTTAAAGAAATTGCATCCAGTTGAAAGTGGAATAGAAAAAACCAGTGATGCTAACTTCTCACCTTTAAATTTTGACCCAGGATCATTTCGTGTAGGTTTAATTATGTTATTAAAATTTGAGCAAGATCTCCTTGGTTTTTAGCCAATTTTGTTTAGTTGTTGTCTATAAAAGAAATGTAGTTTAAGAACTAGAACTTGCTGTATTACGAAATATTGTTGGCATGGACATCTTCCCAGATCACCACGAACATGTTTGATGCTGAAGTTGGAATCGAACATCATCATTAAGAAAGTTATTAATTTATATTGCAAGCTCAGACTCCACAAATTAGCGAAGGACAAAAATCTAGAAATGAAGGGTCAAGCCATCAGACTTAAATTGTCAAAGCTAATTTTATTTCAAGGACAATAGCTACATACCTTTAGTAGAATCTTGGAGTCATATTATTAATCCAAGGTAGAATCATCTATTTCATCAAAATTCCATTTACTTTTGTTTACAATTTAGAATCTCAGAACATTCCCATAACAACACACCGGATAGTACACGAGTTACTTAAGCCTTTGACAAAATATCATTTCGCAATTAGAATTTTTTGTTTTTAATTAAAAGATCATCTGCTGCTTTTTATTTGGGTTTTGAAAGAATTAATTGACTTATTTAAAAATTATAATAAAAATTAACCTTATTTTAAATTCTCACAGCCAAAATATTCGCGAATCACGTCAGAGTACCTAAAAGATTACAAACACGAACATGTGTGACGTGTCACATGATGATATTTTATTTTATCTCCTAATCGACAGGCGTCGCTTAAACGTGGTACCACAGGAATACGGAACAAATACCGGTTGTCTGCTAGTTATCGCTCCCGTATATTTTTGGCAAACCAAACTCCGCGTAAGGTGTCTATTTCTTTATTATGTCTATGGTCACCCCGTTCAAAAGATATGAAAGATGTTGCAAATGTGGACGACGACGACGACGACGACGACACTTCACAACATTCTAACGAAAACAATAGTCCCACTCTATATATACATATAGACAGAAGAAAATAGGGGGAAGTACGCTTCTAGTCAGCTTTGGAAAGGCGTCACTTTTCACGAATTTTCGCGCCAAAACGGTTTGGCGGGAAATCGCGGATGAATACATCGTTTAAAAAGTCATTTTTCTTAAATTGAACAATTGTAACATATTGCCCTTCTCATTCTCTGCTATTTGAGTTAAAGCGTATTTGCTTTCGTCGATTATAGCCGTGTTGAATCAAAACAAAAGTAGAACTACTTTTTCAGTTTGGTTTATTATGCGTAAAAAGGCGTTTTCGTGGGTCACACGACGACTTCTACGGCTCAAAGCTACAGATACGTACTTCCCCTATTTTCTTCTGATATAGATGTGGAACTAAAAATGAAAATAGTGGAATTTCATATTTTTGGAAATAATACTGAAATTAAATACTATTATAAATAATTATAAGTGAAAAATACAACAATTCCAAAATTCTTAGTAATTTTTTGTAACGAGATGGCGTTGGGAGCCCAATATGAATTAAAATGACAAGATAATGAAATCGGGGAATTTAAATTATATAAATTATTTGATATAAAAAGCAGAGAAAATGTTCAAACTGAAAGTAAAATTAAAATTAAAAATTTTATTAAGAGGTTTATGCGGAAGGGAGATTTGACCTGTTGACTTTAAGCGTGCGTCCTAAACCATTATACCGGCCTCTTCGCTGTGACAACGGTTCAAAAGCAAAATAGGTATATATACAAAAACATCCAAGTCTTAATGATTAATTGAAAATGAAATAGCCAGAAATAACAAAATAACAATTACACACAGGTCAAATCGCTAGTTATTGTATGGCAAAAACTCAATTTGCAACTAGATTTTGTATTATTTATGAGTTATCTTTAAATTTAACTAAAAATTAAACCCGTTTTGCCTCAATGCTCGTATTTTCTCGACGTCATTCGGCCATATTTTTTTTATTTCATTTCTAGCCGGGAAGCCGAAAAACGCATGCGCGCAGTGGAGAAACGAACATACTTCAACCTGTGTTGCCACGTCAATTTGTCGTTGTATAGCGCTCTTGATGATCTACACAAAGCAAACTTAGAGGAATATCACCCGCTTGGCTACGTTTTTTCGCGTTCCCAATCGTACCCGATCACACACACGCACGCACGCACGCACGAACGCACGCACGAACGCACGCACGCACGCACGCACGAACGCACGCACGAACGCACGCACGCACGCACGCACGCACGCACGCACGCACGCACGCACGGAAAAAACGGGAATCTTATACATTTCAAGAATAAGTCTTAATTGAGCATATTCTTTGATGTACAGTTTTCTATTCAACGTTCAATTTTAACTATCTTTAGTCATTGTTATTAATTTTGTTCGTTCAATCGAGAGTCCGAAAACCGATACTCCTACTCTTTGCTGAGACAACCTCTTTAGTTGAGGTAAAAAAATGGAGGAGAAAATTTGAATTTTCGACTATTGAACATGGAATAGCGACTCTTTTCGCAGTGTACTACGCATTTAAATGGAATTTCCCAAAAATCTTCGGTGGACATTGGGGTATTTCCAAAAAAATATATTCAAAATTAGCACGGAAAAAGTTTCTTCACCCATAATTAATTTCGTAAATCAAATGTCTATGTAATGTTTTAAAATTTAAAAATACAGAGCTACAATACTTTTCTGTAATATTCTTTTCTTACCAGTATCGTCAAATAAATAACCTATACGTTGTATAAATTCGTTGATATTTATTTGAATAAGAAAGAGTATTTATTCAAAACGAGACTCGATGGCGAACGAAATGGTACTCGACGCCGTCCGAATTGGGTAAGAATTCGGTCCGAATTTGGCCTCAAATCTCACAGGATACGGTCAAATTGGCTCAGGATTCCGTCCGAATTGGCTCAGGATTCGGTCCGAATTGGCTCAGGAATCGGTTCGAATTGGGCCTCGATGCGTCCAAATTGGGCTAGGATTTTGATCGAAGTGGGCCGCGAAACCGACCAAATTTGGCTTCCAATCTCACCGAATTGGGCCTTGAATCCGTTCTAATTTGAATCCAATTTCCTATTTCGGTTCAAAAAGGGACCCGTTTCTGACCAAAATGACACGAATATATCCAAATTCGTACTAACAAATGTTCGTTTTCGGACCATTTTTTAAACGAAAATAGAAACAAATATTGTCAAATTTGGATGGAAAAGAGCAAATTTGGACTCAAAAACCGCTGTGGAAATTTGGATAATATCTCTATTATCCAAAATTGGACCAAAATATGTATGTTCTCAGTGTCAGCATTTTGGATTCTATTTTGTCCAATTTTGGACATCTTTTTCTGAGAGTGAACAAGCAACTTTCAAAGACAATATATTTGCGTTCAAACGATTGTGGTTTCTTTTCGTCATCCGATCCTGATTCAGACCTATAAAACAACCACATTTATTTATATCGAAAGGTTTTATTTAAAAGATTTTCTTACTCGGAAAAAGTATCTGGTAGAAAGTCTGGGTCATTATTTTGTTGACTAATATTACGTTCTGGCATATTTTCATCACTGCTCTGAGTTTCAAAACTATCATTCTCTGGGCCATCTAAATTGTCGTTGGCGAATACATATTACATTGGGTTGCTGTAGCCAATGGATAACAAAAATTCATCCCTACTACCTGGTTCAAAACATTCCTTTTCAAAGTGCAGTTGACATAATCTTGAAAACTTGGTTGGTTTAAAGTTTTTCCGTTTAATTTTCACAATCCATTTTTAAAAAATACTTCTTTAGCAAGGGGAAACCGAAAAAAACTATTTCCAGGTGTTGCGCTTGAAGATGTGTAGCCATACGCGGAACAATAACCCATTTTTATAATAGCGCGAGGCTTACGCGACCTTAGGCCAACGTTCGTTTAAATTTAATAAACTCGGGTTTCCACGTAAATGTAGTCAAATACAGTGGTAAAATAAAGAATGTAAATAAATACATATACGAATATAGAATAATATATATATATAAATATATTTATATAATAATAATATAAACAAAAATGAACTGCTCAGAGGCTTTTGCGAAAGCAGCGAAACTCGGCTAAACGACGAAAAAATGCGGGAACATTCACTTCGATGACGTCAAACGATAAAATTTCCCGAGCATGCGCAATGAAAAGACCGGATATAAGTCAGGGGTGCCTTTGCTCTCCAGGGAAGCATATCCTTGATAGGGGGCTGTGCATAGGAGCTTTAATGAATTGTATCGTATTACACAGCGACAGGCTAAATTTTTCACCGTGAAAATCGCCGCGTCTAGTTCACTAGAAAGCGCTCACGGCTTTAGCGCGGGTTTTACACAAACCTAAGGATTTGCGTGTATTAGTTGCACGTGCAGTCTAGCTGATGCCGATGCTGCCGTGTCGCGCATATCTGTTCAACAGTTAGGGCTAGAAATGTCAATGATATCTCGTTCGAGTGTAAATACATCGGCATCGAAAGCCTTTCATAAATTTTTGAAATCGGCGCCCTAAAAGTTGTGCATTAGCCCAATTAACTATTTTCGGTGGTTTCGCTTTGTTATCTGGGTGCCTTTAAAACCTACTTCTCTTTTAATAAATATCTTAAAAACTGTATATATATATATCGGTGGATACAAATCATTGGCAGTTCTACTGCAACTTAAAAAAATTGTAGTTGTCATTTTATAATTCCTACACATCCTGTCGACAACTGCTGAGGAAGCAGAAATCGATAAAACTTTCTTGGCCTAACTAGCTAAAATTGGGAACCGCTTTTCATATACTCTGCAGTAATTTAATATGCCTACGTCGTCCTGTTCACATATTTTCTCTTCCAAGTAGGTTCCGTTTCGTATTTTGAAATACAATTATCAGTATGATCGCTTGGTGCCATTAATAAGGGAAACCGTAACCCTTTCTTGGTTGATTTTCTTGTTTACTTGTGGCATTCTTTTTAAAAATTCCAAAAAGGTGTCTGTCACTGATTTTAAACTTGGAGTGTGAAATTCAATGTCTTCGGAGTCATCATTGTCGTCGTCTGCCAAGACCGTTAAGTTAGGTTCCGAAGACAAATTCGAGAAAGGGTTGCTGTAGATTTCTGTAAAACACACCAATAATTACATAATTTAGGGTTTAAACTGAATATGTTGCGAGCTGAAATAAACCTTGGAAAACAGTTTTTTTTTGCCACGGATCTAATAGAGCAGCGACGACATACTCCTTGTTTTAAATTTCTTCGCTGAACCGTGAAGCCAATTTAGTCGTAAATTTTTTTTAAATCCTTAAGCGAGTATATCAACGGTCTTGATCTCCAAATAGACTGCCATAAGTTGACCAATGACCAAATGGGCTGTGGGACCCCTTGTCAGGAAGACCACTGTGGCCACCTTCAACGGCTTCAAAATAGGTAATATCACTTTAATTACTGCATAGTGGCTCGTGAAAGAGATCTCTCTAGATTGTTTACATTGCTTGGCTTCTCAAGCTTCAATAAACGTTTCTCGTAACGTTTTCAGCATTCCATCCTATAAACAATAGGACAATATATTATAACGAAAACTTATCGTCGCCTATGAGCAAAATCCACATAACTATATACACTTTCTTAAAACGATACGGGTATGTCAATACTATTTTTCACATTGGAAAAGCGTTATTATTCGCTTAAACGGCTGTACATAGGTTTTAGATTATTTCATCTTTCACTGGAAGTTGCCTGTTTGCATAGCACGTGGTTGGCGTCTAGCCAACTAAAAACAAATCAACTTTGGTAAACATTATACCTCCGACAAACGCTCCATGGCCAAATACACTGAGTTCCATCGAACGACGCCAATGCTTTTAACATCTTTGTTTCCGGACGATCGGCTTTTGGGTGAACCGTGTAAAAAACTCATCCAAACGCTTACGCGATCTACCATTTCCTTCAAGATTGGGCAGCTTTTAATCGACGAATTCACTACTAGTTGTATTGAATGAGCAACACAACGATTTCTAATCCACCAAGGATTGGCATAAAAAAGGTCTTCGACTATTTCGTCATAGCAATCATCACAATCGGCGCAATCAGCGAATTCTTCCTCTAGATGATTGTCGTTATCTTCGGAAATATCAATCAAATATTTTTCCGCGTCGAAGATTTGATTGAGGGAACTCCATCCTATATAGGGAAAAATAATGTTATCGATTAAGTTGTTTTGACCGATATCGTAATTTAACTGATTCCGATACCGATACCAATTTTTTTACCTCCATGGAAAATCGGTATCGTTACCGTTTGTCCTGTTTTATGACGATTTTCCCCGACACTGATACCGATTATACAATATTACCAATTTCAAATGATAAGTAAGCATGGACTGTATTTTGAAAAGAGCTCATCGAATTCCGAATTTTGACAAAATATGAAATCATTAAAAATTGTAAATTAGAAGTTGAAAATTTTAAACTTTTAGGGTCGCCATCAACCACGACCCTAAAAAAATCAGTTATAAATAATCGAAAAAATTGGCTAAATCGGTGTGGGATGTTTGTTTATTGATAATCGGATAAAATCGTTATTTTAGACGCGAACCGATTAATCGCGGAAACCGCGATATCAGTGACCGTCACCTATTTCATATCGGATTAAGCCCTATGTTATAAAATACTAGATGAAAATAAAAATTTTATTTTAAAATAAATAACCAGAGTCTAAAATGTGATTGTTAAGTGTTTCTCCTCAATCTCTTTGTCACTGCTTGGCGTTTCCATTTCTGGCTCTAACGAACTTATAGAGCTGGAGGCTGATTCTTTGGTCGACGTAATCCATGGTTGTTCAACAACCCCTCTCATATTCAATGCTTTATCAATATTCGAGACGTTCTCTGCACACACGGTTTATACCTAAAATAAATATTCATCCAAGAAAAACAAAATTACAAAAAACGAAAAGAAAATCTCCAACAGAAAGTATATAACATTTACTTACCGGTGTATGCTCTAGTCCCACTTCCCTTAGAATTTCAAATATTTTACTGGAAATATTTTTCGCAGTATGACTTCCAGCGGCATGTTTCTGGGAGTCCAACTAAAATCAATAAATTGTATTATCACGCCAATCACGGACTGGCGTTGCTTGGAAGTCCAAATATCCAGTGTGAGATGGACATCCTTCGGTTTTAAGGGACTTAGCGAAATCTGAAGAAACGTAACGTTAGTTCCAAATTGTTTTAAGCTTCATTCGCACTATCCAACTTTAGCAGCTGACTTAATCAGGCTGTCTTATTTTGAATTCACACTGTCCAACTGTCACGTTCACATAACCCGCCTTAATCGTCCAAAAAAAAATCTTTCAAGTTGTCAGCTGACACGTGTATTGCAGTCGGTCTACTTCCAGTGAAAGACAGAATAAACCAAATATTTATCTAGTTTGCCTTTAAAATAAAGTTATACTTATAAATTTAATTAAAACACAATAACTTGTAAAATTACTTCATTAGGTTTTATTCAACACGATACAAGTATGAAAAATTTACAATGCTGACATTTCGTCTTTATTAAATGATAATGATGACATTAAGTTGTCATTAAACGAGAATTATAAGTTTTTAGCATTGCACTGCTTAATTTTGTTCGACAAAGTTTCCATTGATCCTCTCCTCGTTGCTGAGGGGTATCTTTTCATAGTATAACCTAAAAAACACATTTATAGATAATATCACTAAAATAAATGTACAGCATGCTTAATCGGTGTCCGGGCAGATTATTAACACCCAAGTTGTAACTTCACATTTACCCTGAAACCCAAAACTCAAGCAACCACATAAAAAGAAAAAATATTTCCACCTCAAAAGAATATTATCTTATTTAATTATCAGCCTAAATAAATAATACGAATAGAACTTCACACAGACAAAATGATTAAATACATACCAGTAATTGCATCTATTTTGACTATCTAGAGCAGGCTTTGGCGATTTTCCTTTCTGAGCAGTACTTGATTAGTTCATCCATCGGAAACAAGTGTGTTAGGAGTAGGGCTCGGCGATCGGGTAATGGTTATCCACTAGCAAATACACTCCATTGCGGATTGATTTATTATTTAATAGCACACTTCAGTATGGATAAATTTACCAATTTTATGCATTAAAGTTTTTTCGTTAAAGAAATTGTACTTTTTTATTTGCTACTATTGTGGTGTTTGAACAAAACAAAATTGGGAATTATTACTGTTTAATTATCAAGAAAAACGAAAATCCTTTCTATCCAACTTTAACCATTAGGGGTTATTTAATCCTAGTCAAAAAATTCGATCGTCTTTAGAGTCATGTTTTATATCAAATATTAATTTCAACTATAAAAAACTTTCTTATCAGACATAAGCGGTGGAGCTAGCTCTTATATATTCTTAACGGAAGAAATCAAATAAATCACCGCTGACGAGCTTTTAAAATAAACACGGGAAAGAGTCGACAATTTAACCGTAATAATCCAATCATTCGAGTGATGTGTTACGGTTAACACGCTAGCAGAAAAAAATAAAAATTATTTCTGTTTAATTAACGGATAACAAACGAACTTTACTCCCTAACAAATATTACCAATAGAGTTTTTTATGTTACTCAAATAATTCGATGGTTTTGTAAAATAATAATTTCTGGGATAATACAATTCGTTTTAGACTAACGGGGGTATTCTGCAGACTTTCCTAGGAAAGTTGTGACACGCCTTCTTTCTTTCAACTTTCTTCTTGAGATTTCATTGGGCGCGAAATCACACGTCACATTACGTCCCCAGGGACCGTACAAATTCAACCCCTTCGCTCCGATTGGTTGTCGTTACGTCAGAGAATGACACCACGTGAGTGTGAGGCAATAATCGCCATCTATGCGACTCCGAAGGACAAAGTTCAGTTCAGTTCAGGAGCCAGATTCAGCGGGCCCGTGTTTAAGGCTGAAGTGGTCGTGAAGTATGCCTATTGTAATTGGCTCCTGAAAATTGAAGCGGGAAAGATTTCCCACGGGAAATTGCCGTTATCTCTGACGCATTTCCGGGTAAAATAACTTTTAGCTTGGAGGCGCCTTCTGTCTTTGAGCGCGAAAACTAACATCATGAAAATTCGAACGGAAGTGAGTTTATCAAAAGGTCACGGTCAACCGGAAAGAGTGCTGAAGGCCAATTCAAATTTCAAAATGGCGTGTGAAGCTGTGGAAAATGTCCCCCGAACGTGTGTGCTAGTGTGGTGTATTAATTTGTAAAAATATCGATAAAAATTATATGTAAACCGTAAATTACACGATCTGGACGTTGAAAAATTAGGTATGTAGTGCAAATTTTTAAGAAGAAGGTATATTTGAAGGTTTCAGGTTACTGGAAGTCGTGCATTATTGTAGGCCTGTAACCCTTGCCTTATTTTAAACAAATTAAGATCCTTTTTTGCAAGCCGAAGAGGTTTCATCTGCAAAAGTAAGAGAAGTACACTTGTTATAAGGTTCAATTCTTAGACTAATTAAGTTCTTTTAGATATCGTTCATGATAATGTAGTACTATATGGATAAGCATGGAATTTACTCAATACACGAAGAGCTGGTACGAACATTTTCATGTTGAGAATAAGTTTTATTTTAACTTTTGTAATAATGGTCCCAAAATTTAGAAGGTGGCTTGATGGTTTGTGATTACCCATCAACTTCATTGTTGATTCTAACAAAACACTTCAAGACAGAAAATGTCACGTTATACATCGAGCTTAAGTATGATGTTTATCTTTTTCGTAACTCTATGTGACAAAGTAACCAATTTTCTTCTTACAGTCCCTGTTGGTCTCACCATTTTCAAAGAGTGACCACTTCTCATTCTACTTTGAAGATACATATTCCAACAATGACGGTAATCGACAAACTTGTTAAGAGCTGCTCTTCAAAAATAGATTTTCTTGTTTACAGCAATAAAGCAAGTAGAGGTGCAAACTTGCCAGTTCAGAGCTTTAAAAGTATCTACGATTCGTTCAACTGACGTGAGTGTTGCAACCATGTCAAGGTTATTGGAATGGAATTCCTTGGGGCTTCTTTAGGTATAATTGATATACATGTTTCAATCTCCATTGACACTTCAATTGAATTAACCGAAAAGCTCTTTAGAGTAAGGAGTGTCAATAGCTCCCAGTCATATTTTATGGATGGTGAGGCTCAATTAACTGGAGATTCTTATGGCTTGTTCAATTGGTTAAATAGTATTAAGTATTGTTTGGATTTTCGCAATTAGTCCAAAATGCGATTATAAAGCATTAAGATATAAGAAATGACCAGCTGAACTTTGTTTATTTACATAATCATCATATGGAATTATTTAATTAGAATATCCTTTAAAAATAATATATATTGTTTTTATTCAACAAAGATCTAAAAAGTCAATTAGTATTTTTGAACTCAAACATATGATTTTGCATACTTTTATTTATTTTTTTCAAAAACGGGATAGATGGCGTAGTTTCCTAGAAAGTTTGTATGATCCAAGAGTTACGTTTTTTTAAAGCCATGTTCAGCTTTTAGTTTCTTAACGTTATTCATCGTAAAATATCAGTAATAAACTGAAAATATTTATTGCTACCGATATAACAGCGGGTAAATTTATTATCGGGGTCAGATAAATTGGAATATATTTAACACTCACTCAATCACCTTTTCATAAATATGCTTTTCTCTTCGGTGACATAGTTAGTAATTGGGTAAAATAATTTTGAAAGCATTAATTGATAGTATCCTCGTCTAGAAGATTTATTTAAGTATGACACTACCTTTTCATATGCGAACGTTTTACAAGAGATACGCTACAACGGGCTGCGTTACCAAAGATACATACTTATGCAATATTGTGAATTTTTTAAGCCTAATTGCCAAAACATGGGAGGTTTTTGAAAAATTAAGCAGATTTAAGAATTTTCTACCAACATATATGTAAATTAGTTAAAAAATGAACAAATTTACCATAGAATATTTCACCTCAACATAGTATTAAGGATTCAATTAAATGTTAGCCGATATCGTAATTTAACCTATACTGATTTTTAAAATTTACAATACTATTATAACCAATATATAAGTAATTTTTTCCGATATCAAGTTTAGTGGCGCCATCTGCCTTGTTTTTGATAAAATAATTTTGATAATATCAGTAAAGACGTGAACCAGTTGTTGACAATAATCACGATATCAGTAGCCTATAAACTTCTAACATAACCAATTTGGTGCACAATTTTTTTGAAAATAAAACAAAGAAAATGCTGAATAAGTCACCTCTCTCAGGGGCGTAGCAACCGGGAGGGGCAGGGGGGGTGCAATGCCCCTCCCTAGAATTTTTCTGGGTGGGGCAACTAATGTTATTGCCCCCTCCAACCTTTGGTCAGTTGAAATCTTCAAAAGGCTCAAATTATCATTTTAAAAGCATATACAGTTTATAGAACTTCAACTGTATTTAAATTTCAGTCTTTTCCCGTCAATTTACATAATAGTAACAAGTACACATGCATTCGGAGAAGCTACACTCTATTAAAAATTAAAAACCATTCTCCAGACCCCGTTTTGTTTATCTTTGCCCCCTCTAACTTCCAGAACGTTCCTACGCCCCTGGCCTCTCTTATCCACATTTGTTATTATTTACTGCGGAGGATTTGATATTGACACGCAAAACGTCAATAGTGTCAATTATGAACTGGCAGTTTGTAACTCTGCAAGAAAAAAGTCTGAAAATATGTCATAATTAATATAAGAAGATGAGGTTTTTACCATCTCTTCTTAAAAGTCTTCCTCTTCCATAGACAATCAGACCAGGCCATTGTATGAAACCCAAACCATCAAGCTACCTTCTACATTATGGTACCATTATTACAAATGTTAAAATAAAACTACTTTTCAACATGAAAATGTTCATACCAGTTCTTCGTGTATTAATTAATTTCCATTCTTATCCGTACCGTTATTTTGGTTGCGCTTTAAGATTATGTGCAAACAAAAGCACACATTTTTGGAATCTAATCCCAGTACATTGTCACGAATGAGATCTAAAAGTACTTAATTAGTCTAAGAAATAAACCTTATAACAAGTGTACTTCTCTTACTTTTGCAGATGAAACCTCTTCGGCTTGCAAAAATGGATCTTAATTTGTTTAAAATAAGGCAAGGGTTACAGGCCTACACTAATGCACGACTTCCAGTAACCTGAAACCTTCAAATATACCTTCTTCTTAAAAATTTGCACTCCATACCCAATTTTTCAACGTCCTGATCGTGTAAATTACGGTTTACATATAATCTTTATCGATATTTTTACAAATTAATACACCACACTAGCACACACGTTCGGGGGACATTTTCCACAGCTTCAGACGCCATTTTGAAATTTGAATTGACCTTCAGCACTCTTTCCGGTTGACCGTGACCTTTTGATAAACTCACTTCCGTTCGAATTTTCATGATGTTAGTTTTCGCGCTCAATGAGAGAAGGCGCCTCCAAGCTAAAAGTTCTTTTACCCGGAATAGCGTCGGAGATAACGGCAATTTCCCGTGAGAAATCTTTCCCGCTTCAATTTTCAGTAGATAATTACAATAGGCATACGTCACGACCACTTCAGCCTATGAGAACTCTTAAACACGGGCCCGCTGAATCTGGCTGCTGAACTGAACTGAACTTTGTCCTTCGGAGTCGCATAGATGGCAATTATTGCCTCACAATCACGTGGTGTCATTCTCGGACGTAACGACAACCAATCGGAGCGAAGGGGTCGAATTTGTACGGTCCCTGGGGACGTAATGTGACGTGCGATTTCGCGCCCAATGAAATCTCAAGAAGAAAGTTGAAAGAAAGAAGGCGTGTCAAACTTTCCTAGGAAAGTCTGCAGAATTTCCCTGATAATCGGTTTCCGAGGTTAAAAGCTGGTAATTAAACACTTAATCACGGGGAAACCTATTCTTTCGGACGAAGCGTTGTATAAAGATAGCGGTATTTTCCTCTTATAAATATAATGGCGGAAGGTGCAAATGACTTACCGGAATCGGAAACCGTCAATAAGAGAAGAATTTACCGAAGCGTTGTGTGGCAACATTTTCAAGTTAACGAAAACATGGCTATTTGTAAATATTGCGAAACGTATGTAATCCTTATTTTATTTATATTACGGGTTTTAAAATGGGGTAGCTCAGCGCAAAAGTCATCCCAACTTGCAATGTGGCCTCAAAAATCTATTTTCGTGTCTTCTTTGAGGATCCGATGAGCAATGCTGGGTGGACTACATAGTTTTAGAAGGGGCAGTTGCCCACGGAATTTTCGTTCAACGAATCGGACCGTGTTGTTTCCGATGTTAATGCGCACGTTGAGTCGAGTAAGATCATCGACAGGTCCAACGGACAAACCGTTTCCGAGTTATGAATGATTTGGTACAGAATTACGTGTTTCTTTTCTAAAATGAAAAAATCCCACAATGGTAAATTTAGCAATCGGGAAGATTTGGGCATCGTTTCTGTAGTATATTCTACCGCCCAGTCAAATGTAAGCCACCCCGGGGCGCTAGGGATAAAAGGTTTGGATCTAGTACCAAACGTACACTCACAAGAGAGCCGTATTCATAAATATTAAGTATTCGGGTGACATTAATGTTTGACTGTAGCGTGTGGATTTTTGAGTAAGCTTAGTGCACCCTATCAAATTAGAATAAACATTACTTTTTAGAAGTTAAAATTGCTTGGTTATTTCAGATCAGGACTATCGTAACTAAAATTCGACTTTCAACTCAGCGGGAAAATAAATTATCAGAACTAAACGTTGCATTCAATCTGAAAGTGATACTCGATGTAAAAACAAGGTGGAACTCTACATACGCGATGCTTGAGAGAGCTATTCATTTAAAGCAGGTTACATTCAAGCCCACTTGCAGTGTGCTTGCACATTAAATTTGTGACAAATATTTACAGCATATCAACCTATAACGCATTTGATTTTGTTGTGGTGAGATTATTTCAGAAAAGTTAATTGACCATTTAGGTTACCATAGAGCACTCTAAAGGCCAACTCGAGAAGCTCACCGAACTACTGGATTTTTTTCTGCTAAGATCGTCTACTCAGTCTAGCAGAGGCTCCAAAAATAAAAATAAAATATTTCCCAAAGAGACATACTTAATACTTATTTAAAATATTATAAACTTATGTTCGAACGCATTGACGGATCTAGCAAAAACATCTGTTAGTTTAATAATCATCGTTGTACACCCCTACTATCACCAAACATCACAATTTGGCGAATACCCCTCATGCGTGACGTAATTTATGAACGGCCCCTTACGCTTGTGGTAAAATTAAGAGGCTACTATTGTTGCTGTGCCATCTTGTTCATTTATAAATGTGTAACTTAATGTTATAAGTGATCCCGATGCTTTTTACGTACGTTATACGTCAGTAAATTACTTGTTTTTTAAAATCTCCACTAGCTACGGATATAAAACTTGTCGAAATGACTGTGCTGAGAATTGTTTGAGTTTAACTGCGCTTTAGCCTGCTATTTTGAATATTAAAGGGGGACAGCTAAGCTTTTAAAGGAAGATCAACAAGACGTTCAATATACTAATATTTTATCTTGAAAAATAGTTTTGAAATTTGAAACGCAAAATAAATCCTAGTATTTTGGTTTGAATTTTCGCCGCCATCTTAGGGTCTGTCGCCAGCGCCAATACGCCCCCACCGTACGATAACAGTCAACGATTTGCGACCTTAGGCTTAGGTCTCTTATAACTGGGAAGTGACGCTCGTGCAAAGTAAAGAAAAAAAATAAAAATTAACTTTGCATCTATAGCAGTGCGCGTTTTTTATTCAATTTTAATAAAGCAGAGTGTCTCACCGGTTTCTCACCAAAGAATATTTTCTGCTGGATCGGATCTCGTAACATCAAAAAGGGCAAGCCTGCAACCAGAAACCATCTCTGCAATGATGTGTTTGAAACTTTGGTGGAAAGATGACGGTAAAAATTAAACACTGTGTATGAAATTTCATTTAAAAAGGGTATTTGGAAAAAATAACACTGTGAAGATAATCTAGAATGAAATAAAAATTATATATGGAACTCAAAACCGTTATTGTTATAATTTAAAATTAGGGTAAACGTTCACAATGAAAAACAATGGACATACAACCATTCGTTTCGGGGCCACTGACTCTGACAACACTATTTACTTAGAACAAGAAATCGATTTAGAAATTTACGTTTTAGAACCGCGATTTCTAAGATCATTTCATTTTAGTTCGACCATATGTGGCACAATTACCCTATAAGTTTTTCGCCTTGAAGGCCTATCGGCCGATGTACCGCATATTTTTCCCCATTAAAGCTTAGTTTTCTCCCCCACTTCTTGGTCTCTTTACTTGTTCGCGTTTTTACTACTCACTCTCTAGACCATTGGTGGTTCTCGTGTTTTTGCTCTAGCTGTTTAATATAATTACCCTAAGTTTGCCAATAGGAGCCTTTTCAATAAAAAATCATCGATAAGAGCTTGTTCTAAACAGATCACAGAAACGTAGGACTCACGAATTCCGTTCTACTACCCTTTTTAGCCTGTGTAATGCTTCCGCCGCAGACGCTGCGCCGCCTCGCTTCGCGAACACATTACGTAAATTTCGTCACTGGAAAAAGTGACGTCATTTACGTCACTTTCGTGTAACAAGGTATCATAGAAAATGTTTTCTTATTGTTGTAGTCGGGCCAGGGCGGTCCAAGGCGCCGCCCCGGTGCTTTTTTAAAAGGTTTTTCCGTTTAGACAGGGCGCACTCTACCTCTTTTTTACAAATCTCCAGGGCGTTCTTTCTTCAATTTCGTACTAGTTCATTTATTAACCATATTAATTTTTAGTACCTTTTATCAATTTACAAATTAATCTTCACGTTTCCTACTTTACTACTACCCATTAGAGAGAAGAAAGTTAGTCTGAAGCCCATGATTCGTCGGTATTCGTACACCTTTTAACAGACACGATCACCCGACATGAAGTTCAGTCGACCAAGGATAGGAGTTTACTGGTTGCTTTACGTTCAACAAACAAGGACCAACCAAGCTCTCCCTTAATGGACACACGCGACAACAAAAAGTTTCCTCCAACGGCTAATTTTCAAAACGAAAACTGGGACTTTTCAAGTCCTAGATTCAATTCCGCCGAAAAGCAAAGTACTTCATTTGCATATCTAAGACCCGGGACAGCTACCGCTTTCCCTAATGTGCGGTAACTTCGTAGCGGTTGTACGAATGCACTACTTGATGTTTAATCGCACCCGTCAATTTGAACGCCTTCTTACGCACTTCATCTTATTGTCGAACGAGATGATCTGAGTTGGAGCTAAACGCTACTCCGAGATATACAACGGTATCAGTTCTAGCGATTTCCTTACTTGAGGGGGGGGGGCGTAAAAGGGGAAGTGGCGTTCGGAATCATGGGGACTTTTCTGGTTTTGCTTAACTAGTCATATATTACCACCCTACCAAAATTGAGCTCCCTCCTAATTTATTCAAGGTTCATGGTTTTTACACACAATCCCTATGTATATAGAGATTGTAGTGTATTAGTTTCACGTACAGTGTAGGCCGCCGCTGCCGCCGCCGTTCGTTCGATTGCTCTTGAATCGTTTGCGATATTGCGATATAAATTCAAACGATACGTCAATCGATTGGGGATAGAAAACCCTCGTCGCCATTGTTAATTATTTTGAAATCGACCGCCAAGAAATTGGTCATTTACCAATTTTAGTGGGAACCCACCCCCCCTCCATTTCTTTGCGCTTTATTACTCTCGGGTCGTTTGCGATACAAAATCAAACGAAACGTCAATCTATCGGGTATATCAAACTCTAGCGTCTATCGTTAAAAAGTTTAAAATCGATGAAGAAGAAGTTGGTCATTTGTACATTTTAATGGGACGCAATTCAAATTTCCCGCATCCCAGAAGCGAAACCAGATAGCTTTAAGAGGTTTCAAATAGATGTTAAAAAAATAAGTCAATTATCATGTTTTCGCTAATTCTTTTACTCACGTGTATTTAAATTTTTGGTTTGATATACACGGTGGTGGTAAAAGTGCTCCCATTAGGCTAACGAAAATTTTATTTAATTGCCTCACATATGTGGCAAAGAAATATTGGATAGGGTCACCGCCGCTACCAGTAGGATCGATTTGGGGCAGGAAGGGAAAGGGGGTACCACAAGGGAGGATCCCCTACCTGATTAAACCAGAAAAGCCCATTTTTAAAAAACCGTCTTCACCGAGATTCGAACTCACGACCATCCGCTTAACAGCTTTAAAAAGTCTCGCCTTTACTATCTACGCCATCGTCTAGCTCGAAAGACCTAATACTATCTTGACCGCGAAAATTTAAAAACATAATATTTTTAGCGATCGCGAAATTTTAAAAACCATATAATATTTTTGGTATTGATATGACCGCGAAAATTTAAATACCATATAATATTATAAACTGACCGCAAAAATTTAATAACCATATAATATTATTAGTATATCTTTACAAGTCACCCGTGGCCACTGGCCAGCCGGTAATGATAAGCCAAATTTCTAATAATAAAATGCATTAACATTGAAGCTCAAGTTAATTTAATGAAGAAAAATACGTAAATAGGTTAAATTAAATAGTGTTAAATAGAAAAATATATACTTAGGTTACATTAAATACAAAAAATATATTAAATAGAAAAATATATACATGCATACAACATTTTTCTTCGCGGCTTGGGCGTGGGGATTACACAGCGTGGGCTTCTGGCATTCAGAAGGTCGCGGTCATTAATTTAAAAACATTCTATAGTAAAAACAAAACGTTGGTACTATATTACAGTGTTGTGAAATTAAATTTAAAAGAAACCAATTGAACACTGTTAAACTTGATATCATAGGTCGGGGGGGGGGGGGGGGCTCTGGGCTTCAAAGATCGCCAATGCCGTAGGTAAGGCTGGGGCTTGCGAGCGCGGTCGCTCTCTTTTGTATATTAGAAAGCTGATCTATGCTTGATTGAGAGCCGGGAAATGAAATAATATTATCACCTTCTTGGCGAACTTGTTTCTTACATTTTGTTACATTACCCAAATGTCCAGGGTGATTCAGCACGGCATTGTAATGAATTTTTTCTTGCAATTGAACGGTCTGATAAGACCATGATTTTTTGCACAGGGTGAATGTTTTATTTGTTTGTGATTATAACTCTGTTGGGGACTCTCTAATGTGATATTTTATACAGGGTGAATGTTTAATGTCAGACTGTATTCTATAATGAGTACTTCCTACCGCAAATTTAGGTACAGGGTGAATGCTTTATTATGTTCGAGACTTTTTGGTACGAATTTTTATACAGG
Organism: Leiobunum rupestre; assembly: GCF_980474605.1. Classification (NCBI taxonomy): domain Eukaryota; kingdom Metazoa; phylum Arthropoda; class Arachnida; order Opiliones; family Sclerosomatidae; genus Leiobunum; species Leiobunum rupestre. The sequence continues at coordinate 56,287,275 of NC_143393.1, read as the reverse complement.
ATGAATGTTTAATGTCGCGCTGTGATTTTTTTACACTTTCTGGTGTCAATTTTTATACAGGGTGAATGTTTTATGTTGAACTGTATGGTAAACCGCAAATTTAGGGACTCATGGTAACAAATATTATTAAACAATATATATAAATGTTTCATGAACAAATTAAATATTGTTACATGTGTGTGCCATTTGCTTCTGAAAATTTTTCTCTCAAATTTGGTTGGATTATAATTATTTCCCCGCTAGATGGCGCTGTTTTGCTATAACATTCTATATACCATTCGATTTGAAATTGAAAGGTTTATAACATAAACCAATTAAAAAAAGAGCTTTAACGAGCCATTGTGGAGCAATAGTCGAATAATAGGCGGTTTTATTAATTGCGCAGTAGTTTTAAAATGTTTTTCAATAGATGGCGCTGTTGCACTATAACACGCTATACCATTCGATAGGAAATGGCTTGATGTACAACTCTGATTTTAATCATAAAAATTATATCACCAACCGCTGAAGATAAATTCTGAGAAACACGAAAACAGACAAAATAGCGGCCATTTTTAGACATTATTATCTCATTCTATCGCGGAAAACCTTTTCCCTCAAAATTAGGACTTAATTGGCTACACACTTCCTCTGAAAGTTACTTATCGCAAATTATGTCCGAGACAAATGCTATTTTGACAGTACTAATTTTACATTTTTTTCCAAAATCAAATAGGAATAAAATTATTTATAAAGCCAATTATCTAATCCATAAACCTAAAGATAAAATACCGTAATATTTGTTTATAAATTTAATTTTTCAATCAAACAGTAATTAAATTATTTATAAAAACAATTATCTGCTCGATAAGCGAAGTGGTAAATTTTTGCGATAAAAAAAACACATTATATGCTTAACGATTATTTTTCCAAAATTAATTGTATTGAATTTTTTTTAAAACAATCATTTGTTCTTTAAACAAACGGTAAATATTGGGATAAAAACCGAGTAATATCTTTAACAATTATTTTTCTTCAATTAAATTCTAATGAAATTAGTTTCTAAAACAATTATCTATTCTCCAAACGAAACGGTTAATATTTAGATAAAAAAAACCGAATAATATCTTTAACGATTATCTTTTGTAATCAAATTGTAATGAAATTATTTAAAAAAAAAATAACCATTCCATTAGCATTTCGATAAAAATACGGTTAAAACTAAAATATTTGGCGATTAACTACAAATATCCGCAAATTTAACGGAAAACGGTCGAAAAATGCCGAGCACTAGTTAGGAGCGATCTGGCTAGTATAGTTGGTCCAGTTGATGTTCTTAGCATCATATCCAATATACTTCGATCTACGTTGACAAGATGGCCGATAGAAACCATAGTATATTAAAATGTCATAATAAATTATAATACAAATTAAATTTAAGAAACTGAAAATATCTTACATTTTGACCATCATATCTGTTACCTCATTTGAAGTTTTAGAGTGAGATGGTCTTCCAATTTGTGTTATGTTGCTCTCATCCAAACAATTGGAGCTTCCTAAGGCGGCAACTGATTCAAAATTACTGTTTTGTCTGGGTGAATCAATGAAGGACCTCAATTCTGATAGCAGAGACTTAGACTCTATATTAAAAATTAAATTAATTAAAATATACCAAAATTCAATATAACGTTTCGATAAATTTCCCTAGTTACCTTTGAGATAAGAAAATTCTTCTGAATTCTTAGAATTTTCTATCCGTAAAAGCCTGTATTTGACTCCTTATATTTGTCGCATTTGCACGGGTTAGTTCTGGAATTTGTGGCATCAGATTCTATGATTTCCTGCATCAAATTGGCTTGTTGGCTTTCTCTTAATAGTTTCTTCTACAAAATAATTTGAACCAGCTTAATATTTCCCAATTTTAAAACATTATTTTGAGATGCAAATACCTCATTTTTGTTGCTAGCTGCATCGTAACACTCCTTGTCAGGTATGTCAAGCCTACTTAAATTGTTACTTGAGATTTCAGTTCTCTTAATTTCCATTTCAGACCGTTTTCCTAAAATTAAAAAATTGAAAGTAAATGTATCTGAACTTTACACAGATATGAATCGTAGTTTTATTAAAAGCAGATTCCACGCCGCCAAAAACATATGTTTAATAAAACTAATTAAATCATAAAAATTGATATTCCAATACATCTATAAATATTAATGTGAAGCGGTAAAATGTTACTTTAGCCAAATTAACGTAAGCAAGCAAAGTGCCTGCGGATAATGTTAATTTCCAACGAATTTGTGTAAAATTTTTTTCTCTGATCCGAATTAAGTCTCATACTTTCTTCTAGGCTTAACACATTCCACATATCAGAATCACTCCATTTCAATACAAAGAAATAAAATATAGCCCAGTATATCCCTAAAATATGTAAATAAAATAGAGCATTAAAGTTCTGAGAGCTACATGCCTTCGTTTAATAGAGCATTAAAGTTCTGAGAGCTACCTGCCTTTGTTTAATAGAGCATTAATAGAGCATTAAAGTTCTGAGAGCTGCATGCCTTCGTTTTGTGTTCCCTTTGTGTTCATTTAGTGTTCTGGTGCTTTTTTAAGTTGGCGTTCCGCAGATGTCACGTTCTCTGTAAGTGCCACAGATGCGAAAAAAAGTGGACGGTCTTGTTCCACAGATGTTACAAAAAAGCACCCGAAAAACATGCGTATGAACGGAAAGCGTACACCAAGAGTACATTTGAAGTACACATAAGTACACGTGATAAACACGCAGTAATAATACGTTTTAGCGTTCTACAGGTGGCAGATGAGAAAATATCTCGATGCGTTCTTGCAGTCTTTAGGTGTTCTTTAAACGGATTTCAGGTGTCATGAAGATTTGCAGTGATATACTAGAAAGAGTAACAGTATATGTTACACTTCTTGTTTTAAAAATACACCTAAAAAATATTCAAAACTACTCGGGGAAATTCGGGAAATATCAGGTAAAACGGTTTTTGAAATATTATATGAACCCTGATTAATCAATAATAATGTAAGATTTTAGTCCAAAAACTGAAAAAAAATCTAAAGATCTAGCTTCAATATAAATTATTTTAAAAGGATCCTAAAGAATGGTTGGAAGAAGTGATTCTTTGTTAGTTCTATAACTTGCCCTTAAGAACAATCTATAGGATATAGAACCCCTTTTGCACTCTATCACCCTCTATACGATTTTATAGAGGTTTTATAAGAACCATTTGTAAGGGCATGAAAAAAGCTTTAAGTAATTTTGTTTATTAAAAACTAAAGAGCTTCCGTTTCTTAAATTATTGGTGCTGTTAAATACTTAGCCTTGAGTGGATAGTTCAATTGCTGCAAACTATTTTTAAAAGTTTTTTATCTAGAGGCATCTGGGTGAGAAATCTTAGAGTCTAAAGACATAAATATAGCTTTTGACAATTTTCTCGCTTTTATTTAGACACATTATAATGCGAGTTTCCCTTATTACGACGTACAAAAAAGCGATAGCCATAAATGGATTTCCCCGATCATAATAGCTGAGATAAAACTAAAAAATAGTCTTAGTAACCGCTATAAAAAATTTCCCACTGAAGTCAACAAAAATGCGTATACGAAACAAAGAAATAAATGTAGTAATTTAGTGAGACACGCTATAATTAGCTATTATAAAAATACTCTTGAACTGAATAGTAATAATAGTCGTGAGACATGGAAGTTAATAAACGATATAATGAAAAAAAAGAAAAAGCAACAGTCAACGGTGTCCAAAATAAGTGTCAACTCGTTCAATGATTGTTTTAACCCGGATTTAATTCCAACGAGTAATTATATGGTAAATGAGATTACTTCTAGTCGGGTAAACTTTGCGGGTTCGATGGGTCTATTACCAGCTGACGAAAAGGAAATCCTTGCTCTCTTTAACATTCTCAAATCTAATTCAGCACCGGGCTACGATGACCTCTCTCCAAAAATTATAAAATACATCGCGCACTATGTAGTCACCCCCCTGACCTATCTCATTAATCTCTCATTTGAGTCCGGTATTTACCCGTCTGGCTTAAAAAAAAGCACTGATCACTCCCATTTTTAAAAAGGGCGATAAGAGTAACCCATCGAACTATCGACCCTTATCTATACTATCTATTATCGCGAAGATCTTTGACAAGTGCTTTTACTCACGTATCCTAAGCTACTGCAAAAAATATAATCTAATCTCGAACAAGCAATTTTGCTTTCGGGAGAAATCTAGTGTCGAACCTGCCTTAGCCCGTGTTTACAAATCAATTGTTGACAGTCTTGATATGGGTAACTTCGCTATCGGTGTCTTCCTGGATCTCAGGAAGGCATTCGATACTGTGAATCATGAGCTCCTCTTATCTAAACTATACTCTCTAGGTATCCGTGGACTCCCCTATAGTTGGATTAAATCCTATCTTTCCGAAAGAACAAGCCAAACAAAGCACAATGGCCTGATCTCTGGCAGCCGTCCAATACTTTAAGGGGTCCCGCAGGGTTCAATTCTTTCCCCCATATTTTTCAACCTATTTAGCAATGACATCACTGAAATTGACGATTGCCTCACTCTTTTTGCGGATGGCACCCTGGTATTGGAAGGCGGCCGAGACTTGAACTATCTTATTAATGACATCAACCAAAAACTTAGAAAAGTGCATATCTGGCTGAAAAAGAACTTTCTAGACAGTTTCATGGTTTTTTCAAATATTAATAAAAACCGTACATACAATAATTATGTATTCCTTGGGCAAACCGCTTTAAAAGAAGTCACTACTTATAAATACTTAGGACTATGGTTTAATCCGCACCTTACCTGGTCAACGCACATAAATAACCTTGCTAACAAAATCTCATATAATATCTACCTAATTCGAAGAAATCGGAAAATACTAAATAAAAAAATTATAATCCAACATTATTATTCCCTGATATATTCACATTTATGCTTTGGTATTTAGATCTGGGGGAATACCTCCCAAGTCAATCTAAAGAAATTATTACTTATTCAAAAACGAGTTATTCGAATAATAGATAATCAATCCTATATAGCTCATTCATCGCCGATATTCGCAAAATATGACCTTCTTAAAATAGAAGAAGTCTATGACTATTTCTTACTAATATACATCTACAAATCCCTCAACACGTATTTCTATAACCCCTTAACTCAAAGCAAACTTGTCATTCACTTCCCTCGCAGAAAATACATCCTACATCTCCCATTCGCCAGGACGACCTTAAAAAATAACTCGTTTTTCTGATATGGTACGAATTTGTTTAATAACCTGAACCCTCCCACGGGTATTGGAATTGATCAATTCAAAACAATTACGCGAGCATTTGTCAAGACGTCATAAAACAAAAACAAAGCCAAAAAAGGGAAACTAAAATTTTGTTTCTTTACATCTATATATATATATATATATATATATATATATATATATATATATATATATATATATATATATATATATTTTTTTTTTATTTTTCCCCATCCTTCATCGTAACTTGTTGTATTCTTTTTTCCTCTTTTTATATAAACTTTTGTATTTTTTCTTTTAAACATGTAACATAGGTAGTTATTGTATAATTATTTTAAAAAAACTACAAAGCAAATTAAAACTTACGACTGTGTGTGGCATAAAAGTCGCTATGTCGACTTAGCCCTTACAAACTGTAAATAACCCAATTATTGTTCCAAAAAAAGTATTATTATTAAAAAAAATAAAAAGCCATTTTATAATGCGAGGCAAAAATGGTGTAATTTGATTACATATAACATCATATATTTTAGCAATAGAAATATAACAATTTGCCAAACTTAATAAGTTGCATACTTAAAAATTAGGTTTCACTTAAATAATGCCTTAAGAAAAGGCGTTTTGAAGGACAGATTATTTTACTTTTATATATTTAAGGTTAATTTTTATTGTTAAAAAGGAAGATATTCATGAGTCACGTAGAGGAAGAGGGAGCTACCTTACGTTCAACACGAATTGATTGATCGGTTCTGTAGAACTTTAAATTATGTAAGGTTTAAAATATTTTTGTCCATGGCTCGTTATACGGTTTTATTTACACACAGAGTTGTGTACAAATAATTTAAATTAAAATTCATGAGCTTTTTTTAATTAAATACTTTACCCCATTTTTTATGGCCAATATTTTGTACTTTGTCAAGATTTAAGGTACTCAGTTTTTTATACACATACTTTCTTTACACAGACGTTTGAACCAATCATTTTCTTTACAAATTATTTCGGGGTCATCCTAATTAGTTTCATGCCCCTAGTGTTCCAATTGGGTTTTGCAACACATTCTTTAATACAATTTTCGCGTTATTTTTTTCTTATTTTTAAGGTGCGCTTTGTTTGACCTGCGTAATTTTATCCTCTTGATAAACATAATTTACTTACAAATACAAAGAAAGTTAATAATTTACTACGTGAAAAATTGTTATATCTGGTAATACTCACATAATAGGCCCTTCTGATTTCTCCTATGTAAAATGTTGTCATAAAAACCGTACTTCTTTGTTTAAAAGCAAAGTTTAAGAAGTAGTCCGAAATGACTCCTCAAAAGTGTCCGATATCCAAATCAGCGCGTCGTGATTTAGTGAGGACATTCTTCCAGTGTTTAACAAAAAAGTATTGAGGTTCTATAGTGTGTTCCAAATTGCGATATCCGGGCATTGTTCTCAGAAACTATTACATATAGAGAATTGAAGTTAGCAGAACTTTCTTTGTAAATTTCGGAAAGATTGGAAACAATTTCGATGTTGCGTTTCGAAAAGAAACAAATTTTGTTACGATAAAAATAACAGTTAGTAGGAGTAAAATGCTATTTTCAGAAAATGTAATCCAAATGGTCAGTTCTAAAGAAGTATTAAAACAAATAAATTTATTAAAGGAAAATTACACCCTATTTTAATGTTAGGTTCCTTGAAAAGGCCGTTCAAATAGCAGTATACTAATATATTCGAAAAAAATTATAAATCATTCCTAATTTTAAAATAAATTATTTTCGAATCGGAAATAGGGAACTAGGCTAGCGCCATTTTTTTAAAGCGCTCGTAGCTTCATGCATGCTGACAGACGGAGAGAGAGACTTGTGAGAGAGGAATATTTTTTTAGTAGAAATTGATTTACGTGAGACGTAGATGATGGAAGAGCCGGGGTCGCTTGACCTCCACTAGTAGTGTCAGGTAAAGTTATTTATTATATCGCAGTCGGCTCCCTGAGCAGACGAACCTTCAAATGTATACAGCCAGAGACGTGCATGTCATACTTGTTGGAAATTAACGGCGCTCGAGTAAAGTTCGAACCAGAATACTTCCAGGCCGAATTAAATAATAGGCAAGTTGAACAAAATAATCGTTTAGAAATAAATTTGGATGTTGACGAAATTGGGTAGTTTCCATTATCATTAGCTGTCAGTCGTGTTTTTGACGCTCTGATTTCGTGTATTTTCCGCGTGTATTAAGCCGCCCGGTCTGGTATTTTTGCTATATTCAGGTTCACCAAGTTTCAAGCTATTTAACCTATTAATTGTTTTCGCGTTACTACCGTTATTTTTGGTTTGTTGCCTGTTTTTCGGTTTTCCGGATAGTCGGTTTTTTCGTTTTTAGGGCCGTTTTGGGTTTTGAAACTTTTAACTTTTACTTAGTGCGCGCGCTCTATTATTTTTTCAAATCGCGTGCTATGGCTACGGCTTCCTCGATGGTTGTGCCTAATCTCCGTTCGCGGCAAAGAGCTGTTGTTCTGGATTCATCCTTGCCTCCACTCCTACGTTCTCAATCTGCGATTTCTCAGAAGCAACTTTCTACCTCATCCTCAGAAATTTCTAAGACCTCTACTGGAGCGGCTGATGTTTTGAAGACATCAACTCGCTGTATCTTTATACCTTGTGGTGCTCCCATTGATGTCGACGATCCTGTACTCGTGTGCGAAGAATGTGGTCTATTGTTCCACATTTCGTGTATCGACGTATCTATTGACTTCTACGAATTTCTAGTCTGTGTTGAACGATTCCATTGGTTCTGTTCTACCTGCAATTCTCTGGCGGCGTCTCGTCTTCGCGACTCTTTCGAAATTAAGCTGCTTACTGATAAGATATCTGATGTTGTGAATGATACTCGGAAACAGGAGACCAGATTTGGGGACTTTTGTTTGTCTAATAAAGCAAAAGTGGATGACCTTAATGCTAAATTGGATAAATTGAATTTGGCATATCTTGAGTATCATTCTTGTCTTACTTCTCTTAAGATGAAATGCTCGGAACTGGAGAACAGCTGTCTTTTGTCCCATGAGTCATTATCTCGTGCTCATGATAATCTTCTTAGAGCTGTCACTGGCTACATGGAATCCACTCTCAAATCTATGGATTCTCTCACCATTAAGCTGAGCACTATTCCAGTAATGATAAATTCAAGTGTAAAGAACACGGAGACGTCCTTACTGAATTCTATTGGCACTAAATTGGACGGTACTCGCTCTCAGCTTTTGCCTGATGGCTCTATTTTTGCCACCAAAGAAGATCTTTCCCAAAATAATAGACGTTTCAATGTTATTCTCTTTGGCCTATACGAGGATCTTTCACAGGAGCAGGTATCTGATTTTCTGGCTGAGTTGTTGAGGGCTAGTAATGCTCCAAGGTCCACACGATTGCTCAGAAGAAATGTTTTCTTTCTTTGATCAAGCAGCGCCGTCAAGATCCGGATTTTACTCTATCAGCTCGAATAGATTTAACTCCTAAGCAGCTTGTGGAACATCGCAAAACCAAGGGTGTAAGTAGACGTGCTACAAACTACGATAATTTCTCTACGTTTGCGGATTGTGATTCGACGGTCTCCTTTCGGGCTCGTAACAATAACAATGACTCTCTACCATTGGTTTCACCACGTCCACCTTATCCTTACTCTACAATACTGGAACCTCGTGCTTTTCCTTCCTTTCCTTTTCCTCCTAGTGGAATTTATCGTCCAAAAACTTTTTGCCCCCGCGTCTTGGTTGTCAACCGTTACGCGGTCCAACATTAAATTTTGACCCCGCCAACGATCACCATCCCGCCAACGATCACCATCCCGCCAACGATCACCATCCCGCCAACGATCACCATCCCGCCAACGATCACCATCCCGCCAACGATCACCATCCCGCCAACGATCACCACCCCGCCAACGATCACCACCCCGCCAACGATCACCACCCCGCCAACGATCACGACCCCGCCAACGATCACGACCCCGCCAACGATTACCACCCCGCCTATGATTTACTCTCCGCTATTGACTAATGCTTCTTCTCGTCTGCTACCGCGCGGTGTGGTAATAGCTCACTTAAACATTCGATCTCTTCGTGCTCATCTCCTTTCTCTTCATCAACTATGATATCGATGTTCTTGGAATCACCGAAACTTGGTTGGATGACTCTATCCCCAATTTTGTTGTTAATATTCCTGGCTACTCTCTCTTTCGTCGCGATCGTCAAGGTAGACGAGGCGGTGGAGTTGCTCTCTACTATAAGGAATTTCTACATATGTCATCTGTTAATGAGAATGCCACTAACCTTGAGATACTTACTTGTAATCTATTCCGAAAGCATACTCTTTCGATCACTATCTCTATAGTGTATATACCTCCTGATGCTTCAGCAAATGACTTTGAAGAACTTGGTGTCGCTGTTGATCGAGCTATCTCTAGCCTGGATGGTGACCTTATTTTAATGGGGGACTTTAACTTAGATGTTTTGCAGCCTCTTAAGCTAAAAGGAAGACTCCTTAAGTCTGCCACGTCGGGACTTCAGCAACTTATCAAATCTCCGACCCGCATAACTTTGACCAGTGCCTCATTTATCGATCATATTTACGTCAGCCGCCCAGACAAAATTTTTCACAGCACCGTTGTTCGCCTCGGCTTATCGGATCATGATTTAATTTTATGTATTCGACGGGCTTTAAAACCTGTGAGCATTTCCAAAATAATTCAAATTCGGTCCTATCGCAATTTCGACGCGGATTCATTTTCCCATACTCTTACTCACTCATTATCCACTATATCCGACGGTTCGGTGGATGATTTGTGGATGTCTATTCTAAATTCCTTGACTAATACTTTGAATCATTTTGAGCCACCTATTTCTCGACGGTGTACTCTGAACAACCCTCCGTGCTTCAACTCAGAAATTCGCAAATTCTCGCATCACCGTGATCTTCACAGATCTCGACGCTCTGGCCCGAATGCTGTTTTTCACTAAGCTCAATATCGTTTTTATAGAAATGCGGTTAACACTCAACTACGGTCATCTAAGAGTTCTTATATCAAGCGCGAAGTCGCGCAATCTCAGGGTAATTCTCTTCTTCTGTGGAAAAATATTAAAAAACACCTCACTACTTCTCGGCCTTCTATTTCTCAATTAAAAGTTGCGGATTCCGTTCTTGACGACCCCTTTGAAATTGCGTGTGCGCTAATGAGCATTTTACTTCCATCAAACCCTGGCCGAGTGTTCTACCTTTATTGGATTCCAATCGAGATCTTTCTTTCAACTTTGAACCTGTATCGGTTCAGGAAGTATTTGAATTGTTAAAAAAGATTTCTCCCAATAAAGCGACTGGCTCTGATGGAATCCCATCTAAACTAATTCAAGGGGTGGCGATTATCTTGGTGGATCCTTTAACTAAATTGATCAATCTGAGTTTCTCTACCGGGAGTTTTCCCACTGACTGGAAGATTGCTCGTATCTGCCCCTTGTACAAGGGTAAAGGTGATAAATTCGACCCCAACATGTATCGGCAGCTCGCTATTTTATCGGCCGTCTCGAAAGTTCCAGAACACCTAGCCCAATCTCAAGTCGTGCAATACTTGACGGACAATAATTTACTGTATGCCCTTCAATCGGGGTTCCGTCCAAAACATTCTACAATAACTTGTGTCTTTAATCTTGTCGAAGATATTTTAAATGCTTTATCGAATGGCCTTTTTGTTAGTGTCGTCTTCCTTGATGTTGCTAAGGGCTTCGATTCTGAGGACCATAAAATATTATTATACAAATTGGAGCATCTCGGCTTTTCACCTCTCTCACTTGCGTGGTTCGAATCCTATATAACTGGCAGGAAGCAATTTGTTTCTGTTGATGGGCAGTCTTCGGATCAAGCGGATTCTACTGTGGGGGTTCCGCAGGACAGTGTTCTTGGCCCCTTGCTGTTTTCGCTACATATTAATGATATAGCGCAGGAGCTGGATCATAGTGTAGCGCATCTCTTTGCTGATGACGCCGCTACTCTTTCTATATCAAATACCCCGCATGATTTAATCCGAATAATAGATACTGATGTTTTGAATATGGATGGCGCTTATGGTGACTTGCACTTTTCACTCTAGAAGAACAAGTCGGTCTTTATGTTGTTTGGATTTCCCCATACTCTTTCGCATTTTCGGAATATTCAAGATTTACCTAAAAGTGGTGTTACGCGTGTTTCTTCTGTGAAATATATGGGAGTGTACCTTGATGAGGGGCTCACCTTTACCAACCACGTTGACTATGTCTCGAAAAAGGTTAATCAGCGTCTGTGGTGTATTCGTTCGCTAAAGCCATCCTTAAATGTTAAGTTATTGAACACACTTTTTAAATCGCTGAGGAATTAAGGGGCCTAATTGTTCAAAATGACTTAGAATCTGGTCTTGTTTGTTGTCAAACTATACGAAATTATTTTAATAGTACCATACTTATTTGTTAATACTCTAGTAGGTTGTCCATGTCTCTATAGGTGATAATAACCTATGTAATTAGTTCTCAATACTGCTCTATTAAGAACAACCGATGCGATGTCTTCATGGTTTATATAATACAATTTAAACTTTTACCAGTATCTTCAGACACTTCCGCAGAAGCTCTCCTAGCACTTCGTATAGTTTGACAACATAAAAGACTAGATTCTTAGTCATTTTGAACAATTAGGTCCCTTAATTCTTCTGCTTCAAAGCCGAGGCTAAGACAACGCGGCGCTACACAATTGTTGCAGTTACAGTGCCTTTATATATCGTCAACATCCAAATTTATTTCTAAACGATTATTTTATTCAAATTGCCTATTATTCTGGTTCGAACAAGTACGGTATTACTCGAACGCCGTTCATTTCCAACAAGTATCATGCACGTCTCTGGCTGTTTACATTTGAAGGTTCGTCTTCTCAGAGAGCCGACTGCGATATATAAAACTTTATCTGACACTACTAGCGGAGGTCAAGGTTATCATAAACGACAAGACACGTAGTTACACAGACCAGTGAGATAAAATTTCAAAGAAACAAGATGGTAGTGTATGGGAAAGACAAACAAGAGTAGCTCGATCTGGTAGAGCCCAATATCAGATACCGATATTTTGTATGTTGTATCGAAGTACTAAGCAAATACCCATTCGGTGTATCTACTTAGGATAAAAAGGACCTACGGTGGTGTAGGCATTGAAATCTATTTAAGTAACAGATCGACAGCTGAAGGTTGTACAGAAGGATCACAGTAATGAGTTTCTATGTTAAGAAATTCAAGGGAGTAAAAACGTAAAGGAATCAAGTTTTTCGCAACGTCTTGAAGTAAAATCCAGTATTATAGAATGATTCAGTCAAACATATCTTTATTTTACAGTTATACTTCGTGGTGGAAAGATAATTATTTTAATATATATATATATATATCAACGCCTTGGAAAGGAACGTGCTAACCCTCTAATAGAATGGTATGCATTCAAAGGTAGAGATAATATTGGTTCATTTGATACGAAAGGATTGAAGCAACAATTCAAAGGCTTCATGGAAGCGTACAAAAATATTCTTGAAGCGCTTAAAGCCTACGGAACAACACTCGATATATCACAACCAAAATTTATTAAAATGGAACGATTTGTCTGTTGTTTGCACATCCGTTATCTTTATTTTTATACCCCCGTACCGTAAGTTGTATACATACCGGGGGGTAGGGAAAAACGTAGATTGGCCAAGGAAGATCAACAGGAAAGAGAACCCCGCCAAACCCAACCACACGAAGGGACAGGAGAGGCGAAGCACAGGAGGGAAGTCGCCGGAGAAATTTATTAAGGAGAAAAAGTGATTATACAATGTTTGAATTTTTTACATGAGTTGAAATATTTAAAATACTAGGTTAGTTTAACAAAGTTATTAAATTATGAGATTATTTTATTTTTTGAATTATTATAAAGAATTTATTAAATTGATGAGATGATCTTGAAGAAAGAAGTGAAGAAGAGATAAGATGGCATAAAGTGATGACTGGGATGGTGAGGTGCGATGACGTCGTGAAACTGAAGAGTATTTGTTACCCCTGTGGCGCCATCTGGCGGGAAGTTTTATTTTTTTATATAAATTTTTTTGTTTAAATGCCCTCCGTAGAGGAACAAAATTTGTTTTTGATTATTTTTTTTGTATGCCATTTCATATTTTTTCATATACTGAATAAAAACCGAGCCACCGCATAACGGGTAAAATAACGAAAATCGATTTCTCCTAGTCACAAAAGTAAATAATAATTAGTAAACCTACCATAAGAATTAAATAGTAAAATTTTTAAAACTCAAGCCTATAAATATCTAAATATAAATCTAATAAATAAAATACACGCTTTAAAACCCATAATTAAAATAAATCTATAAGATCATTGTCATAAATATTGATTGTTTCGTTTGTTAAATGTTAAGTTTATGTTTTTCGTTTGGTGTATATCATTTGTGAATGTTACTAGAAATAAGGCTGTTTTTCATTTGTGTATCCCATAATCCTACCTTTAATAATTTCCCATAGTATAACTCAAGTTTAATCAAAAATCCCCAATTAATTAAAAAGCCTTCAATACACTTAATTAACCCCTAAGATACTTGGTATGTCATGCGTGATATGGTTAAAAAGCCCCAGAAAAATCCCAGAAGATGGATATAATTTAAAATTCTAGACATAAAAATTAAATGAAAAATCCCCTAAAAATATGAAAAGTTTATTTAAAAATCATAATTTCGAGAATCCATTCATTAGTGTTACCTTCCCCCCGATAGACAATCCGGCGCCCAGAAAAATGGAAAATCCACCCAGAAGGTCAGATTGCACCATGAGGCGACAATTCCAACAGGAAAGAGCGTCTGAATTTACCCCCCTTTCTCCACGCAAACTATGTGACGGCTGACCTGACCCCTGCAGTGTGGAAGGTCAGACTCAGCTCAGGAAAAATCCCTCAACTTAGTTGCCAAGGACGAAAAATAGAAAGTCATCCAAAAGGGGTAGAAACAGAGACCCCTCCGCTAAAAAATAGTGCCACCTTCCAAACCCCGGAGAAAATATAACCGTAAGTAAAATCCACTAAAAAAGCAAACACTTCTGACACCCCCCCCCCTAGACGGAAGAACAACAAAACCAGAGAACGCAAGAGAAATAGTAGATTTTAACAGAAAGAGTTCGAACATAATCAGAACTAGGAGAGAACCACCAACCCAGTCCGGGATCAGTCCGCGATGTCCCAATAAAAGATGCATAATGCACAAATTTAACGGTCAATCCAAAAGACGCGAAATGCCCATCGCGTTTAATTTTCGAATGAATCCCTAAATCAAGGAACATTTTACCCGTTATGAAAAAACTATCAGCAGATCGAGTCAACTAAAGGCACCCCTCCAAACCCACTTTCGTCGAAGTATCATCCCACTGGCAAAGGACATTCCTGGGTTCCGTTTCCTTCTTTATCGAGAAAAAAAGTCGTACACGTCGCTTTGCAGTAACCAGATATTCGAGACACCAAGAAAATGCGCCCGCGGAAAGTAGACAACATGCCCTGACTGCGAATCCGTAACGTTGAAAATTTCCTTAAAACCCCCCTCACTATTCCCTGAGACAGAAAACTACGTTTAAGCCTACACGCCAATCCCGGACAAGTTAAAATATGGAGTCTAGTGCCCCTAAAACCTTGTTAAATCGATACTCCCCAATGATTCCCTTCATTTCCAAGTTAGAGTGTTTTGTCAATTTCCTGTGCCGAGAACGAGAAAAGTCGAGAGTCCCGAACAATACCCCTTTATTCCGACCAGTAGAAAAACCAAGCCACCAACCCCTAACTGTATTTTAACCGGTTTTTTACCTCCTCCACGCCAGTCTTGATTTTACGTTACTCCCCCGATAAATTCTAAAATCTAAAGTAAATTTAAGCGCTTAACGCAAGTTTTTCTATCTTTCTTTATAATTTTTCTTTACCGCCCCAATTTTGAGTTCTAACCCTCACCATGGCTGCCAGGTATCCCGAGGATACGTCCGATTTACGTAAGAAATCCCATTTTTAGTTTATCTATAATATTGTTCATTTTTATGTTATTTTATATCTATCAATAAAGACGTTTCAATCAGAGTTTCATTGAGAATCCTAATCACTGTCCGATATTATCATCTTTCTTTTACTTATCATCAACGCGCTGCTACGTCGTAATATAACGATACGCGCGGAGCGAAGGGGTAATATATTGCGTTAAATATCGAAACGGTTTGCGAATTTTAGAGTTAGTGAGGTATGTGATGGTTTTTTTATTGTATTTATAAATATATATATCGAATGACGAGGAAGACGCTGACGACTTGAAGACGAATACGAGAGAGACATGGACAACTTGAAGAGAGTGTTGTAAGTAGTTTTTGTTATTTTTATTATTCCAGAACGACTAGGAAGACGAGGACGACTTGGTAATGAGGTTTGGTATGTTTTTATTTTTTATTTTTAATGACGACGTGAAAGACGTGGACTACTTGTGAAAGTCTCTTTTTTAGGATGACGAGGAAGTAGACGTCTTCAAGAGAGCGTATGGTAAGTGTTATTTTAGTATTCCAGGACGACGAGGAAGACGTGGATGTCATGAAGAGAAAATGAGGTAGGTGCTCTTTTTTGGACGACGTGGGAGACGTGGACGACCTGAAGAGGTATTGTTTTTATTTTTTTTTTATGGTGAGGAAGACGTGGACGACTTGAAGATAAATTATATTTTTTTTCGACGAGGAAGACGTAGACGACTTGAAGAGGAATTGGTTCGTTTTTTTTTTCATGATGAAGAAGACTTGGATGAATTAGGGGGGAATTGTTTTTTTTTTGTTTGTACAATAAATCAGGAAGCAAAATAAACTCTCTCGCCGAATTAAGATGGAATCTTTTTGCACGTTCTGGAAAAGAAGGTCGACAACTTCCGCCAACTCAAGGGACACGGATTCCGCATGTCTCCGGGCTTACTATATGCCACTTGTTTGGAAACTGTCCTGCAAGCCGTGTCCCTCAATTCCGAGTACAACTAATTATCATTTTGAAGAGACACTGGATGGGAAGCCGGCAATGTGTTTAAGAATACCAGCTCCACAGGCTTTGCTTGAACTGCGGAAATGTGGATGTGGATCTAGTACAAATCGTTGTTCAAAATTAAACTGTTCGTTTTTGAAAAATGGCTTACAATGTACCGATATGTGTTCCGTCAAATATAAACCATAGAGGAAAGTGTTATAGATCTAGTTTAAAAGTTTTATCATTTAAAAAAAATATGTTTATTGATGTTCAGATAAAATGGATTATTTTCATATTTTTCTGCAGTTATTACACTCACTTCACGTCACACCATAACGCCCCTTAGTTTTCACTAAAGAAAGTTCATATTTAAAAAAAAAAACAATCTAAAAAGGCGACGCACACCGCGCATTCTTTTTTGTAAACGTGTATTAAATAAAAGCATTTCGTGTATTAAATAAAAATATTATGGCCAATAAAATACTACGTCATAAACTTGTGTAATATAATTTTAATACAAAATGCGTAATAATAAATATAGCATCATAAAGTGGCAGAACTCTCAATATTGACTCAAAAATTCAGAAATACGACGCGCAATAATCTTTTGATTTTCGATTTTACACCAGGTGACCAGTGCTTAGTGTAAACTCACGTATTACACAACGTTTTATAGGAAATAGTACAAGTAATATTTTAATTCCAAGGCCCAAATTCGTATCACGACCCGTTGGAGCCGCAGAAGCCAAAATCCGGAAATAAATAAGATGCCAGCCACTTTTTGACTTGTTGCCCTCATTTGACAACTGGTCAACAAGAAAAATCGGATTCTCCGTATCAAGTCAATTTTGGCCAATAGTGCCCTGACTAAAACGATTTCACGCAATTTTTAATCGCGTAAAACTAAAAAATAACTACCAAACCAGAATCAACAATCGAGTTGCTTTTCTTATTCTTAGAATTTTGTCTCGGTTTAAAATTAGAGATTAAGTTAGCTAAATTTAGAAAATGTTATATTAATCGCAACGTTGTGAACTGACAACAACGCATTATTTAAATAATGAGGACTTATTGTGAAACCGCTAGAATTGTTTAAAAATAACATGAATCTTTACTACGACCGGCTCAGTATTTAATTAAACCCAGAAACGGTCATTTTGAAAAGACTTTTAATTATGTGTGCCTTTCTATCTTAAATTTCTCTGACTAAAACATTTGTGACGAATTACTCACAAAATATAAATTTTAACGTTATTGATTTATACGATATTGTCAGACTTTTCTAACTTGAACATTTTTAAGTTGTTATAAATTTGCTCACTTCACCGATAAAACACCACCGATGATTTTCTGCCAACCATTTGATTCGAGAACCACTACAGATCGTCAGATTTAAGAATGTTCATGGTTTTTGTGAACTCATATTTCTCAACCTTACAAATATATGTTGATGCTACATTTCTTACTCAATTAGACCTATAGAATACGCATACGTAACGTCAACACCTTATTGAAAGGTCGTTTTGCATTAGAAAAAACGCTTGTGTTATCTCCAGTTGATAAACACTTGTTTCGTTATTCATATTTTTGGGAGTCGCGTCATCACGCGATTTCACGGATTTGGGAGTCGCGCCATCACGGGATTTGACGGATTTGGCAGTCACGCCTTCACGTGATAAAACGAATCTGGGAGTCGCGCCATCACGCGATAAAACGAATCTGGGAGTCGCGCCATCATGGGATAAAACGAATCTGGGAGTCGCGCCATCACGGGATAAAACGAATCTGGAAGTCACTTCATCAGGCGATTCGACTGATCCGGGATTCACGCCATCACGGGATTTGACGGATTTGGGATAAAAGGAATATGGAAGTCGCGCCATCAAGCGATTCAACTTATACACAGCAGGCTACCCAATCATGCTAGGCGACTAGTTTCCCTGGACCCTCTCTGATAGGCTGAGCCGAAACTCAGTTTCCAAACCCATATCTGACTGAAGTCGGAGGTGGTGATAGAACCATTTGAACAGAGCTTACATCTCCCAGTGAACCACTGTTCTTATGGTTTACAAGACCCAGATCCCAACTCCCCGGCAAAGCCACTAGTTATTGCACCCACCGACCCGTTTTGAGCTCTCAACACGAAAAAGTACGGCCAGGTCGCCTTCTTCATATGCTGTCATCACAGCTCTTTTTCCAACCTGGACATTCGCTGGCGTTTTCAAATTCCGGAACCGAATGTACTTCGTCGCATCGTTGGTGCTATGCTGCGTGACCCCGGAGTCAAAATACCAAGCATTATCCGACGTTAAGTGGATAACCAAGCCGTTTGCCGCAAAGAGATCTCCGTTGCTGATGCTGCGGTCTTACGGTTGCATTAACTACCATCCTCATTCTTTGGGTACGGTCCGGCCTTGACGAAGTGACCCAGCTTAGAGCAATAAAAGATTTTCGGACCGTTGCGTTAGTTTCTATTTCTCCTGTCACCCTCGGTGACCGACGTCTTCGGAACGTGGTTGAAACCCCTTTTGACTCGTCCTTTCTAACTCGGGTTACACGGCGGATCATCAGTCTCTCCAGTTCAGTGACCGTCTGCTTTCCTTCGGGTAGGGTGTCTCACAGCATTCCAATTTCCCGAAACTCATCTTTTGGCAGGGATTCTAAGATACAAGCTATGGTAATTAAATTGCGGCTCGAGAATGTTAGGAACACCCGCGGACACAAGGGCACGTTTTAAAATGTCATTTACCGCACTGTGACGGGATAGCCGGCCCGAGCTCTTTTTGCAGCTTAACCCATTAGAATCAACGTCATACCCGCATACGCACGTGTGTGGGACACATAAATAAACATACAGTATTTTACCGTCATCTTTAACAGTTTTATATTTATCCGCAAATGTGCGTTGACTTAAAAGTATCTTAATTATACACTTTTTAAAAATAGTGTTTCATTTGTATATTAAGCTACTGCAAAGCGGCCTAATTGTGTACAGAAATGCTAGGTCATATTTTATCTAGAAAATATCATACAACGAGAAAATTCGTAAATTAAAGGTAGAATTGGTTAAATGTAATTGATAAAATTCATATAAAATGAACTTACAACACATCTGTTTACTTATAGGCAATTTCTCTATGAAATCCCTACAATAAACCGCAAAACATTGCAGTTGCATTAGGAAGAAACTAAGTTATTCACGTTTGTGGTTATTCAGATTGCAAATTGCGGTTGTGGTGATTTTTTCCTCGAGCTATAGCTTTAAATAAGAGTTGAAGTATAAAATTGATAATCTAGCTTTTGTAATGTTGGAAATCTCAAAGTAATCACAATTTTTAAACTGTGATATCGTGGGAATTTTTTTAATATCATCAAATAAGGTGGGGATTCCGAGTGGTTAGTACTTTCGCTTTGCTGCCAGAGGAGACATTATCGATCTTAGCTTGTGGCACTGGGGGAAAAACTTTGAACCACACCTGCGTTGACTTTGTAAGTTTTTCCGCTCTGCTGAAATGGAAAGCCGTTTTCCTCCGAGTTCTTCGGTTTCTTTGTACTATAATCACACCAATTTGATTTGTTAGAACCCTATTGCATTTTCAGATTGTTAAAAATTAAAAAATTTATTTTGTTTATTGCTTTTGATTATTATTCTAGAACTACGAGAAACAAGTTTATATAAAGGAATTTAGGATGGGTGGTCCATTCTTTAGCCAACAACCAGATCCTTTTCTAAACTATGGATATTCCAGAATATATTGTGGAACGGTGGAAGAAGATGCAATCTTGCCTTCTCCTCAATCACGAATGGATTTCGATTACACATTAATTAAAATTGATGATGCGGTATGTCATAGAAATAAATCATTTTAATTTTGGGAACAACACATTAACCATGTTTTAAAGCGCACTCAAAAAATAAGACGTTTTTACTAAGTATATTTAATGATAACAAATGGTTAAGCATTGACTCTTATGGGATTTTAAAAAAAAATTCATGAATTTCCAAAACAATTTGTGACATAAAAGACCATTGTTTGAATTACTCTGCCAATATTTTCATATTTTGACTACGAATTGACAAGGACAGCCTTTTTTCAACCGGGGAAAGATATACACGAATAACTTATATATCACACTCACATGGGAAGCCAGCAACACATATGTGGTTAAATGTGTAAATTTTCTGCCACACAATACTCTATTAAAGGTTAAATTAAAAAAACGATACTATTTCGTAGAAATAATTTATCCTTTTTCAAGAAAATTCTCTTTTTATTGATCATTGGGCAGGCATGGGTAAAATCGCGAGTAAATAGTTGCCTTTTGCTCTTGCTCAAGAGTAGGAGTAGAAAAAGTTCAAATTCGTACTCTTTCCCCATTTTAATTTCGCTGTTGAATACTCCCCGCGAAGAGTACATTTTTTACTTTATCGTCACTCGCCGAGTGAGACCTTTCGAAAGAGTACATTTCGTCAAGGTCATCGTTTTTACTCTTTTTGTTGGCGGGACATTCGAATTGCATATAGAAAGGTGTACTTTAAGAGGCCATGGTACTTCAGTATTTACTTTCTTCAGCAATATTTTCAATGCCACTTATTTATTTTTCTATTTGGACAATGAATTTTTATATTTGAATTTTCTACTTTACTGTCTGAATTTGCATTGGAAATTAATATTTAATAGATATTTTTTTTAATGAAATATGACTATGGAAGGGAAGGGGTTAAAGGTTGCATCTTGACATTTAGCTCAGGGGTGGTCTTCACATTTTTTACTCAAGCGTCATACAAACCGTATAAAAAGGGCCATGTGTTTTATGTTGTTGACATTTCGTTGTCTGCCTGTGGTTTATTCAGGATTATTTCAAATGTAATATGAATATGTATTCACTTTCTATTTTCGCGTTCTTGGAGAATTCCATTGACATATTTGTTTTTATATAGATTTACCATTTTTATCAGATGATTTAATAGCGTCCTATATATTCGAGTTGCTTTTTTAACCGTGTATCTCTATAATATTGTATGGGTTCACAGAAATTTTAGTAAATTTTAAACATTGTCAATTATTTCTGACTTACAGGTCTAGAATTTGTAGTTACCCCGCGTTCGTTGGACCGCGTTCGAGTGTTTAACTTAGATTCGGGAGAAGTCGACAATCTGACAACTGGTAAATTGGCATTCGATGAAACTTTCTTGGAGAAATTACAAAGGGGAACTTTTGGGAAGCGGCAAGTAGCCCATCATTTCACCTACGTAGGTAGTTAGCCCAAAAGTGACGGGACAGCTTCAAGCGCAATTTACGGGACCTGTAATTACTGCAGTCACACCTTTCAGGGCTCACATGGGAGCGAAATTAATTGGAGACGCCATCTAAAGTTAAGTAAGGTTTTATTATTGGTTTGTGGTTTTTATAACGTTTGGTTTTTGAACCTTTTTTACAATCTTGATATAGTTGATTCATAATATTGATCTGGTGCTTCCAACGGTGAACCAGCCTTTTTTCCAACTTAATTGGAGAAAAGGAAGCCCACAAGGAACCTGCCAGCCAGTCACCTCCAGAAGATTGGATTCCGGAGAGCCCTAGTGAACATGGTTGCCGTGACCGGAATACCATTGAACACAATTGAGAGCGAAAGTTTTCGCACTGCTAACCCTGTGTCGACGGTGTACTCTCAGCGCCAAATAATTAAGGATTTGGACTTCATTATCGAAAAAGAACTCCGACCACAACTTTAAGGATAAAGTTCCGAATCAACGAGTTACATTTTACCTCGGAACTAATTTTAAGAAAAATAATCGATGATATTCCGACGAAAAATATCCATTTGAAGTTTGGAGTAGCGGGAGAAGGGAGTCGGTGATTGGGGTGAGAACCAAATTTATCCACTCGCGCTTTAACTTTTAAAACATGGTTTTAGTTTTCGCCCATTTTCCGGGCAGTCACACCGGGGAAGCAATTTACCAAAAGTTGAAGGAGATTTTGGCTTATTTCGACATTCAGCCATGGCGGGTAAGATATTAATTTTCATATCTTTGGGCTGATAATATTAAACAAAAGATATTCCTTACGCATGTTTTCTTAGATTTCTTGTGTGTGCGCAGATAACGCAGCGAATATTTCCAAATCATTGCGTTTCGCCGGAGAATCTGCTCCGACTTTCGAGACACGAGGTACAGATTTGTCGGATGTGGACCTTAATTGCTCTTTGGTTCCACCGTCCACGTCACAGTCGTCCGAGGAATTAGAGAACGACTACGAAGAAAGTAATGTGGCAATCTATTGAACCAGTGAGGTGACGATGGTTTTTGAATGATTGTCTTTTTAGAACTCAATGGATCAAATGTTCATTCCTGACTGTCACACTTCGCCGGACTCTATCCGATTCCAAAAACTCGGACATCAGTTTTGACGAGGAATTTTTAGGGGCCGACATACCAGCTAACTGAAACGGAAAGAAGTCCGTGGCCCACTCGCTGCAATTCGTAGTGAACGGTGCCATAGACGCTGTAGCCAATGATCGCGCCAGAGCCATCATAAAAAAAATTGTGGATTAACTTTCTACAGTGGTCACCGAAGTGGTCCGAGGTTTTTCGACAAATCTGCGCGAAGGGGCAAGATTCGTAAGCCATTGGAGGTGTGAGATGGAATTAGACTTACATGGCTATAATACGCCTCCTGGACGTATTAGGCAGTTTTCAAAAATTTCCTTTGATCCCATTTTTAGTCAGCTGTTACTTTTAGCCTGACATGGTAAAGGCATTGGCTACCACCATCTTGTCGGCGCGTTTCGAAAAAGTCGCAACCAAAATTGCCTCTGCCGGAAGACAGCGACGTAATCCATATGGAGATTCTAAGGCTACTTAAGCCATTCAAAGAGGCCACGGATGTGTTCTAAACAAAAGGGCTAGTGGCAAACATGGTCATTGGCAAAGACCGAGCGAAAGAGTTAAGTAAAGAATACCGGTCGATGTTGGCTGAAGCCGACGTCTCGCAGCGTACTGGAAAATATATTCTTGGAAATATCCCCTTTTCAGCTAAGCTAAGAGTGTTCAGTAAATGCCAGCTTGCACTGCGTATGATGAACGCATGTTCTCCATTGCCGGTGCTATCCATAGCTACAGGAGGTGCCAGATCACTCTTCCTCGTATCGCCACTTTCTTAATGTATAGGGAGTACAGAGAACTACAGATAAATAGTTAGGATACTATCTTGAGTTATGTAAACTGTTTGCGTAGAAAGTAATCATAATGATAATTGAAATGTTAAGGTTTGGAAGGGCAACTTCCAAATTGTCACCCTACATTTAATGTTTCGCTTAAAATAAATCATTGTTTTAAGCCATTCAGGGGTTCAATAAAACCCCATTTCATTTCAAAATAAAGATTGTACTGATTGCTTATGTGGTTGCAATTTATTTTAGTTAGATAAAGCATTTTCATTAGCAAACCCAGGATTTACCTTATTCTGCCACACAACTCTGTCTAAGTTCTTTTTTAGACAAAGTAGGATATAGAAGGGGGAACAAATAGAAAAATAAACAAGTGGCATTGAAAATTAAGCTGAAAAAAAATTATTCAAGTACCATTGCCCCTTAAAGTACACTTATCTATATGCAATGGTGTGAATTAAAAATTTAGACAGTCAAAAGCCAAAAAACCAGTCATTAAAACTTGCAAATAAGTCGCAAGATGACTTCGGCCCCCAACCGGAGCTGTAATTAATTAATAAAATTTAATTGAATTGAATTGTTTAGGAAGATTTGTGAAAATACCTTATTCGGGTTTTTCTCACAAGAAATGGTACATCAACTTTGTGAGCTCACTAGAATTCTAATTTCGGCAATCGCTCAATTCTACACACCTTTTTTCTTTTGGATATCCAACTGATATATAAAAGAGAAATATATGGCAGCATCTGCACAATGAGTTATAAAGGACTAACTGAGTTCAAATAAACCACTTTCTCAGCATTTGATATCATCTCACAATCAAAGAAAAAAACGAATATACGGCGCTAGTCCAATGACATCTGCTAATCATTGTGTATCCATTCCATTGATGTCGTATGGACTAACTAACTTGAAATAAACTGGTCTCCAGCTACTGGATATCAAAGAAGTACATCACTTCTCCAACCAAGATAATATTTTTACAAGGTCTCTTTTATTCTCCGGTCCCCACAGTCCCATGGGTTACACAAATATACAGCACTAGTCCAATGACAGCTGCTTTACATTGTATAGCAATTCCAGTAATGTAGCAGCACGAAACCTTTGCTTAATTAGTAGATGAATATTTGGCAGTAATTGAACAGTTAATTATCGAGGAATGAATGATTTGAAATAAACTGCTATCTAGCCATTTGATACGAAGAATTATGCCACTACACCCATCAAGAAAATATTTTAACAAGATCTTTCATATTCTTCAGTCCCCACAGTCCCACGGGTAAGCAAAATATACGGCACTGGTCCAATGATATCTGCTTGGCATTGTTAAACCACTAATTTTACAGTACCACGGCCGTCTCGAGATATGCTTCGCGCTCATAGCGGCCCAGGCGATCGTACGAAAATCGCGTATGGGAAATTAGTTCAAAAACTCCTCACATCGTTTTCTGGCGCTAGTCTAGCCCCCCCCCCCATTGAGAAATTACGCAGCCATGTTATCGAATGGGAGGAACTGCGCGGAACTTTGGAATTTCAATTATTATCGCGTAATGTGTAATTTTTTGTAAAATATTTTTTTAGTAATATTTAAGTTAATTAATAATAAAAAAGGTAAACACCTCTTGAGATTTTTTAACGCAAAGTAAAGTTTTGAAAAACGTTATTAAACTTTGGACATTCTGGAGCCAGAAGTCGCCGTCGACGTTTTCTGTATATAAATGTAAACAGAAACACGTGGTTCTCCTTACAGCTGTATTTTTGCTATGTAGTAACTTCCAGAGGCCTTTGTTTTGTATTAATGTTTAAAAATTTATTTTAATTAAAGTAGTGAAATAAATGAATTTTAATTAACTAACTGTCACTTGGAAAATCACTATGAATGAAAATAGTGATGGAAACTTGGAAGGTATTTAAATCTGATAAATATAATAAACCAATGTGAATTTCCCACTGAATGATACACAACTAAAAATTTAGTAAACTAGAATTTACAACTTATGCACAAGTTCATTCACTTTCTCAAATTTTGCGGACAGAGTTTTGGTAATATTTGTGATAATTGGAAGTACAACCTTTCAACAAATTAAATCAGCAATTTCATTCGGTGATTATTATTCAAATCACATTGGATGTAAGGGCATAGAGCAATTTTGGCCACAAGTGGATTTCCATGTTTTTTAAAATGGCGGGTGAATCCCGGAGATAGGGTACAGCTCTCTCTATGAATGTTGTTACTATAGCCATTAACATGATAAAGCTTTGCTGCGGATACCTAAGGTTTCCTCTGTCGGGCAATTTTATCAATCCAACTAATGGTGAGTCAGAATTAGGCTGTGATACATTTTCAAGGCACAATTCGCAAAAATGTTTTTCCTCTAGGATTTGTACTTCATAACCAGCCAAGTATGCGATACTTGCTAGCCGTAAGGTGCATCTCTGTGTATCTGGGTACTCATAACTTCAGATGGTAACGTAACTTCATTGCCGTTAAAAATAGTTGAAAATCCATCGAGTCTAGTATCAATCATGGCTGATAGATCTGTGAAGCTGTCTTGGGGAACGTTAGATGTTTTAGGTTTTGTTAATGATATAGTGCCTCTCTTAAGGTAGGATTCCAAACTGAATATAGTTTCTCTTGCCATTTTCCTGAGAATGCTGAAAAACATTTCAATAGCATCGCTCGTTAAATTTCTTGGCAAGACAAACTGGAAACCAGATTTAAGGAGGTATGACACGCAAGATATTGTAGACAATGAAGTTATTCTAATAGATATTATAGATTCATATGTTTCCTTTGTCAATATTTTCTTTAATTTGCGAATCTTTAGACCTTGATAGTAATAACTTTCCTTAAAATGTCCCACTACAAACAAATCTTGCGTGATGCGTAAGCTTCATTGACCCCAAAATCTTTTCTAGATATGTTCTTAGTCCATAATTTGCATAAACTTTCATCAACTGGAAACTGATGAAATTATACATTGATATTCTTCTTAGATTCACAGAATGGAACACAACAAATTTTTGTGGTGGGCATTTTTGCAAATTAAAAATAGGCAATATTTTAAAACTAAAGTTTGAGAAATGTGAACTTAATTTAAAGAATAATAAAGGTATTTATTAAATAATATGAACAATATTGTGGTTATTTATTTAAAATTCTGATAAAAAAAATGCGAATACTGGTTTGAAAATTTTGAAAAACAAAAGAAACTTTGGTTAGGCTTAGCAATTAACTAATAAAACTCAATATAAGCATATTACTTTAATTAAATAAATGTTTTAAATGAAAACTTATTAGATAAAGATCAAATCATAAGATGTATATCCCAAACTTTCCAGAAGTTTTTGAAAAACAATGCAAAAAGGATTAACTAGTTGAATTTACCGCCATTGAAAACTATTAAATATCCCGCTAATTTTTTACATTTAAGGGGGGGGCTCAGACAGCGCTCCTAGTGTTAAAAGAAGGTATTCGCGGAAATACATAGGAGAGGAAATCTTTGCCTTTGCCGCTATGAGCGCGAAGCAGATCTCGAGACGGCCGTGACAGTACAAAAACGTTTTCTTTCTTGATTGTTACAACAGCATATAGTAAATGAATAATTAGTAGTGTTTGTGAAGTAAAATATTGTTGTCTAGTCAATGCAAGCTAAACAATTAATCAGTAACTCCTAGTCCTATAGATGATTAGTTGTAAACTTTCAACATAACTTCACCCTAAATGCATTATAAGAAACTACAATATACGGGGAAGGGGGCTCTTTCTACATTAAAAAACAAGTTGGCCAGCCAAAATATACCTCTCCTCGGAAGAATTGTCCCTAGTTGTATTAATTTATCGAGATGACCCTTAAAGATATATCTCCGCAATTCAAAGTTATTTACTGAAAACGTAATCCTGGTTCGATCCCACCCGGTATAAAATTTTAATTATAATAAAAATAATAGAGACGAGACAACCGAAATTAATTTATTCAGAATATTATAAACTAAGTAGGTACAACAGTGTATTAGACGTACTAAAACAATGCACAATTGAATTGAACCCACTTAACATTACAAGTTTATCGATTAATACGAAGCCAATTTCAATGAAAGAAATATCTACAGAGGGTATTTGTTATAAGTTTTCTCACTTACGCAATACTTGCCGCATCTTTAACGCTCATTTTATTTCAAAACTCGGCCACGATGAAGATAATCTGGGTAAAACCGATACCCTTTCTTAGTTCTTCTTTAGATAAACCCTCGTCCCCTGCCATCTAATATTCAAAATTTGCTAATTCTTATTTAAAAAACACTACACCAAATTCAATAACAGAAACCTCGTGGCATAAAACAATTCTTTAATAACAACAAAAAAACCGACTTTAAACCATTTCACACAAGGAACAATAATTTAATGCTAACAATACCGCCCAAACGCTCAACACAATTAACGAACTAAAATACAAAAGCCCAATCGACCAAATTTCGGAGCCAAAATTACCAATAGGAAAATATATAATAACAACCCAATCAATCAGGCTTCAGGGCAAAAATAATTTATAGAAAAATAAATAATAATAACCCAATCAGACTTTAGAGCAAAAATAATTCATTGGAAAATTTATAATAATAACCCAATCAATCAGACTTCAGAGCAAAAATAACAAATAGAAAAATATAAAATAACTCAATCGATCAGGCTTCAGAGCAAAAATAACCTATACAAATATTTAATATTAACCCAATCGATCAGCCTTAAAAACAAAAATACTTAATGAGGCGTCTTCAAAAGATCAACATCTTCAGAAGTGACCTTCCCAACCCTCGAGTCTACTCAACATTTCTCCGTAGGCAAAGTCTCCCTTCTCTCTTTTATTAATTGTTAACTCATCAAATTTGAAACACTGACGAAATAAATTGAATCCACCAACTGAGCCAATAAATTTACGAGCTTCTATATGAGTAAGCATAGAAAATACACGATCCCCTTTATCGGGTTGTAATTGCAACAAATCCCCGAAACCCAAAATTGAAATGCCACCGAACGGTTTTTCTTTACCAGTTATCTCACATAATCTTAAAAGGATATAAGCTAGCAAAGCCGAAGATACCATAGAAAACTCATCAATTATTAGAAGCTTCAAAAGGCCCAGTGTGTTCATCATTATCTACAAAGTGTCTGGACCTAATTTGTAATATTTCGCAGTTCTGCCACGTTGGACAGGTAGCATTAGCAAACGGTGCAGAGTAACTCCTCCTATGTTATTAGCAGCCAATCCAGTAGGAGCTACCAATGCCACACAAAGTTTAACTTGAAAGTGAGAGCATACAAATATGCAAAGACTTACATTTAAAATAAATTAATTACATTTATAATAATTTAATTACATTTATAATAATTTAATTACATTTATAATAATTTAATAACATTATAATAATTTAATTACATTATAATAACTTAATTACATTTATAATAATTACATTTATAATAATTAAATTACATTTATAATAATTTAATTACATTTATAATAATTTAATTACATTTATAATAATTTAATAACATTTATAATAGTTTAATTACATTTATAATAATTTAATAACATTTATAATATTTTTAAAAACATTTATAATAATTTAATTACATTATAATAATTTAATTACATTATAATAACTTAATTACATTTATAATAATTTAATTACATTCTAATAATTTAATTACATTATAATAATTTAATTACATTTATAATAATTACATTTATAATAATTACATTTATAATAATTTAATTACATATATACTTATTTAATAACATTTATAATAGTTTAATTACATTTATAATAATTTAATTACATTTATAATAATTTAATAACATTTATAATTTTTTAAAAACATTTATAATAATTTAATTACATTATAATAATTTAATTACATTATAATAACTTAATTACATTTATAATAATTACATTTATAATAATTAAATTACATTTATAATAATTTAATTACAAATAATATTTATTTAAAACATTCGTACTGACACGGATTGGATTCGAACATCCAAATGACGCTCAATTAAGAATTTTCACTCATATTAGATTCGAACCCGCCACATTAGGACGAAATTCAACGCCTATAACCACTACACCACAATTTACGACTATGAGTGCTTATTTTTATATAACATATTTTTTTACTAAAGACCAAGGGTTAAAATTCTCGATCTTATGCATCGCATATGGAGGCCATTTTATTTTATTTTTCATGGACCAAAGTCAGTAAAAGAGGCTAACACAACAAGGTTAAAATTCTGACCAAAACGCTACCGCCATCTGGTGAGACCTATTTATATTTATCTGGAAATATTCAATATTTTTAGAAAATTAATTAAAAATTTTCTATTTAAATTTAATAGAAATTATATACCAAAGGCACTCAATGAAACTATAATCGAAGTTCCTTTAAAAGTTTTACCACTATACAACAACCCCTTTTACCGGTACCCGCGTGGAAAAATTCCTATATTAAAAAAACAAAACGGCATCTCACCACCCAAATCGCCTACTTTTTCCCTTAACTTTCCCATAGCGTGAAGGCAACGTGTTTAATGGTAAAAGTCAAGGTACCTATATATAATTAATTCGTGTTTAATCGTGAAATATTCAAATTACCAAATATCAGATATAATAACTTTTTTTTAAATGACAAAGATCGCCAGTTTGAGCACCCCTGCTGTAGAGTAAATATCGGCGCCCTAAAACCAAAACCACGTAACTTTCTACATGAATTTTAAAAATATTCGTGGTTTGGTTTTAAGGCGACGAAATGGCTCTCCGTGACGGGTCCTCTCGCTTGATTTGTAATTTGTAAATTTTATTTGGTATTTTAAAGGTCTATTACCGACGTCATGCGCTTTTAAAAATTTCATTATGTTATCATAAATTATATTTGCATTGACCTACATTATTTAATATATTTATATTTTAAAAATGACGCGATTTAAAAAATTATATTACTAATCAAAATTTCAATGACGTCATTGTCAGCACTTTAATACTTATACTCTTTGTTACCATTGACACTAATAAATGTTCAAACTTCTACTGGTTGTAACGACCAATATTTGCCTAGCTGCTGTATTAAAATCGAAAACCTAAGGATATATTTGTTTATATTACAACATCTTTACCGCCGTTTTTAATAATCAAAGTATTATTTCAACGCGATGGATAAAGAAGAAACCAACAAACCATTCAAACAAAATTTTCATTTACGTAATGCTGCTAACACCAAAGAAATGATATTCTTCCCAACGAGTCCTATCAACCAACCCTCTGGTAGCGGATCAAGTAGTAAAGTTTTTCTTACCGGAATAAATAGTGAAGCTTCGGGTAGCAGTCAATCCTCGGCCAGCGCGTCCAGATCTCAATCCTCGGGCAGCGTGTCCGGTACTCAATCCTCAGCTACCGTGATGTCCGGAAATCAATCGTCGGCTACCGTGATGTCCGGAAATCAATCGTCGGCTACCGTGATGTCCGGAAATCAATCGTCGACTACCGTGATGTCCGGAAATCAATCGTCGGCTACCGTGATGTCCGGAACTCAATCGTCGGCTAGCGTGATGTCCGGAACTCAATCCTCGGCTACCGTGATGTCCGGAACTCAATCATCGGCTACCGTGATGTCCGGAAATCAATCGTCGGCTACCGTGATGTCCGGAAATCAATCGTCGGCTACCGTGATGTCCGGAAACCAATCGTCGGCTACCATGATATCCGGAACTCAATCCTCGGCTACAGTGCTCTCCGGAAGTCAATCCTCGGCTGCACGATCCTTTAATAACAAATCAAATAGCCAGCTTTCCCGACAGAAAATGCTCGTTTCCGCAGCCGATAAACCAATGTTCTATAACTCTTGAAAAGGAAACCGAATGATAGTTCATTCGCCGTCGATTGCAAACACCCCAAAACTTGTAAATGAAAACGAAATGGAAATTGACGAAAATTTTGAAAACGAGTTACTATCTAATGGAATAAACGAGTTTAGTGCGTATACAAGTCAAGTAAATAACCTTTTTAAAATTTTACTTTTTTTAATAATCAATCTCTTAGTTCATATGATTGTTTCAGCCTCAAGGAATTATCAACGTCGAGCAACCGGGCGTCAACAATAACTTCGTACCGGTTCTAAATCCGTGTCTAAAACCGAGTATAAATTTTATACCAAGTACTCGAAGACATGAAAATCAACTCTATAAAATATAACTGGATTTTGAGATGACATTGGATTTCATTGAATAAGCCTTCGACAAAACTGAAGTAAAAAACAATTACCTAGAAGTATCAACTGAAATACCCTAATTTTTTGTTTATTTTTTTAGTCGAATGAAGTTCGTAACGATCCACAGAGGCAAAGGATCACGCGGTTGCATCAATGATTCGCAGAGAGAGCTACCGCCGAAATAACATAATGGATAATTACGACAACGAGTTGAGATCGGCGGTAAACAGTTACGACTGGGAAATTGAACCTCGTGGGAAATATCTTTTTTCAGACGCTTTTGACTCAATTTTACGAACGTGCACTTCCTCCGAAGATATTTTGGTAATGTCATATTTTAATACATACCTTTTTCCGTAACTTACTCTAAATTTAGCACTCTTGTTCCAAGAACCAAAGAGGAATGAGCCACAGAAAAAAAAAAGACGCGCGACAAAGGATTATTGGCACTGAGACATATTATGTGAAAGAACAAAAAAATTATAGATATATTTTCTATGAAATAAAATTTCAACATTAAAATTTACTTTAATATTCAATTATTAACAATAATACCGACTATCCGACTAGAAACTACCCAAAAAAATTAATACGCTTAACCAAGAACATTATTTCTACCATAAGTAATATAAAAGTACGAAACTTACGAATTCCTGAATTCAGATTTCTCCTTGGGTTTAATTCACTCATAGCTATATAGCCTATGGTTGCCTCACACTGTATCTCAAAGAGGCTGCCCGGGGTTGGCGAAATATAAATATTTTGACGGATGATCTTTAGTAATTGCAAGTTGTACTACCGAAATTAGCAGAGTTATTATTTTACGATTGTTATTATCCCATATTTTGACTGCGGGAACTATTCTGTTCATAATCGGGTTTTAAGTATAGTCCAGTTGACTAAAAACCTTCAATTCGCCACAATAACACTGCTACACCGATTAAAAAACGCTGGTAACCAGAGATTAGACGCCTGAGTGTAGGCATACACTGCAAATATAATATTCACATTGAGATCACTTATGGATCACTGCTAGCGATCCAGTAGTGAGCCAGATGCGTGCCTGAGTGATCTAGAAGCTCAACTAGCATTTTCAAGTTGCGATCTTAAAGTGTGCTCTAGGAGAAATATCGAAATTCATATGATCTACTAGTGAATTTTTTTTCTGAGATCATGGAGCACTTTAAGATCACTTGTTCAGTAAATGGCACGCACAAGTGATACCAATGCGTATTGCTTTTATAGTTTCATAAACAAAGACATAATTAATGATAAAATATTTAATTATGTTGACTAAATTTGGTTTACCTACACAAAACGAAAAATTATGAACAATTAAACAATATTTTATAAAATTGAGTTAAATAACTGTGATTACATACAATTTTATAATTTCCTTAGTTTCAGTTTCATAATTTCAATTAGTCCAAAATAACTTTAATTTTGATGATTAAATTAAATTTAATTATAATAATGATTAAATGGAAATTAGTTATAATTATGATGAAAAACTGAATATGATGAAATTCAATTTGTACTCCCAACTCTCTCTCCACGGCTCTAAACCACTCTTAAACACGACATCGTCCACTGACGCAGGCGCATCTTTTTCCGACACTGTCATCATCGCTGCAAGCAATACTGAAACACTTCCGAAAACGATGGACGATCAACCGCCACCCTATCTTTTACCGCAACATTCACGCAATCTATCCGCCGATCACCCAAGTGATGTCATTACTACTACCCAAGTCGTCTCGGGTTCCGAAGCTGAATTCGAAGACGCCACTATGGACTTTCTAAGCGACCCGAACATCAAGGTAGTTCAACGCAAGCAACGCCCCTCCAAAACTCCACCCGAAGGAGTCCCTAAACGTGAACTATCTATGGACCCCCCGTCCAAAAAACCTAAAAAACGGCAGCAGCCCTCGAACTACTGCTATGACCCAGCTACTAACTCGTGGGCTGAGCTAAAAGGCCCTTTCAAACCTGTCTTCTCTTACGACGAGGTTCACCGTTTTGTCCACCGCGTCCTGAGCCACCCGGCTAAAGTCGCCCGCACCGTGTGTGCCGAGTATGCTACTGATCCCGCTACTATTCATACACTGTCCCGCCAAGTACTCGTTGTAGGATACACCGATCCTGCTGTCGTGGCCATTGGCAATAACGATTTACGCCGAAACGAACGAAACCGTTACTACCGACTATCTTCATCGATTCGAGATATTTTTCCTGATCTCTCGGATATAGATAACTCCCAGGAGATATAACCGGATTATTCACTATCGCACTAATATCTTTTATTCTATATACTTCTGATTATGTCTTATTTTTATTTTTTTTTGTACTCCTATAATTTTTGTAACCCTACAATAGCCTAATAAACTAGATATTTTGAAAACAAAAAAAAACCCGAAAAGATCTTAGGCGCTTTTAAGAAGAAATCGGTTGACCCCCCCTATAGCGATTAAGGTCTAATTTTTACACGGTTCTCGCATTGCTCGTCTAGATTCAGGGGCAGACGCCTCGTTTATGAGTTTAGAGCAATGGCGAGAACTTCAAGAATTATTAGGCAATAAAATAGATTTTCCCACTCAGGATGAGGTCGAATGTATCATATTAGGAGATGGTAAATATACGTTTACTAAGGGTTCGGCAGTAGTGTCATTTTCCATAAAAGGAAGACACTACGAACATGAATTTCTACTCGTACCATCCCTTCTATGTGATTTTATCCTGGGCCGTGATTTTTAACAAACAGTCTCCGCGGTCATAGATTTCGGTCGAGGTACGTGTACCCTCGGAAATCAGGAGGTTGTTTTTGACAAAAATAAAATGTAAACGGGACCGCCGCCTTTAGTTATAGAGGATATTAAAAAAGCGGTCAACCAAAGTCATCTGCCATACTCTCGACGTAAGGATTTAAAAGCCCTATTATTAAGATTCCCCGAAGTATTTTCTCGAAAAGAAGGAAAACGAGTCTGGTCTATCATGAAATACATACAGACGACGCACCACCCGTCGCTAGTTAACCATACAGGGTTAGTGAAGAAAAACGGCGTGAAATTGAAAAGCAAATTCAACAAATGTTGAAAGATCACGTCATAAAGCCCTCGACTAGCCTCTGGGCGTCTCCAGTCGTGTTAGTATATCAGAAAAACGGTAAAATTCGATTTTGTGTCGATTACCGCCAATTGAATAAGGTAACGAGAAAAGACCCGTATCCCCTTTCGCGAATCGAAGAAATGCTTTGTCGAATGAAAAAAGCGAAATTTATAACTGCATTAGATTTACGATCAGGTTATTGGCAAATCGTAATGCATATCGATAGCGCGCCGAAAACAGCTTTTATCACGAAGTCCGGTAAATACCAATTCAATGTAATGACGTTTGGGCTCACAAATGCACCATCGTCATTCCAGCGGTTGGTGGACGAACTATTCCGTGATTGCGCTCAGTTTGATATGTGTCTATCTGGATGACATTCTCGTAGTGTCCGATGATTGGGATCAACATCTTATTAATTTAGAATATGTATTAGCACAATTAAGAAATGCCGGTTTAACTTTAAAAATTGAAAAATGCGATTTTGCAAGAACCGAAGCTAAAATACTGGGACATATAGTTAACGAGACGTGAATCCATATAGACAAATCTAGATTCGAAGCCATCGAAAAATTTCCCGCACCTCGTAACGCGTTTTCTCGGTCTTACAGGCTGGCATTCACGTTTTATCCCAAACTACTCGATTTTGGCTGAGCCCTTGAATAAGCTAAAACGGAAAAATATTCCTTTCTGTTGGGGACCCGAGTAGCAACGCTCGTTTGAATCATTGAAAACGGCGATTTATCGCGCTGGCCCACTCTCGAATTATAGGTCAGGAAGTCCGTGCATATTGACTACGGACGCTTCTGACCTGGGAGGGGCCGCGATGCTAAGTCAGATTCAAGACGGCGTTGAGGTCCCGTTGGCGTACGCAAGCAGGCTTTTAAGCGCTGCCGAATTGCATTATACAACAATGGAAAAGGAATGTTAAGCTATTCATTGGGGCGTTAAAAAATTTCGATGTTTTTTGGAAAGTTTACCGTTTACTGTAGTGACGGATCACAAGTCACTACAGTGGTTATACAACGTAAAAGACCCGAATGCGCGCCTAGTAAGATGGGCTTTGTTTTTGCAGTCATTTCAATTTAAAATTGTTTATGAAAAAGTAGTAGAAAACGTAGTAGCTGACGGGTTGTCTCGCGCGCCGATCGGTCTGGCAGCCATGGAGCTTCGAAATGTCAATCTCAACAATCAGGGGGACAATGTTATATTGCCTCCCCCTCCCCACGCTATGTTCAATGTGTTTGACTTATCCGCCGTAAAAACCATGCAATTGGATAACGCGGAAACTAGGGAAATTATGGATAAGTTAGCAGAGGGATATGAGAAATTGGGAAGGCTTTTCGAAGTAGTAAATGGCATGATATACCGTAGGCCGTGGGGAACGTTACCCCGAAAAATGTATCTACCGCTACGTTTTCGAAAAGAAACTCCGGTTGTTACATGACCACCCAACGTCCGCGCATAGAGGACGAGATAAGACTCTGTCCAAGGTACGCTTTAGGTATTTCTGGCCCAAAATGAGGCAGGACGTGCAACATTATGTACGTGGCTGTCTTGTTTGTCAACAATATAAAAGAAGGAATCGAAAAACTCCAGGTTTAATGATGTCCACTGAAACAACGGGACACTGGGACATGGTAGGGGTCGATATTTTAGGGCCCTTACCGATGACTGTCCGACGTAACAGGTTCCTCATTGTTTTCGTGGACTATTTTACGAAATTGATGGAGTTGGTTCCGGTGAAACGTATCACAGCGGAAATATGCTGCGTTCACAAAGCTTATATTGCGTTGGGGTTGTCCAAGACGTATCTTTGGCGACCAGGGCCGACAGTTTATATGCACTCTATGGGACGGTACTTGTAATCTTTTGAAGGTCAAAAAGAAAACTACTAGCGGGTATCATCCCCAGAGCAATATAGTAGAGCGGTTGAATCGCGTAATTGGCGAAATGATTTCCATGTATGTCGGAAATGAACATCGACGATGGGATCAGTCCTTAGAATTCGCCATCAATTCTGCGCCGCAGGACACGACAGGCCGTTCTCCATTCTATCTGAATATGTGCCGTGAACCGCGCTTGCCCTGGAATTCCCTGGACAACGATGACGATCCCCCAGAAATCATTCACCACGAACGCTTCTTCAAGCAACTACATGATGACCTCGAAAGAACCAAGCTGTACATGAGAAGAGCACAGGAACACCAAAAGAAGTACTACGATCAACGACGTGAGGACATGGAGCTTCCGGTGGGTACCCTAGTGTGGCTGGAGACACATGATCTTTCCCAGGGCGCGACATATCATGCCGCGAAATTAAGTCCGAAATGGGAAGGGCCATATCGTGTCATCCGACAACTCACCCTACTCATGTACGAGTTGGAAGACGCCTTGACCAACGTCAGCCGAGGTTTAAAGCACATCAGTCAATTGAAACTATATTGGACAAATTTCGATGTAATAATTCCTGATGAGGCAGACTTCACCGTTGCAGATCCACAACCTTCTGGTTCCGCTCAATCCACTCATGAACGCAGAATGCAAGCAGGACACATTCGAGGTTGAAGAACCGATGACTGAACAGAATTACACCTGGGAACCGACTTCAACGCTCGAGGTCCCAACGATTCCAGAGGAATCGGACATCAGCGACGTTGCAGAAAGATCTTCAGTTTTTCGGACAGTGATTCTGACTCAGAGTCAGGGTCATCTTTGCCCGGAGACCCTGATGACCAATCACCAGAGGTCGACACTCCGCAGGGCGATGAAAGATGGTTAAAACCCCTGACTCTGGGTTGGATTCGGGAAACTGTGTCACCGAAAAACGGTAACGAAAAAGGGGCCGCTCTTGGATATTTATTATTATCCACCCCTGCATCCGAATTGCCGTCTACGGTCATTACCCGATGTTAAACGATACATAATAGCTAACCAAATAGTAAATGTAATTCCGTCTGATTTTACCTTCACCCGAGAGGCCGTATCACCACCTCCCTGGGAGGGGATACGTCAGGCCGGGATTAAACTATAATCAACATTAACCCCCGAATCTTTATTTCAGGGACTTTCCGTTACCCATGAGGTACTTATATATTGCCACGAGACGCATGACACAATGACTGAACTCGTGCCTGCTCTGATCGACTTAAGTTTTCCATTCAAGATCATAACCCCCACCCTAGCCGAGGAGTTGCATTATACCGAGTACGAAATAATTGCAGAAGAAGATCTCGAGAACTTTGACACACGTGCTACCCACTTCCCCAAGTGGCTAGTAAAAGGGAAGTTAAGGTCCTTGGAAATTTAAATCTTGTACAACAAGATAACGCTAGAAAACGTCCTTGTCGTCAAGGGCCGACGAGCCCTACTCGTCATAGGACCCTGGACTTTGAAGGCTGCGTCACTCCAGTATTGCCCGTGTTCTTTTTGTTTGGAACATAACGGTGGATTGCGTCATTATCCCAGACTGAGAACTCTCGAACCGCATAAAACCCTCCAAGGACGTTGGATCCTCAGCCATGCCGGCGTACTCCACATCGATACAACCACTGTTGACAATCTCAGTGCGGACGACCTCAGCGAAGCTATGGACTTGGGACAATTGACACCACCTCAGTCGAACGACAGAATTTCTGGCGACATAGATGAAAATGTCACTACAAGACTCCACAGAATCATCCAAAGGTAGCCCTAGCCGAATGCCGATCCCTCCGAAACTTCAGAACCCTCCTGAGGATCTGCAAACAAAAACTCACAAAACAGTGGCAAAACAACTCAAACAGTCAGTACGATCCACCACTGCAGGGAATATCACCGAAGGGAACCATTCATCGAACCACATACCTACCAATATTACTACTTCACGACGTGTAGCACCTTTATCAAACATCGCGCACATCTGCGGGGCATGCAATTGCCACCTCCTCGCGCACCCTCCTTGTGAACCTCGTCTTGGTGCCGCCGAATCTTAAAAAAACCGCAGTAATCGGCGACATGTTACAGGTGCAGGCAAAAAGGACATCGTGTTAACCGTTGCCCCCAGGCACCGAACAACCAAAACAAACGCCCCCGACAGTGAACTTTTTGACATACTCCAGTTACTATTATCTCCTGGTGAAACATTGTTTTCTCTTTTAGTCATATAAACATGTTTTTTGTTTTGGAGGGTGGATGAAACGGTCCAGGCGATCTCCACAAGATGTCGCCTGCGCCGTTGCAAAAGTCACCTCTCAAAAGTATATTTTCTTGTTTTGTTTTTTTAGCGCCGCTAATCACGTGACCCCCCTTCCTTTCATTTTTATAAAAGGCCTTGCGCCACGTTTAATTTCGATCTTCCCATAGTTTTTTACTGAGAAGATCAGTTAGTGATCAACGCTGTTATTTTCTTCAATTAAACAGTATTCTTGTGTAACATGACAATGTCATGGGAAACCCTTCAAGTTGAAGGTCTAGACTACATTGTAAGTACTATGTTTTAATATCTTTCAATAAAAATTAATTCAGTTCCATTAAATCCAATTGTCACTGAGTGCGTTATCCTAAGCAGAATTAAGGGTCGAACATAATTAATGTACAGGCATCTCTCCGGGGGGGGGCTTCGCCCCCCGGAAAAAGTCTATTGCCCCCCCCCCGGAGCTTCCCCTTTTTCCGACGCCACTGCCAGGCGTGCATGGAGTGCTACGGTCGCCACTGGATACCGGCACCCCCGGATGTCTGGGAATCCCCCCCGAACAAAATTTTCTGAAAGAAACACTGTTAATGTACACCGTGGTTACCGTTATTCCGATTAATTATTTGTAATTTAGAAAGATAACGGTTACAAAGCCTTGATTAGTAATGGGTTTAATTTTGACAAAATATGTATATTAGTTACCTGCAGATAACGTTGGTTAAGGATAACAACTATATCAATTTGGTTTATATCAAATTTAAAACACTAATATAAAATAAATTCGATATAAAATTGAATCAAAGGAATTTAAATGGAAACTTTGAATGTGAAATGTTTAACTACAGTTGGTTACGTTCATTATCCCTTACCCGTCATATTTTAAATCTTCATATGAACGAGAGTTCCATTTGTGTTTCTTGTAATCTTTGCCCGTATAGAACTAAAAGTTACGGTGCTTTTAAAGTTCACTGTAGTAGGAATCAGAATGTTATGAATGGGGCTGATATTAATGAGCCTAACAATACTTTTCACCATTTAGTGCCTGAGGTTGAGGTTGACGTTAGACCAAGCCCTGAATCAAGTATAGGTACATACATGGGGGAAAGAAAACGCCCCTGTAGCATTTTAGAGTCGGGCCGACGTCGGCTAGTGTCTTAAAACAGAGAGGTCGGCCTACTGTCGGGCCACCCCACTCTGAAAGGTCGAAATGTCCTAGTAGAAAAGTAGTCGGCCGACCGTCGATCGACAAAAAAATTCGACTCAGAAAGGACTATGGGGCGACTCAGAAAGGACTATGGGGCGACTCAGAAAGGACTATGGGGCGACTCAGAAAGGACTATGGGGCGACTCAGAAATGACTATGGGGCGACTCAGAAATGACTATAGGCCGACTCAGAAATGACTATGGGCCGACTCAGAAATGACTATGGGCCGACTCAGAAATGACTATGGGCCGACTCAGAAATGACTATGGGCCGACTCAGAAATGACTATGGGCCGACTCAGAAATGACTATGGGCCGACTCAGAAATGACTATGGGCCGACTCAGAAATGACTATGGGCCGACTCAGAAATGACTATGGGCCGACTCAGAAATGACTATGGGCCGACTCAGAAATGACTATGGGCCGACTCAGAAATGACTATGGGCCGACTCAGAAATGACCATGGGCCGACTCAGAAATGACTATGGGCCGACTCAGAAATGACTATGGGCCGACTCAGAAATGACTATGGGCCGACTTCACAAAGGCATATTTCCGACTCGGAAACGACGTTGTGCCGACGTCAAATTAAATCGCACTTTGGAACTACCACTTAATACCAATTTGATGCCTTAACAGTAATTTAGCTGAGATTGAATCGATAATAATTTTCAATTATTTTGTAAACAAAAATGAGCTATTTATATTAATAGAACTAATCCAAACAATAAACAAGACTGAAAATCTTTTGGTGAAGCACATAGAAATAATATAGTAGTGATATAGAAAAGAAACATTTTAATTAAGCTTATAGATTTTAATACGTAAATACAATTACAATTCAAATACTTTTAACAAATATCATTATCTTTTAATGTTGTAGTCTATGTTATTTATAAAACACATGACCTTATAATTGCCAAGGCCTAACCGCTCATGCAAAACATTGTTCCACAAAGCTATAATTAATTGATATAGATATATTATTGAAAAACTTACTTTGTTAGTTTCGATTTAATGTATTTCTCAAGATTTCAATGATTTTTCCATTAATTTTTAATAGAAATTTAAGCGCACAAGTCAACAATTACACCTCCCATCTCAAGCGAGTTCGCCAATAAACTTCTAACATGCTGCTAGTCCGGAGATGGCGCTACGAAAGTATCAACTGGCGCGTGCTTTTGAATTTTTTAAACTATGAAGCGTTTGAAAAACGTTTGTGCTCGTATCAATAGGCCTATTTATTAATACATTTTACATTTTTTAATCTATTTAGAGTATAATTAATCAATATCAATAAAAATAAGGAATTTATATTTTGAAATAATATCGTAAATCGCAAAATCCTGTAACACATGAAGTCTGTTTAGAGCAAAGACTGTATATACTTCGCTTACTAGACATGCGTCTCCATACAAAAAACCTGTTAACACTTTCGAAACACGGGAGAAGCCTTTGACCAGCCGTTAGAGGCGCCACTAGTAGCACTCTGACGCGGGGAAAATTTTGACCAGCCTCTGCTATCGTATGCAAGTTGAGCCATTGAACACGCCAGTCTATTTATATATAGTCTTTGGTTTAGAGTCGGGGTACCGTCGAAAAGTCGGTTTATAGCATTGAGTTGAAAATAAATAGAGGTACAACTAAATCTGGCTGGCGCGGGATCAATTTCGTTCCATAAAGAGACTTTATCAACTTTATCGTTCTAATTAGTTGTATTAACACAATTTTACCCAATTTTGGTCATTTAACCCAAATTTTATCATTTTACCTAATGTTAGACGATATTAGTTGGTTTAACACAATTTTATTCAATTTTATTTATTTTTTTCTGTTTTACTCAATTTTATCTTTTTATCCCATTTTAGACGCTATTAGTTGGTTTAACACGATTTTATCCAATTTTAAACATTTTATGTCATTTTACCCAATTTTTGTCGATTTCAAAAATAAAATATGACAATACCGTTATTAGGTTAAATTTGGCTAATATGAAATTCATTGCAATTTTATGAAGTTTACCAAAATTTTATGAATTTCACCCAAAATAGTTAAAATGTAGCCTTTTAGTTGATAATTGAATATTTTTTGATTTTTCGAAAAATATTCACAGTAATTACCCTGTGAAACCGAGAAAATGCCGTGCTTTTTTAAAATGTAGATTTTTTTCATTTTAAGTTGTCAAAAACATTTTCGGTTGCTATGGTAAAACGGAAGCGC
Organism: Leiobunum rupestre; assembly: GCF_980474605.1. Lineage (NCBI taxonomy): Eukaryota > Metazoa > Arthropoda > Arachnida > Opiliones > Sclerosomatidae > Leiobunum > Leiobunum rupestre. Next base: position 56,244,825 of record NC_143393.1, on the reverse strand, counting down.
AGCGTAACTTTTCCCTTGGTGAAAATTCATGTTACCCCAAGGTCTACATACCCCTCGAGTTTCATCAAAATCGGTGATTAACACCTCGGGTACACTCCTCGTTAGTTAATTAGGTAATGAAAATAACAAGTTCGTCATAGCAGGCCTTAGATTTCTTTTACAAACCTTAGTTAATTAATTTTTTTTGAGAATAACATGCTAATTTTAGATAAGTTAACCATTTACTTGGTACACGCAAGTGAGTGAAAGATAAGCTAGTACTCTCTAATCAATCTTAAAAACCAATTTATTGAAGCAATGCAAGGTTTGGGAATTGAAATTCTCCGTGTGCCCGATAAAGCATAATTTGGAGTGACCAGTTGAAAATTATCGATGGTACGCTTACGTTATTATTTCTCGCTCGTAACAGGCGTCACATAGAAAATCTTTCAAAAAACCCCACAGAAAGAAGTCCATGGTGACTGGATTCACATCACTCCACATGTGATTTGCTTAATCAGTTACAAGAGTCAAAACCTTCTAACCAAATCTCCATCATGAAGAGCTTGACGGAGTGTTGCCCGATAAGAGTGGACGTTGTGCTCGTTAAGGATACTCCAAACGCAGATTCTGGACCATACGAACTCTAGCTTCTTCTTCGATGTTTCGACGACCAGCTCTTCGGTATGTTGGATTACCATCTACATGGATTTGGAAATCTATAACCGCTCCGAGAACGGTGATGTGATGGAAAATCTGTCAGGATACCGCATACTGAAAAGTTGACATACGGTACGAGCGTTTCGATAGGCTTCGCCAAAAATAATTTGACCATTAAAGTTCGCTGCTCAGCGGAATACACAGGCGTTGTTGAACTTTGCAAACTTGCAAGACTAAGGGCCCGTTCCAGAGACATGTTCAAGTCTCGTAAGCTTAAAAGTTACGAAAGCAAATCTACGAGACCCGAACTCTCGTATCTTAAACGCGTTCCAGAGACCACTTTTCAAGAATTCTTAAACTCCCGCTCTCGTATCTTTAACCTTTTTTTTTAAATAACTCCTCCCCCTGCCATAGCCAATAGAAACGCCGGAAAATATTGGTGGAAAGCGAGTTACTTCGATCGCTCAGTTAAGCCTTAGCTTTGATTTGTTTATTCTTTCTTGCATACATCGTAAATTTTCCACTTTCGACTTCGTAATCTCGGCTAGTTATCAACTATTTTATTAAATATAATAAATTTTATTTCTATATTTTCGAATTTTGTTGTTATTTCATTTTTTTATATATTATTTACATCTATTATTCATAAACACGAAATAGATTTAAAAATGGGAAAAGCAAAGAAGTTTAACCAAGGTTGAACGAAAGGGAAGCAATTTTGGCTGGGCTTGAAGCTAGAATGGGTTTGGTCAACAGAGTTATGAGAATAGTGAAAGCCTAAGATGTCATAAGGATCAGAAAAGCAACTGGGGGTGGTCCACCACTAGCCTTCACAATCTCGCTCGAGGTTTTATTTTTAATTGGCAGAATAAAAACGAATTTCCTTAAGATATCCTGAACTAATAACGTCTAACGGTAATTTTTATTTAAAGTTTGTAAAATAGGGAGGTCTAATAAATCGGCCATAAATGTCTCATCAATCGTTGTTACATACAATTTGGTACGTTTAAAATTTAACCTCCTAGCTCTGTGTTGTGTGTAGGTTTATTGTTTGCTGAGAAAATTTTTAATTTCTTTTTCCGAAATTTTGGGAAATTTTTTTCTTAAAGTAACACTGTCAGAATAACTGTATGGGCTTTCAACATCGTAATAAACTTTACTTAATTGTTTGTCAGTTTTTGACAACAACATCTTTAAATGTATGAATAGAAATAATAAAAACAAACTATAGTAAAAGTTTTTATTTTAATAAATTAAATCACATTTTAAGTTTGACACATTTTGAACAATATCAAAATATAATTGACTTTCTACTATTAAGGGGTCAAGACCAAATTCCTTTTGGAATCTAACAACAATATGATCGTAGTTTAATTGGGGGATAGCTATTAATATCATATTTTCCACTCGGTCTTCAAAATTTGTGCTAAATCCTAGTTTACAAGAGAGATCGTGAGTAATCGAAGATTTACAATGCGGATTCTCACAATTTTCGGTAATTTCAAACATTTTATCCGTGAGCTCATGTACAATTATGTCACGCATAATATTTTTTGCCGACAAAATTAAATTAATCTCCTGATCGATTGTATGTTTACAATGCTTCAATCTTTTCCACCCTGCTTGGTTGAGAGTAAAACCATAATTTGTTGAATAAAAAAGATGATATAGATGATTTTTTCCTCTGGCACAAGCGCGTACATCCACGAGTTTTTCCTTTTGTCCCTTGAAACAGTCGATTTTTATCTTTGAGCCTTCAAGAGGCAGCCAGGTGTGAAAACTAGCAACTTGGTCTTCAAAAAAATCAGTTATTTCCTTTTCGAATGTGAATAGAGATTGCCAGGCTTCCAAATTCAGTTCAAATTCGGCGCAAGTGTCTAGTCGGTAAATTTTGATGGATGTATTAACATAACCTATCACCGATACTTCTTGTTTAGGTGAAAGACTGTGAGTTCGAGACATCTTTACAACTACGATTTCACGAAGCAACTAAACAATCTTTGCCCTCGTTGATTGATTTTATTCCGTAATATACGTAACTTGACGCTCTTGGTTAATGACAAATCGGTTTTCGTATTCTCCAATAATAATTATGTTTTGAATATTAGTTAAGGGGGAAGAAAACTTCATTTCCATCCGTAAACTACCATTTCGTTGAATTGAGAGATTGTTAGAGTTTGCTGGGGAATCGTAAGTTAAATCAAACGCGAATAATGTATTACCGTTTTTATAATTTTCGTAATCAATACAATTACCAGAGTTATTTCCAATTAAATCCATTGCCGAGAATAGTGAATAATATGACCTAGTGTAGAGATTTTTATTAAAATCTGGAGTTAGAGCAGTTTCTGGTATATTCTGGTCGTCTAATGAAAGTTGTAAGAACGAGAGATTATTATGGTTAAATTGAAAGGGATTTTCTCGACTAGAACCATTGTAAGCTGAATTGTTTACCATTCCGATTATTACCCGATTTGGAATTTTACCTAAAAAAATATTTGACTTCACGAAATCGCTCGCGCCTGCTGAAATTGTCAGAGTTTTAACAACAGTTTGTGTTAGATCCTACAAAGCTCTCTGTTTGTGCAATATCGCATTATGTGCCAGCTGTAGATCTGGATTTACGAGAATATGTTTAGCCGTAAGAACCGCATCTTCGATACATAATCTATATTTGATATTAACATCTTCTTGTGAAATAATTATAAATTCATCGGAATTTTTCAAGAGTCGAATTCTTAAATTCACTTTGTTTAAAAGAAATTTGTCTATTTTACAAGAATCTACATGAAGTCTTCCCATATATTCACAAAGTTTTGATCCAGCAATATTACTTCTTTTTAAAATTCCATTGTTTTTTTTATCCTTATGAACATCGTTAAACGCTAGCGTTGGGTCGCAAAACCAGTCTTCGTAATAACCCTCGGCGGTTTTGTAAGATTGTTTGGCTCCCTTATCAAAATTTAAAACTGTTGCTAAATATGCTAAATATGGGTAGCAGTTGTTGCTAGATTGTACTAAAGTCTAATTCATAAACACGTCTATTTGGCTAAAAATAGAATGCAATGGAAGATTACATAGTGATACTTTTTTTTCGGCTGCTGGAATATCTATTAAAACACCGTTTTGTCCTTTTTTAACCCGAATTCGAATTTTAAGCATCAAGTTTGACATGTCAATATAATAATCTCCCCCGGGGATAGAAAAATCAATCTGTGTAGCATTAGACAAGGGAGCTATAGGGAAATAATCTACAAATTTATTCCCCTCAATATTGCCATTAATCAGGGGTTCGTTAAAAAGCTCTAACTCTGAACACATAGATTCAAATTGAGGCATAATGCTTTAGTCAAGAAAATCGGTTTTTGTTCTCTTGCGTTTTCTTTGATTATTGCGTAATTTTGATTTGCGCTTCTTTACTCTCCGAGCTCCAGAGCCTTTCTGTGTATTTAATGTGGTATCACCGAGACTATTTAAAAGATTTGTTCCAGCAATTTTACTATTTTTTTAACGACTCCTTAAAATTTTGACCCGCAACAACATCGTCCATAATTCTCTTCCCCATAACCAACCCTTGATTACCGAGTGATTTAGCTACGGGTCGAAAAAGAGGTGTTACGAATCTTGCTAAACTTTTAAAAATTGACCCAAATCCACGACCAGTCTGATATTGGCTTCCTCGAAAAACGTTATATCCGCGTCCTGTTTGTACATAATGATGATAATATCTTTCCATGATGAGCTTGTTTTAAGTGTACTTTAGACTAAGCATCCAGTCTTTTAAATATTAATTTAATAATAGTCTTGCCTGTTTTATATGGCAGGAGTTCACCGTAATCCGACCTTAAAGAAATTTCTATAGTTTGTATTTGATCGTAGAGAACTGGAAAATAGTCTAAAAAATGAAATCTTTCAACTTGCGCTTGATTTTTATTTTCGTTTAATTTGATAATTCTCAGCAGGGGTGTATTAGTGTGGCCTGTAATTATAGGTTGTATAATATTTGTATAGACATAAATTCGAGATATTCCGTGGTTGAGATCTGCGGGGTACATACCTATTTCGTTAAAAAGAGGTCTTTCAATTTGATTGTTTGAAAAACCTAACATTTGCCCGAGTTTGGGGTTATCTATTGGAAAGGTTAAAAAATTGTTTCCACCCAAACCTTTAACTGAAACTGTCGAATCTGAATTTAAATTAAACTCGAATTTAGCCCAACTCTGATGTGGTAATGAATGTTTCATTGCAATTAAAACATCATCAATAGTGTGGTAAACACCAGTTGGAATTCGACAATGGAATTTGTCTACAATATTTAGTTTATTATTTTTACCATGTTCGTAATTGTTGAAATCAATATCACGTTTTTGTCGTCGACTATTCTCAACTCTGTTTAAATCGTTTCGAAAAATTATAAAATTAACCGTATTATCTAATTCTAATCTAATTTGAAGTGGGTCTAATGCTTTGCTTTTATAAACTGAGGAGATATAATCTACTTTGTACTCAATTTGTAAGAGGTCTGCTAGAGGACCGAATATTTTAATTTCCAAGCCACTCATTAATTCAATTTCAAAATAATAATTTCCATTTTCTTTGAAAATAAAAAATCCAGCCTTAAGTGAGATATGCAAATCAAAATATTTTTGAAGTTCATTTAAAATTTTGAAATGAAGAGATAACGGTATAAAATTCCCACTTAAATCCTTATCAGACTCGTAATAATTACGTTCAAACGTATAACTGTCATTTTCCCAGTTAGGGGGTTCAATTCGGAAATTTTTATTATACCTAAAATCTATAACCGATTCCTCATCTGACATAAATTTTTCCTCATACACTTTTAAAGGATTTTGACAACTAATTACACCATTTTGAAATTCTGGCGCGTTTATATTAAAAATATTTGCTAATCTTCCGGTGAAGGCAATCTGTAGATCTTTAGGGAATGAAATTCTTAAGTAATGACCTCAATTTATTTCTTCTATTGCGTAACTAATTTCGTACCGATTCAAAGGGGGGTAGTTTGTAGCTTGTTGAATCTCGTTTTTTAATTGCCTATGCAAAGATAATGGGATAATATTTCCAAAATCATCTCTCTGACCTTCAAATAAAAAAGGCTGGATAATTGATATGGAGTAAAAAGCCCAATCTTCCTGCTCAAATTGCGGTATTTTTGTAGTCTCAATACGTATGTCGATAAAATTGTTACGCGAATTAAAAGTAATATTATTTAAATTATTTAACGGGCCAAATTTTTGAATACCCGTAAAATAAGTGTCTGTTGGAATTTTAAAAAGGTCTGCTAATGGATTTTGAAATTTAATTTCCATCCCTACCGGTATTTCTAAATTAAAATATAAATTATCTTCAACATCGGACGATATCGCGGTTTTTAATCCATCAAACTGTCTTGGTTTACATCGTTCTAATAAATCACGTATAATTAAGTGTAATGTGAACGGTTGAATTTCATTATTTTATTGTTTTTCTCCCTCATATCTGCCCGCCTCAAACACAATTGCGTAATTATTCCATTGTATTTGTTTAATAACAGGCTGAGATGGTAGATTAACTGGTATTGGAAGAGAACTTGGTAAATTATTTTCTTCGGAAGGATTTAAAACTTTTAGTTGGTTGACGTCTTCATTAATATTTGGAATTAAAGGTTCTGTTGGTAAAATGTTGTTTAGATTTTCTTCTGGTTTCAAATTTGACTTTTCTTCTAAATTTGTTTTTGGTTCAAGTTTTGGTTTTTCTTCTTCTTTCACTTTTAGTTTTAGTTTCGGTTTCTTGTTAGTAGAGAAGGACTAAAACTTAGCGCTTTTATTTCCAAGATGGCCGCCAAGATGGCCAACAAAACAACCCCCCCCCACCCCCCAAAATATTTTTCAAAAACAAAAATTTTTGTCCTTGGAAAAATTAAAAAAAATATTTTAATTTAAATCTCAAATTTCACCTTGAAGATGATCTTTGACCTCGACGCCTGACACCTGTCCACAACCACTAAGCCTCGGTCTATCACCCCAACAAGTTTGGTCACGATCGGACAAGGTCGAACCGAGATATCGGCGGTAATATGTGACCCCACCAAATACTTACGCTTATTCACTTTTGGTGTCATTTTTTTCGTTTTTTCGTTTTTTGGCCATTTAAAATGCTAATTAGTTATTTGCGAGATGGGGAAACGAATTCGCGACCTTCGCTTTATACCCTTGGCGTTTTTGGCCCCACCCAAAATACTTTAAATAATTAAACTAATATAAATAAGTTTTTCATTTTTCGCAAATATTTTATTATTTTAAAACAATGCTATTTTAAGTAATCAAAAAAACACAATTAGTTATTATAATAATTAATAACTAATATTTTCAATATATTTTTTTAAACATTTAACAAAATATGAAACACTACCAATAAAACTAAAAGCTACCAAAATTAAATAATAAAGAATTAAAGAAGGTTGTATAAATAATTTGAAGGCTGAAAAATATAAAAACACAAATGTTAAAAATATTTTAAGTGTATAATTAAAAATAATTATAATTACATCAATTCGTAGAAGATATTTTTGCTCTTCGGTACAAAACAAGATGTCGGGTTGGAAATTCAGGCTAGAATTTATAAATATAAATAAATTAACCTATTAAAAACGAATATATCTAAAAAATATTTACCACAAGAATTCTTTTTGTTGCTCTAACATCGCACGAATAAAAACACTGGTTTTGGTCTTAATCGCTTCGGAAGTATACAGTTCGAGAATGTCTGAATTAAAACAGATCGAATGTTGTACAGTGCCAACATGTTGAATTTGATCTAACATATGAAGTTCAGACTTTAAATTCTTGTGATTCCATCGCGAAATTTGACGAGTATTACAAAGAATAAACATTCTTACTACTCGAAGAGAAAATTTTTTAAAGATCGCGGCAAAGAAAGTACAGGTTTTAGATGTAATTCACCAGACATCTTGAGTCTAGATTTCTCCTGGTAAAATCCTTTACATTGAGATTTTATAGTTTAAGCCCGACTTTTATTTAAAAATTTAAAAATATTGTCTTTGGGAATAATTATTAATTTTTAATACAACGAAGGTTAACTAATTATCACTATCCTTCTTAAACATGTTTTTATAAATTAATAAAAACAATTATATTCAATTTTTAAAAAAACAACCTAGTACAAAATGTACTTATACATTTTTCAGTTAATATACTAATCAATTACAAAAACAAACATAAAACATTAAAGTTTAACATATATTAGTATAAAAAAGTACATAGAATACATGAAAAAGAACCGAAAAAAAACCAGAAAGAATAATAAATAATCAATGGGTCGTTTGTTATGAACGGTAGGATCAAGTGTATATAGCGAAAGAGATGAAGAAACAAAAAAGATAGCGCAAGAGATGAAGAAACAAAAAAGATAATAATAATAATAATAGAAAAACATTAAATCTAGTACAAAGCGTACTAATAAAATTGCTTGAAAATGCGTTGGATAAAAAGACGAAAGCAAAATTTAATATAGAGAAAAAAAGAACTTTACACCAATCCCAACATTAAATTAATAAAGCTAGTTAAAAAAGAAAAAGTAGATTATGAAATATTAAAAACAACCTCCACCGCCTGAATTAAATTAATAAAGCTAGTTGATTTGGAAAACATATTTAAACGCTTAAACTTTCTAAAATAAAAACATTTAAAATAAAAAATATAAAACATTTTAAAAATTAAAACCTTTCACCAAAATAAACAAATTAAAAAATAAAAACACAAAAAAGTCTTTAAATAAAAAAATTAAAATTTTATAAGGTTTGTGTCCTATTTCAAAAAATAAATAGTTTTAGTTTTTTAAAAAAATGAATAAATTATTTTAAATACCTTGAGTCGCAGTTGGAAAAGTTGCCGACGATCGTTTAAATTCGAATTTGGTCGAGATAATTTGCAACTAAATAAAAATATTTATTTTAATTATTGTAATTATTTTTTTAAAATTAGTATTCCTTACTCTAAAGTTGTAACTATTTTAACTTCTTGTCGATCCAAATCATTAATAAAAAATAGAACGATCATGCCTAATTCTAAACGGATGTTATATCTCGTTAGGCGAAAGTCAGTTGTAATAGATAAATGTTTTTTTCGAAAAAAGGAAACTTGTTGTAATTGAAAGAGTATCAAAAGATCACGTTGAAGGCTCCTACGATTTTTATGTTGATGGAACCATGGGATCTTATTTAAATTTTTATATAGGCGCATATGTTTTCCAATTAGGCGTAAAATTTCGTAAGAAAACCAGCCTTCAAGAGAGGATTGAGTGTGGAACAATAAGCCGTCAAACTCAAAAGCCTCGTGGGGACAGACAAAATTAACAGAATGAACGTCAAATAGACAAGAATTGTTATTGATTCTTCTAGAAAAAACCGAAGCGAAAACAGCTGGCGATAATTTAAAAGAATTTTTATAAAGGGACAGGCAAAAACAATTTTTTTAAAGGGCTCTATTAATGCTTTACACTCAAGAAAGACAGTTCTCATACAGTAATTTTCAACTCTAATTGAAATATCGTTAATTTTAAAAAGGTTATAATTCCTAACTTTACGTAAAGCTAAATATTTTAGTGAAAAAGGGTTAATAGCGAGAGGATGAGTAATCTTACCAGAAACAGTCAAAACTTCGCGAGAGCCCATGGTTTATAAAAGGAATACGTTGAAAATCACGCTTTTATAAGAAAGATTTCAGAATATTTAATTTTTACATCCTGATTTTAACCTGTTTTAAAATCAAGTCAAAAGACAATTTTTTATCAAATACACCCTGCAGAAATATAATTTTATCCATTCGTTTAAATTTTATACCTCGCAGAAATATATTTCTTCCCATAGAATTTTAAAACATCTAACCCTGTAATTACCAAAATTCTTACATCCATAATCGATTTTTAAAGCAAAATAATATTAAAACTCTTAGGGCGTTGTCTTTTTTGCCACGAAAATTAAATATAAAGTCCTTCAAAAAAATAATTAATAATTTTATATTTTTATACATGTCTACATATTTAAATTGTTATTCACAAACAATTTTAAATACCGTTGAAATACTGATAAATTATAACTAGGTTCTATCCTTGTAGTATTAATCACTTAAAAATTCAAGGTTTTATATTTTGAAAAAAATTAATGAAAAATACATTTGGTATAAAAGGGCAAAATTTTCTATTGAATCATAACAGGCTAAAATGGCTTCCACAAGTAATAGTCAAATCTCCGAGAGGCAGGTAGTTTCAGTTTTCGATAGTCCTGAACAGGAGATGTTAATAGAGTCGGACGAATCGGATGGGGACTATATTCAAGAGGTTCGTCGCATGTCAAACATCGAACAAGTTGGAATCGAACAATCAGTGAAAGTCAAGAAAGGGGGAGTGTCTTACGAAACTAAAACTCCGAGAAAAAAAGCGAGCGACAAGGGATTATATCTAGATATCCAGATATATTCATATAAAAACATCAAACATCTTCCCCAAGATGAACTCTGGAAGGGTGATTATAAGAGGGTGAAATTCTTAGCTAACACCCTATCCATGGATGTTATTCGAATAATAAACTCAACAAACAGGCTGAAAAAATTAATTGAGCAGACGGAAGGAAAAATTGTTGTTCCACCCACGAAGGCAAGTTAAACTCATTAATTAATTATTCGTAATAGTAATTAGAATAATATTTTAGACCTGGAAACGAAATTAGAACATGGAAGACTCGAGTGATTACGATTCGGACTCTCAATTAGACTTTTCATCGTTAAACAGTTTTAATTATAAAAAGTTTTATAAAATTAAAAAATTAAGCCCTAGAAATTCAAAAAAGTAGAAATGTAAACAACTGGACATTGACCTAGAACTAATATACTTAAACGAAATCCCCACACATTTATTTTTTACAGTATTTGAAAAGATTCTGTCCAAAATTATCAAATACGTAAGACAAGAAGCACCCGGTTTCGATTTCCTCAGATTTGCAATTCAATCGGAAAATTTACAACACCCAATTAACATTAAATTTATTAAAATTGATCAGTTAACTGTTTCTCGAATATTTAACCATATAGCTCGCGTTGCTCAATCAAAAAAAGATTTCTTACTAGATGGAGAAATTAAATTTAGTATAATTCTTTTGAAATCCCCACAGAAAATGGGAAAAAAATTTTTAGCTTTAAAAAACAGAGATATTATTGATCTTGATGCTTTCTTGAAATCTAAAGCCAATTTCTACTATATCAACAATATCGATAATTTATGCGTAGCAAGAGCCCTTACAGTAGGAATAAAGCTTTGTGAAATTGCCGAGTACAAAAAGAAAAAACTTTCGTTAACAACCGTTCTTAAAGAATATAGAGCCTTAACATACTTTCGTAGTAAATTGCAAACTAAAGCCGCTAAGAAATTACACGACGATGTAGGAATTGCTCGAGGCGCTGTAGAAATTGGCGATATAGCTAAATTTCAATCATATTTAGCCCCAAAGTATCAGATAATAATATTTAACGCCACGGAAAATTTTCAAATTTATTTCAAGGGTTTTCCCCCTGCCGAACACAAAATTCTACTTGTAAAAATTGGCACGCACGTTCATTTAGCTAAAAATCTACATTCCATTTGGGGCGGTGTAGCTTCATGTTTAGATTGCGAAAATTTTTTTTATTCTACCGCTCGTAGAAACAAACACCACTGTTTTGACACTAGAAATATTAAATGTAAAAGGTGTTTAGGTCGAGAATTTCACGAAATTTTAGAAATTCCTTTAATTCGTTGTAAACTTTGCAATAGATATTTAAAACAAGGGGAATGTTATAGTTTTCACCTAAAAAATGAAACTTGCAAGCTTTTCCACAGATGCGAAAAATGCTGTGTTCAATTTGAAACTTCAAAAACTCACAAATGTGAAACAGCTTGCGAATCTTGTAAAATCGATCATCCTCCAAACCAACATTATGTTAAACAGTCGACCTTTAAAAAGAATCCAAGATCCTATGTATATTTCGATATTGAAACCATAATCGAGAATAATGTGCATAAACCCATGCTCTTAGTGGCCCAAAGTGAAATTTTAAATCAGCCTGTGGAAACTACGGTTTTTGAAGGACAATATTGTGTAAATAACTTTCTCAATTTTTTGTTTCAACATGAAACTATTTTATTTACGGATGGGAAACGAAAGAGAAAAACTATTAGACCAAAATTTACCAACCTCATCGTAATGGCCCATAATCTAAGATCTTTCGACGGAATGTTTATTATTTCTAAATTAATTAATCATGTCATTCCCGAGGTTATTTACGATGGAGCCAAGATACTCACTATTTATATTAAAGGGGTAGACATTCGTTTTGTAGATTCTTTGAACTATGTTAGTGCTCCTTTAAGACATTTTCCTAAAATGTTTTCTTTGCCTCAATCTAAAGGATATTTTCCCTATATTTTTTGGACGAAAGACACTTTGAACTATTCAGGTAAAATTCCGGACGAAAAATACTTTGAACCCCATAAAATGAAAAAATTTGAATACCGAGAATTTAAAAATTGGTATTCACACAAACAGCTCGAACCGGTCTATTGTATTAAATCAGAATCCAGAGCGTATTGTCTTTTAGATTGTAATTTATTACGCTTAGCTATGCAGAAATTTCGCATCTTATATAAAGAACTAATTGAAATTGATATCAGTAATTATGGGGGTATTTCTCTTTCTGGGGCACTTAATAATGTATTTATCGACAAGTTTTTAGAACCATATACACTATGTACTATACCGGCTATCGGTTTGGCAAGTAGACAGAATCAAAGCGAGATTGCATTAAAATATTTATCTTGGTATGAAAAGGAAAATAATTTAATTTTGCAAACTGTCAGATCCGCGGCTGGGGAACAGGCTGTAGGTCCGTATTTTGTAGATGGCTACTGTGAAAATCCACCCATAGTAATTGATGTAATGGGTGATTACTGGCACGGTTGTCCAAAACATTTTTCTGGCTCGAGCTTTAATTCAATTGTCGGAAAAACATTCAAAGAAATTAGAGAAAGAGAATTAGACCGAAAAGAATTTATTGAACAAAATTTACCAAACCATACATATATTCAAATTTTTGAATGTGAAATATTAGAACTGTTGAGAAAAAATGCCGAGGCGAAAGTATTTTTTAATACAATTAAAATTATTCCTAAAATTAACCCTAGAGATTCGCTAGTAGGTGGCCGTGTAGAAACAATCAAGCTGTATCATGAAGTAGAGCCCTTACTTGGAGAACAAATCCGATATTTTGACTTTTGTAGTCTGTATGCCTATTGTTTACAAAAAATGGAATATGGTTGTAAAAATGTTAAAGTTATCACACACAATTTTGATTATGCCCCAGACGCGTATTTTGGAATAATTAGTTGTCGAATCCTCCCCCCCAGAGACCTCTACTTACCCGTTCTTCCATACCGATTTAATAAAAAACTTTATTATCCTTTATGCGGAAGTTGTGTAATAAACAATGACGACAAATGTACCCACAGTATTGACGAACGCGCTATAACGGTAGTCTTACCCTCGGTGGAAATCTACTATTCAATAAAAGAATGTAACTACAAACTGTTAGAAATTTTCGAAGTATACCACTATAGTATTACAACAAATTTTTTCAAATCATATATTGATATTTTTTTTAAAGCAAAAGTTAAAAATTCAGGATTTCCACCCAATATTAAAACATATCAAGAGCAAAAAGAGTATTTAGACGCGATATACGAAGCTGATGGAGTACGGTTAGAGCCTGAGGAAATTGTTGATAACCCATCCTTAAGAACTTCCGCGAAATTGGCGCAAAATTCGTTATATGGCAGAATGGCGTTAAGAATGGACAAATCATCAACTAAAATTATACATAGATACTCCCAATTAACAGAGATTATAGCAGACACATCGAATAAATTAACAGACTTTCATTTAATCAACAACGATGTTGCCATGGTAAGCTATAAAAAAAAAGTGAGCTTGCACCAACTTTTCGCAAAGGTAACGTTATTGTGGCTTCCTTTGTCACCAGTTACGGTCGTATTCATCTGCATAAGCTAATTAATAGGCTGGGGAAGCGTGTTATTTATTATGACACGGACGGAATAAAATTTACACATAAACCACACGAGTGGCTACCCCCCCTCGGTGGTAATTTAGGTGAACTTACGTGCGAGACTCCGAATTCATATATCACAAAATTCGTATCAACTGGACCAAAAAGCTACAGCTATAAACTTGAAAATAATCGGACAATTATAAAACTTAAAGGAATAACTCTTACCAGGGAAAACTCAGACATCATACATTTCGACGCCTTCAAACAAATGATTTTTGTGCCAAATACCGAGTTTAAGGTGAAAATTCCCTTTAACGTAATAAAAGATAAGTACAAAATGCTTTTACGTGTTGGCAACTTAAGTAAAACTTTCAAAAAGACTTTTTGTAAACGTGTGCTACAAGATAATATTTCCAGTGTCCCCTATGGTTATTTAGAATGTGAAAATGGCGAATTGTAAAATAAAGTTGTCTTTTAATTATAAATCTAAAAAACATGTAACAAAAAAACTTGCAAAACAGGTGTCATTTAACCACATAGTTATAGTAAATGAAATCTCTTCCGAAAATCGAGTAAATACTTTATTTTTAAATAACCTAAGATTTAAACTTTTAACTTCCAAAATTGAATTTTTACTAAAAAACGGGAATTAATTATTTTTTGGTGAAGGAGATATTATGATTTTATTTTTTTATTCAAAATGTTATTTTTGTATGTTATTTTGAAACTTTATATAACTGGTGAAGGGATGGTTTTGATAAGAAACATTAAACTTTAATAAAATAATTTTTTAAATTTAAAAATGTGTTTGTTTATTTTTACATATATTTTATAAAACAGGCAATGTACTAACAAAATACGTAGTATGTTGTTTTTGTTTAAACAGTAATGTCTTATATAAAATTTCTTTCACCGTTTCGAATGATGGTGTCAGGCCCTACTATGTCGGGCAAGTCAGCATGGACGAACTCACTAATTAGATGGAGGAATGAATTAATTGATAAACCTCCTATTAAAATTATTTATTGTTATTCGGTTTGGCAATCAGGTTACCACGATTTATCTCAGTTTTTAACCGATATAGAGTTTATTCAAGGACTTCCGCCAATGGACAGCGAGTTCTGGGAATCAAATAGAAATTCTTTACTTATTATTGACGATTTAGCAGACGAACTTTACAAAAATGATCAAATTGCGAAATTAGTTACCGTAGACAGTCATCATTATGAAATTTCAGTTGTATTAATCTCACAAACCCTATTTCCTCGAGGCAAACAATCTCGTTTAATCTCTCTTAATATGTCATATCTAAATCTGTTTAAATCTCCTCGAGATCTAAGTCAAATCCAATATCTGGCCAATCAAATATCTCCAAATAACACAAAAATAATTAAAATGGCCTACGATATGGCTACTGGAGAACCTTACAATTCACTATTTATAGACACATCTGTAACCACTCCAGATAGCTTACGATTAAGATCGTACACATTTAATCAAAACGGACCACAAATGGTAGTTTTTTCCAATAATAAATAATTTACTATATTATTATCAAGTTCATTAAAGAAAATGACACCAAAAAAGACAGTACGTAAAAAAACTACTCCTATTGCAAATCCCTCTGACAGGTTTAAAACACACTATCCATATTTAAATTTATTGTATAAATCTAAAGGAGGGATACGTAAAAATTTATTAGCTAACAGTTCTCCAAAGCAATTAAAAGCCTTACAAAGCGTTTGCAAAAACTTGAAAGGTGGTGGAATTATATTATCTAAAGCCAAAAAAAAACAACTTTCTAAATATAAAAAAACAATACGCTTCTTAGCCAGTCCGAAAATTTCGCAAAAAAAGAAGCGTGCTCTAATAATTCAGAAAGGTACGGGATTCTTCATACCGGCTTTATTAGGCTCTATTGTTCCTTTAATTGCCAATTTATTCAATAAAAGATAAAATGAAAAAAATGATTTTAGTTCCCGCCTCGAGTGTCGGACAAATATCTCAAGAAAATAAACAGCTTGTTTCTCCCCAGGAAACGTATTATAACTTGTTAGATAATGAGTTGCAAAATATATTAACTTCTAATTTAAACAGCCGCTCTAAATTGCGAGAATTTCTAAAAATACTGAGCGAGGCCCGGGAAATGAGAAAAGCGATTCCGGTACCTAAAGTTGAAATTACAAACTTTCAAGCCCCCGGACCTGTTGCTCCATTAAATTCCCCGTTCACCTCGCAAATTTATTCACCTTTCAAAACGCCCGAGGGAGTTAACGCTGGCGACGCTGCAGAGGTGCGTTTAAATACTATGACACGCAAAATGAAAGAATATCTCAGCGAGAGAGAAAACGAGCAGAGTAGAAAATTCCCGAGTCTCTTAAAAAATGTAGAATCTTGGAAGAGGAAAGCATCTACGCCGATTGTTAAGCAACAAAAGACAATTACCGATGATAGAATGCGTAAACGATTAAGTCGAGAAAATGAAATATTTGAAGAATACTTAGAAAATACCGATATTGGAAGTCAATTAAGCCAGGAAGATGATTGGGATCGAGAGCTGTCTTTGGAGGAGGGTGCTGTCGGTGGTGTTTCAATATCGCCGCAAAAAAAATTAAAATTACCATCCCCCCCAAAAAAATCGCCGAGGCCTAAAAGACAGACCCGCCCTCCTTCTCGTTGGCAAGAATAATAAAAATGTGTAAAAAATAATTATGTGTGAAATAAATAAACATTTTTTTATTTTAAACAAATCGATTTATTTTGTTTCCACTCTTTCATCAAATGAATACATATATTCAACAACGCTAAACTATCATTTCTTTTTAAAACGAAATTATACAATTCGTTAATTATTTTACTGTAAGAAATCCCCATACATCTCGAGGTTAGAAAATAAATCACATGTGGTCCGCAGTTTTGGCTTTTATTTGATTGAAATTTATGAGTATTGTGTCGAATACGCTTGCTATATCGCTCTAGCAAAAATCCATAATCACGATGTGATCTTCCTAGAGAACAAAAAAAGTCCAGAGTGTCGCCCGATTTGTAAACAGCCGTCCAATGAGACCCTGGAAGCGTATCAGGATCGGTGTTGATTACGAAACAATATGATTTTTTTTTAATTGGAACTTTTGGTAATCTATTAGCGGGAAACACTCCGATAAATTTATCTCTCGAGCGGGGGTCACACTTAAGTATAGCTTGGATTTGATTAGTATTCATCTTTCACGTCACTGTCAAAATGCATAATTTCTCATATTGATCTTTTGTTAAGTTGATTCCTCTGATAGATGGTTTTAAACTACCGTCTTCTTTTTTAAAATGTCGCACGTCAAAAGTTTCGTTACATTTTACAAGGTACGTGTCTCTTCCTAAATCGAAGGCTTTGTCGCAAATTCCAATATCTAAGCTGTATTCGGGACTTCTTTTTTTAAATTTCATCGCGGATGAAACTATTGTTGCGCTCACGCCAAATATTACAATCGCGAGACCCAGGAGAATGTGTACTTTACCCATGGATAACAAAATGTTGAATAAAGACTGTAGCGCTCTACACTTGAATTTTAACTATTTCTTGAGCGTAAAAAGCTCCTTTAATTATATTGCCGGTCAAATCTTTCACAATATACATACAGGGATCTCTCGTAATTACTCTATGAATTTCAAATATTTCGGCTGTAAACGTTCCCTTGTATGCTTTATCAAATGTTGCTTTTGCAACGGCTAATCGAACTTTATCCCCAATTTTTAAACTTGCCTTTCCAATCATACTAAGATTGCCATAGTTTTTTTCCCAAATTGCCGATTCATTGTTTTTATTGACATCTTTAGGGGCGATTCCCGTTGTTGAATGTTTTCGAGCGTTATAAGCTTTTGCAATTAATGGTAGTTTATTAAGATAGTGTAAATCGCCGGTCTTGGTAATTATTTTAAAAATTTTAGATTTTACCGTGCGAACGAGTCTCTCGACCATAGAAGCTTTTTTCTCGGAGTACGTGAGGTAATGGTGGATGTTATAACGCTTTAAGAGAGCGCGAAATGGGGCGTTTCGAAATTCTGTCCCTGCGTCGGTACATAAATTAAGGGGTACCCGTTTTTTGAAAATCTCTCTAAAAGCCTTCACAATCTCGTTCGAGGTTTTATTTTTAATTGGTAGAATAAAAGCGAATTTGCTTAATATATCCTGAACTAATAACGTATAGCGGTACTTTTTATTAAAAGTTTGTAAAATAGGGAGGTCTAATAAATCGGCCATAAATGTCTCATCAATCGTCGTTACATATAATTTGTTACGTTTAAAATTTAACCTCCTAGCTTTGTGTTGTGTGTAGGTTGGTTGTTTACTGAGAAAATTTTTAATTTCTTTTTCCGAAATTTTGGGAAATTTTTTTCTTAAAGTAACACTGTCAGAATAACTGTATGGGTTTTCAACATCGTAATAAACTTTACTTAATTGTTTGTCTGTTTTTGACAACACCATCTTTAAATGTGTGAATAGAAATAATAAAAACAGATTATAGTAAAAGTTTTTATTTTAATAAATTAAATCGCATTTTAAGTTTGAAACATTTTGTACAATATCAAAATATAATTGACTTTCTACTATTAAGGGGTCAAGACCAAATTCCTTTTGGAATCTTACAACAATATGATCGTAGTTTAATTGGGGGATAGCTATTAATATCATATTTTCCACTCGGTCTTCAAAATTTGTGCTAAATCCTAGTTTACAAGAGACATCGTGAGCAATCGAAGATTTACAATGCGGATTCTCACAATTTTCGGTAATTTCAAACATTTTATCCGTGAGCTCATGTACAATTATGTCACGCATAATATTTTTTGCCGACAAAATTAAATTAATTTCCTGATCGATTGTATGTTTACAATGTTTTAATCTTTTCCACCCTGCTTGGTTGAGATTAAAACCATAATTTGTTGAATAAAAAAGATGATACAAATGGTTTTTTCCTCTGGCACAAGCGCGTACATCCACGAGTTTTTCCTTTTGTCCCTTGAAATAGTCGATTTTTATCTTTGAACCTTCAAGCGGAAGCCAGGTGTGAAAACTAGCAACTTGGTCTTCAAAAAAATCAGTTATTTCCTTTTCAAATGTGAATAGAGATTGCCAGGCTTCCAAATTCAGTTCAAATTCGGCGCAAGTGTCTAGTCGGTAAATTTTGATGGATGGATTTACATAACCTAGCACCGTTACTTCTTGTTTAGGTGAGAGACTGTGAGTTCGAGACATCTTTACCACTACGATTTCGCGAAACAACTAACCAATCTTTGCCCTCGTTGATTGATTTTATTCCGTAATATACGTAACTTGCGCTCTTGGTAAATGACAAATCGGTTTTCGTATTCTCCAATAATAATTATGTTTTGAATATTAGTTAAGGGGGAAGAAAACTTCATTACCATACGTAAACTACCATTTCGTTGAATTGAGAGGTTGTTAGAGTTTGCCGAGGAATCGTAAGTTAAATCAAACGCGAATAATGTATTACCGTTTTTATAATTTTCGTAATCAATACAATTACCAGAGTTATTTCCGATTAAATCCATTGCCGAGAATAGTGAATAATACGACCTAGTGTAAAGGTTTTTATTAAAATCTGGAGTTAGAGCAGTTTCTGGTATATTCTGGTCGTCTAATGAAAGTTGTAAGAACGAGAGATTATTATGGTTAAATTGAAAGGGATTTTCTCTACTAGATCCATTGTAAGCTGAATTGTTTACCATTCCGATTATTACACGATTTGGAATTTTACCTAAAAAAATATTTGACTTCACGAAATCGCTCGCGCCTGCTGAAATTGTCAGAGTTTTAACAACAGTTTGTGTTAGATCGTACAAAGCCCTCTGTTTGTGCAATATAGCATTATGTGCCAGCTGGAGATCTGGATTTACGAGAATATGTTTAGCAGTAAGAACCGCTTCTTCGATAATCAATCTATATTTGATATTAACATCTTCTTGTGAAATAATTATAAATTCATCGGAATTTTTCAAGAGTCGAATTCTTAAATTCACTTTGTTTAAAAGAAATTTGTCTATTTTACAAGAATCTACATGAAGTCTTCCCATATATTCACAAAGTTTCGATCCAGCAATATCTTTACTTCTTTTTAAAATTCCATTATTTTTCATATCTTTATTAGCATCGTTAAACGCTAGCGTTGGGTCGCAAAACCCGTCTTCGTAATAGCCCTCGGCGGTTTTGTAAGATTGTTTGGCGCCTTTATCAAAATTTAAAACTGTTGCTAAATATGCTAAATATGGGTAGCAGTTGTTCCTAGATTGTACTAAAGTCTCATTCATAAACACGTCTATTTGGCTAAAAATAGAATGCAATGGAAGATTGCATAATGATACTTTTTTTTCGGCTGCAGGTATATCTATTAAAACACCGTTTTGTTCTTTTTTAACCCGAATTCGAATTTTAAGCATCAAGTTTGACATGTCAATATAATAATCTCCCCCGGGGATAGAAAAATCAATCTGTGTAGCATTAGATAAGGGAGCTATAGGGAAATAGTCTACAAATTTATTCCCCTCAATATTACCATTAATCAGGGGTTCGTTAAAAAGCTCCAACTCCGAACACATAGATTCAAATTGAGGCATAATGCTTTAGTCAAGAAAATCGGTTTTTGTTCTCTTGCGTTTTCTTTGCTTATTGCGTAATTTTGATTTGCGCTTTTTTACTCTTCGAGCTCCAGAGCCTTTCTGTGTATTTAATATGGTATCACCGAGACTATTTAAAAGATTTGTTCCAGCAATTTTACTATTTTTTTAACGACTCCTTAAAATTTTGACCAGCAACAACATCGTCCATTATCCTTTTCCCCATAACCAACCCTTGAATACCGAGTGATTTAGCTACGGGTCGAAAAAGAGGTGTTACGAATCTTGCTAAACTTTTAAAAATTGACCCAAATCCACGTCCAGTCTGATATTGGCTTCCTCGAAAGATGTTATATCCGCGTCCTGTTTGAACATAATGATGATAATATCTTTCCATGATGAGCTTGTTTTAAGTGTACTTTAGACTAAGCATCCAGTCTTTTAAATATTAATTTAATAATAGTCTTGCCTGTTTTATATGGCAGGAGTTCACCGTAATCCGACCTTAAAGAAATTTCTATAGTCTGTATTTGATCGTAGAGAACTGGAAAATGGTCTAAAAAATGAAATCTTTCAACCTGTGCTCGATTTTTATTTTCGTTTAATTTGATAATTCTCAGCAGGGGGTATTAGTGTGTCCTGTTATTATAGGTTGTATAATATTTGTATAGACATAAATTCCGGATATTCCGTGGTTGAGATCTGCGGGGTACATACCTATTTCGTTAAAAAGAGGCCTTTCAATTTGATTGTTTGAAAAACCTAACATTCGCCCGAGTTTGGGGTTATCTATTGGAAAGGTTAAAAAACTGTTTCCACCCAAACCTTTAACTGAAACTGTCGAATCTGAATTAAAATTAAACTCGAATTTAGCCCAACTCTGATGTGGCAATGATTGTTTCATTGCTAATAAAATATCATCAATAGTGTGGTACACACCAGTTGGAATTCGACAATGGAATTTGTCTACAATATTTAGTTTATTATTTTTACCATGTTCGTAATTGTGGAAATCAATATCACGTTTTTGTCGTCGACTATTCTCAACTCTGTTTAAATCGTTTCGAAAAATTATAAAATTAGTCGTATTATCTAATTCTAATCTAATTTGAAGAGGGTCTAATGGTTTGCTTTTATAAACTGAGGATATATAATCTACTTTGTACTCAATTTGTAAGAGGTCTGCTAGAGGACCGAATATTTTAATTTCCAGCCCACTCATTAACTCAATTTGAAAATAATAATTTCCATTTTCTTTGAAAATAAAAAATCCAGCCTTAAGTGAGATATGCGAATCAAAATATTTTTGAAGTTCATTCAAAATTTTGAAATGAACAGATAACGGTTTAAAATTCCCGCTTAAATCTTTATCAGCCTCGTAATAGTTTCGTTCAAACGAATAACTGTCATTTTCCCAGTTAGGGTGTTCGATTGGAATATTTTTATTGTACCTAAAATCTATAACAGATTCCTCATCTGACATAAATTTTTCCTCATAAACTTGTAAAGGATTTTGACTGCTAATTACACCATTTTGAAATTCTGGCGCGTTTATATTAAAAATATTTGCTAATCTCCCAGTGAAGGCAATTTGTAGATCTTTAGGGAATGAAATTCTTAAGTAATGACCTCGATTTATTTTTTCTATTGCGTAACTAATTTCGTACCGATTTAAAGGGGGGAAGTTAGTCGCCTGTTGAATCTCGTTTTTTAATTGCCTATGCAAAGATAATGGGATAATATTTCCAAAATCATCTCTCTGACCTTCAAATAAAAAAGGTTGTATGATTGATACGGAATAGAAAGCCCAATCTTCCTGCTCTAATTGCGGTATTTTTGTAGTCTCAATACGTATGTCGATAAAATTAGTACGAGAATTAAAAGTAATATTATTTAAATTATTTAACGGTCCAAATTTTTGAATACCCGTAAAATAAGTGTCTGGTGGAATTTTAAAAAGATCTGCTAATGGATTTTGAAATTTAATTTCCATTCCTACCGGTATTTCTAAATTAAAATATAAATTATCTTCATCATCGGAAGATATTGCGGTTTTTAATCCATCAAACTGTCTTGGTTTACATCGTTCTAATAAATCACGTATAATTAAGTGTAATGTGAACGATTGAATTTCATTATTATATTGTCTTTCTCCCTCATATCTGCCCGCTTCAAAAACAATCGCGTAATTATTCCATTGTATTTGTTTAATAACAGGCTGAGATGGTGGATTAATGGGTATTGGGAGAGAACTTGGTAGATTATTTTCTTCGGAAGGATTTAAAACTTTTGGTTGGTTGACGTCTTCATTAATATTTAGAATTAAAGGTTCTGTTGGTAAAATGTTGTTTATATTTTCTTCTGGTTTCAAATTTGGCTTTTCTTCTAAATTTGTTTTTGGTTCAAGTTTTGGTTTTTCCTCTTGTTTCACTTCTGGTTTTAGTTTCGGTTTCTTGTTAATTTTCTGTTTTTTCTCCTGGGTTGTGATTGTATTTCTTCCACGGGAATTTGTCGTGGTAAATATTTTTGTTGATATTTATTCACAACTAACGCTTTTTTAATTCGTACTTCGATAAAATTTGTTGCGAAAGTTAAAGAAATAGTTTTAGCGTAATTCGAGAGAGGATAATTAGAAAGATAATCACTGTCGACAAAATCATTTTCTCGAAATTCCAGAACAGATGCTAGGGGCGATGCTTGAGGTATTCTTACTTGCACATCTTTTTGTAACTGTATTTTTAATTTTGAACTGTCTTCGTTTTCATCAACTTTTACCGTATTCATATGTATTTTTCCTTTAAGTGCTTGATTGGTCTCAATAGATTTAGCAAACTCGTTGAGTATATTATTTTGAAGAGATGTTGGAATATTATTCTTATTTCGATCTAGATCACCCTCGTAACGTTTTGGTGGAATTTCAATTTTAATATAATCCCATTGATTTTCTTCGGGTGAAATAACATCTGACACGTGCCCTACTTGGAAATGCGAATACTCATTTGTTATATTCGAATAAGTTTCAGGAAGAATTATTTCTGCTAATGCGCAAGACCATTTTTCATTGTTAAAATTTAAAGGTTTTGCTAATTGAACATTAAAGCTAGAAGGTGTATTTTCCGGGTAAATATCGGGTGATGCGTTCGAAGGTAGAAATACTACGAAACTTGACATCTTTATAATGACAGTTTCAGTTGGGCGACATCTCGTTTTATACTAATAAACGATTTAGCGTGATAGATCGAAAGGATTGTGATTTGAACTTGAGACTGTTTGAATAACGTCCTGCAACGCTACCGATCTACCACGCTAAACCTTAACATGAAAGAGTTAAAATATCTATTTTTACGTAGGAAAAATAATCACAATATATTAGAAAATCAGCTTTATTTACATATTTTCAATCATTTGACAAGTTTGTTCAAGATTTTCCAAAACCTCAATGGGTGTTTCAACTTGATTAAAAATTAAAATTAAAATTTGATTATTTTTACAATATTCTTGAAAAAAAATAATAGCTTCCATCTGCTCATCAGATGGCATGACAAAGTCCGGTGGAAATACAATATTTGATTTCATTGTTGAATTTAAAGTTTCTTCGGACTTAATAACAGTTGTCTTTTTTTTACGATGAATTTTCTTTGGAGTTCCAGTACCATTAACAAACTCGTTTAACCATTCTTGATGTTTTACGTTAAACTCGTTCAAATAATCAATAATTTGATCGTCTAATATTTCTTCTTTGGTTGTATATTCTGGTTTCTTTGAATGAAGACAATCGCAAACATCAATACGAATTTGATTTTTATAACTACTCGATAAGTGATCCATTAAGTGTTGTTTAAAAATTGTCTTGTCAAGACATTGTTCTTGACAAATCCAGCATTTAACACTAAAGTTTAAATTATCAAAGAAATTAAAAGCGTGTTTGCGACATGGCTCATTATAATAACAAGGATTATCGTTAGGCGATTTGCATTTAATTTCTGGTTTCCCCATAAATAACTTCATTTTTTTAACCTTTAAAGAGCTCGATTTTTGAGACGTCTTACGCTTACACATATCCTTTGACTTTTAAATGTAAAAACAATTATTATTTATAGAAATAGTTATTATTGCAAGTTTAGACACGTTTATTAGTTGTTTAAAGTATTTTAGGTGGGGCCAAAACCGCCAAGGATATAAAGCGAAGGTCGCGAATTCATTTCCCCATCTCGCAAATAACTAATTAGTATTTTAAACCGCTAAAAAACGAAAAAAATAAAAAAGTGACACCAAAAGTGAATAAGCGTAAGTATTTGGTAGGGTCACATATTACCGCCCATATCTCGGGCCGACCTTGTCCGATCGTGTCCCAACTTGTTAGGGTGATAGACCGAGGCTTAGAGGTTGTGAACATTGCTGGAACATCGAGGTCAAAGATCATCTTCAAGGTGAAATTTGAAAACAAAAATATGTTTTTCGATTTTAGCAAGGACAAAATTTTTGTTTTTGGAAAATATTTTGGGGGTGTTTTGGGGGGTGTAATGGCGGCCATCTTGGATTTACATGTTCATATTTAGTTACTCTCTACTCTCAGTGCCACGCATTTTTTAATTTAACAAATTTTAGAATTAATGAAGAGTTTGCCCACTTTTTTGCTTTTACAAAAGCTTTGAGAACGTTACAGTTAAACTCTTAATTTATAAAATCATTCATCATTGATGGTAAGATATAAGTTTTTTTTTAAACATTGATGGGGAGATATAATTTTTAAAAATCATTGATCAAAGATGGTGAGGTATAAGATTTTTAAAGTCATACAGGTTGTATAGTCGTTGAAGTGTACGTACTGTGTTCAATTACAAAGTAATTATGAAGTAGAAATTGATATCATGTTACTTTTAGTTTTATATTATTTTAAAGAATCTATAATTTTAACAGGTATTTCAGAATAACAGTTCATACTGGATATTTTTAAATAACACGGTACTTAATAAAGAAAGCGGAATGCTCTTCTTCATTTTACTTTAGAAATATCCTCAGCAAAACGTCTTTGTGAACGCGGCTTTATACCTTTTCACTTTAAAAATCGTTTATTCGGCTGAATAAAACTACCCGAGGAAATAATAAAAAATGGTAAAAAGTTTCGGCAGCAAGAATTGGAATGGACAGAAGAGTTCCAAAAATCCAAATGTGGAATACTGCCGTGAGATTGGTAAGCCGAAACGAAGATGCATTCATTGTCGTGCGTTCCTTCTTAAATCTTTCCAGCTCTCTCGCAACTTTCCTTTCCAGTGGTAATCCTTGAGAGGTTTCGAAATATCTTATTATCCTGGAACGTCATAAACAATTGGAAACTTTATGGTTTTTGTGCTCTACTAAAATTTTGTCAGTACATAAATAAAACCAATAAGAACCCAAACACACTATTATGAATAATTGGAGAAGACCCTCGTGCAGCATGTTCTACATTGTTTCCTTTCACAGGAGAGGAAAAGAAAACTAGAGGCGGTAATATGTTAAAATCATCTTCAAAATACGTAAGATTTATGCAATCAAAGATTAACTCTTTTAATTTAAACAATACGCAGTAGTTACAATGTAAGAGTACATTTTGATTATTGTTTCTTTAAATTGCTTTCGTATCCCCTCATTTTCTTTTAACAGTTAATTGAACGAACTCCTTAATTATTTATTGTTTGGTTTATTTTCAGCGCGGTTACAAATTTAGAAATTAGTTTACCATGTTATATTATTTCGTGATGTTCGTTATAATGATTAAACAAAATAATAAGATGGGATAATACCAAAAGCCCGATTCAGTTAACGACTTTCAATGCCTTTAATTCAGGTGGCCGAGTTAAAATGCTCAGGAGTATGGTAGCACGCCCTCCATGCAACGCGAGCCAACTGACCCCTCCGCTCAATATTATAACCGTTAAATTCAACTGGTTTTCATAGAAAGGAAAATCCGAAGAAATACATTTACTTGTTGCGAAAATAGCATTCAATCTTAACGCGGAATTTTATAACCATACACAAACAAAAACGCATTGCTCAAGTCACTGATAATCTGTAAAGCCACTGTAAATTAAAAGATTGGGTAAACATCGGGAAATGGCGTTATAAAAGGTTAATCTACAAAAAATTAGTATTAAAAGTTTAATATTTTACAAATTAAGAAACTGATGAGTATATTTTAACGAATTCAAAAATTAATGAGAAAATGCACATGAATTCCGAATTATAAAGAATAAAAATAAGGACTTGCCATTTTCCTTCTTTAGAGCAAAAAAAAACAATTTATGAAAATGGCAATCAAGCAACGATAAAATAATAAGACTTATATCATAAACCAATCCGTATTTCAATTTTCCACGATGCTCTTTCATATTGAATATCGCGGTCCACGTTTTGTTACTTAATTCAAAGAAACTTACAGTTCAAATATGATAGAGTGGAACCATATTCTTGGTACCGAAATAAAATTTGGTCTTCGTTTTGTGGCGAAAATTGCTTTGGTGTTACATTGCACTCGCAATAGTTGGTATTATCTTTTGTTAACAACTTACAATTGATCAACATTTTCCACGATATAATCGTGAGTATTTGTACTGAAGATCATCGCTCGGCTAACTTTGTTGTAACTTTTGGTTCCCGAATAAAGTTGTTTCCGATTAGCTCTCAAAGTATCTTTTATTTGAAACAGAAACCATGATATGGATTCGGTGTCTTCTATCAGGGCTTTTTGACCTTTTGCAAAATCTCCTAGCACTTATTTTCCGATATTTTTATCTTCAATTAAAACCGTCTTTAATTGGAAGATTTCTCCAGAATTTTCTGCCTATATTATAAAAATAATCATAATCGAATAGATTTTAAGCACTTTCTATAACTATAAGTCTTAAAGTTTGTCCTTTTATTTATTTATTTGAATTTTATGTTCGTAAAAAGTCGAGAGCGGTTAGCTCTAGAGCTTTGAAATTTAAACTCAATGCTCAGGGCATGATTTGCAACTAAAGGCGCCTAATTTCAAATACCTGATATGGTTATTAATCTAATTCAATTTTATTTTTATTTTACTCGACTTTGGAATTTCGTCTCTTTGCTTCCCTTATCTAACTTTTCGGCTGGTCTCGGCTTTCATTTTTTTTCCGACTTCCACCACTTGGCTTCTCTTATCTTTTTTTACGTTTTTGCTTTAAGGCCTTTTTGCTACGCGTGTTACCGTGTGTTAGGTTTTTGCTACGCGTGTTGCGTTTTTGCTACAGCGTTTACCTTCCCTACGTACAAATCAGATCTAATTCATTCGAACTAAGAACCCGGGCGAAGCCGGGTAAAAAAGCTAGTTAACTATAAAGTTGGCGGTAAACTGCGACAACTTATCGCTTTCAATAATGTGATCATGTTTATTACGAAAAATTTGCAAACTTTAAAAAGCAATGTAAAATTTGCTGTTTTAACGATATATGTAATTGACTGAACAACACTGATTTTTAGTCGGAACGGCTCAGAAGAAAAAATGTTTCAACAGATTCCAGCATACCGGTTAAAAATACTTAAATGCGACATTTACCAAATGGCATTATTTTTATTGAATCGCAAGATCAGGTTTATACATCTGACACGATAGGAGGATCCAATTTATAATTTCAAATAAGCCATTTTTTTATAGGACTATTGTAATATCCAGAATCGTTGAATTTCATTTAATCTCTATAGTATCAGTTAGCTGTTAAATACTTGACTAAATTCAAATGACATATTTTGTTATAATAATGCGTGTTTAATATATGTTAAGCGCTTGTTATTAATGTATGAGGAGCTATGCAGGTGTACTTAAGATTTGAAAATTCCAATTTTAAAACCATGCTATGCGGCGGCGCGTCTCCGTATGAGACGCTGTGACCCCTGCTTACCAGCCTTTTGGAGGCAAACCGCGGGATTCCGATGCCAGTTGTGCCGGTCTTCTCTAGGTGGCAGCAGGGTTGTACAACCCTGGTCGCAGTGTGCCCGTCATTCACCTTTTGCAGCCATTACTGAAGGGCTGGCTATCTACCTATGTAGATAGGGTGTCAAATAAAGGTGGTTGATCATCTACTCTTATTCTAACAGTTGTGCGCAAAGTGGTGTGTTGGTCATCTTTTTGTTGCACATTTTGCTGGGTTGACTGACTTGCGGCGAAGGGGCGACTGCCAGCAGTAGGGTTATTTTGCTACCCTGGCTTGTTTTGTCTCATCTCAGGGCTGTGGGTGCTGGCGTAGGGCATAACGATGATGAACTCAGGAGCACCGGACTATAAATCGGACTTACATGGTTAATTTATAAGTTGGTAAGCAGAATCGTGAATGAATCATCTTTCACGACTCACAAAGGAACGACTGCTCGCCAGTAACGTACAAGCGTTTCAATTTTGCAAGAGATGGTAGGAAACAGGTTTATTTTTATGTGTTACGTTAAGCGTCTTGAAACAGCATTCCCAACGGCAAAAATGTTAAATTCATTGAACCCCCTTCAACCTACTACTTTATAAACCTTTGAAACGGTTTTGCTTTCTACTTGATAAATAAATTGCTTAGCTTACGCTGTTCTCGGGATGTTTATAAGAACGTATTGAGCCACAGACATTGCCAGTTCACTGTATTGAACTTTTCCACTAATAAAGTCCTCAATAGGGTTTTGACGTAGAAAAATCTATAGAAAAAACCTTTGGATTATTCTTAACTGTTCGATAGAGTCTGAGATTGATTCTAGTACAATAACTTACGCTGATTTTTTTTTACAAAAACGTATAAAAACAACTGCCCATTAATCGATTAAATTAGCTGTGTAAAAACATTTGTAGATAGGCACTGATATAATAATGTGTTTGTTACTAAAAATCCTACTACGTTCAAAAGTTATAATGATCCATAGTCGCTTAGCTCCATAAAATAATCAACTTAACCTACTAGATATTTTTTTATATTGATCTACAAACGACATCGCACTTCTTCTATGGGATTTGGCTTTCGACAGATTTTTCTGAAATTGAAATATGTTGCTAAGCCTGATCAAAGGAGCAAAATTGTTCATTGCCATTTTTGCCGAGCTCCTATAGTTTGTCCATTATCAGCGGTCAAAAGTGGACAAAACGTATTATAGTCTAATTGTTAAAAGAAATCAAGGCCGATCGGTTAGCGTTCTACGTTCGCTAGTCCGGGCTCACTATCAATAGAGTTTTCTCTCCAAGATTCGCGGTGCGTCCCAAAACAGAGCGTCGGATTTGGTTACTTTCTGATCGCCCGATGAACGAACTCAGTGAATAAATAATTACATATTTAGTTTTAGATGTCGTTTGACCGTGACTTTAGACTACTGTGTGACTAAAATCGATAAAAAAGTGTTTGATATGTTGTGGTGTGACTGTTTCTTTCCTATCAGCGAGTGTTGAATGGGAGATTCAACGAAACGGTTAATCATATATATTCTGATTTCTTAAGAATTTATTTTATGTTATGTTTTCTTTATTATTACTCATAAAATAGTGAACAATAAATTACTCCACGTACGAAAATTCATCGAATAATAAGTTTCGAGAAAATAAATAATGAATAATGAAGTAGAGGTGTAAAAATCTTGACAATAAAAATTTATTTATAGTGAGCCCGGACTAGCGAACGTAGAACGTACGCTAACCGATGAGCGCTAACTCCTTTTAGCAAATTGACTACACTAAGTTTTATCCACTTTTGACCGCTGATACTGGACAAACTATAGGAGCTAGGGAAAATTGGCAATGGACAATTTTGCTCAATGTTTCAATTTGAAAAAAATCTGTCGAAAGCCAAATCCCATAGAAGAAGTGCGATGTCCTTTTTAAAAAAACAAAGGCGTAGAATGTAGAATATATCTTGAATGAAACTGAAGTTATAACCATTTCCTTAAAATATATTCCATATTTTTTAACTGTTTTTCATTTCACGTTATACAGTATAATATTAGACATGTTGGCATAAATGCTATTTTATGTGGCGATGCTTTAAATTTCGTTTAACACTTATACCACTAATTACCTATTTTTTTTAGGGACAAGATTTTAATCGGAATATTTTAAATATATTTCTATTAATATAATAAGGAAAAAGGAAATATTTTCTCACCATTGGAATAGTGAAATTCAAAGAAAACTGAGTCATTTCTGTCAATAAATATTTAATAATATATTACATTTTGTTAAAAAAAATATTCCTCCTGTTTATTTTTACAATCTCTCTGAGTAGTCCAGTAACTTAAGTGTTTCGATTCGGAAAACTTTCTCCTGTTTTGGATTTTGAAGGCATTTTCATTTAGTCATAATGTATAACATTTAAAAAAACCCTTTCTTTTGTTTCCGAGTACAATTTTTAATAACTGAACAAGGCCAACAAAATTGGGTTTGTATTATTTCTACGGCTATAATTATAAAAATTAAGGCCGGCTTTTTCTACAAAAATGGTCTTATGAAATATTTCGGTACGAGCCATCGTTTTTGCGCAATCGCAGTTAGAATGCCGTTTACATAAGACACCTACCTTTACTTTAACTTGGGGCCTATAATTATCGCAATTGGGTTTGCAGTCGTAAATACAAATTAAATGGAGATATTAACCAAAACTCAGTTTTTTGCGCCTATTTCCCGTTATAAATTATGGTGCTCAAAAGAAAATGATAGGGATTTTTGACAATTTATATATTATGAATTATTGAAGGTGTTTGCCGAAATTAAGCTCGGTAGCAATTACTGATAGCTTAAGTAAATTATTATAAATTTGCATGGTGGTGTATGAACACCAAATACCACAGATCATAAAACAAAGATTAAATACCATCAATTTATAATTTTAAGGATTATAAAATTGAAATTCAGTGGGCAGTTTGGGGTGGTGAAATGGTTTGCATTTTCGACTTGCAGCAAGAGGAGCTGGGTTCAATCACATGTGGCACTGGTTGAAAACTCGGAACCACTCCTTCCGCGTTGAGTTGCAAGTTCTCTCCCCACTGGTTTACGGGGTTTCCCCCGAGCTCATCAGTTTCCCTTTCCATAAAAACTGGTCGACGTTAACGGTAATAGTGAGTGTAGGGAGCTGTTGGCTCGCGTGGCATGAAGGGCTTACCGCCACACTCCTACGCATTGTTATCCGGCCACCTGTATTCATTGCTTTCAAAGTCGCTGGATAACTTAGGCCGAAGGTGGTGCCTAGTTAAGGGTATTAGCCCGACACAGAAAAAGGGTAAATTTATTTAAACAATGCGGTTCTTCGAAGCGAAGGTATGCTCAAAAGAGAATTAAATTTTAAATTGAAAAGAGGTCTATGAACGTTCAGAATGCGTTAAATGTCTATACAACAGTAAACGATCAACTGTTTTCTATTCATTAAAGTGATCCCATTGTTATACGTCCCTGGTGCTTTAAATTAATTTGAATTTAATTTTTTTAATTTAAAAAACATTTCCCTTCCCCCCATGCGTAAATTTCACCCTATGTCGAATGCGAGCAACCACAGGCCCTTTGAATGAACCGTTTCCGAGTTATGGCCGAATTTGTACTGAATCGCTGCGGACTCATCGGATCCTCAAAATAGACACTAAAATATAATTTTTAGGCAACGGAGGGGAGAGAAATCCGATTCCCCGCTTTTTCCCCCCTCCCGACAGGCACCTGTGCACGCGGGGTAGATTTTGTGGCCCCCGCGTGTTTCTAGGAATACGGGGGTTAACTACTGGTCATTTATGAATACAATTTCTAATGGTATACAACGCCCTTTTTTCGTTTTACTTACTTTACTCGTAACTTCATAACTTGTTTTACGTGTTTTCTTATCGGCTTTAAATGTTTGATACATTTTCAACAGTGCTCCCGCCAGCAGTAGGCACAAGTAGGCACGTGCCTATGTTCAAAAATTTTAGGCCTATTTTAGGGGCCTCTAAAAGTTTAAAAAAATTGTCTCTGGGGCTTCCAAATG
This sequence comes from Leiobunum rupestre, assembly GCF_980474605.1. Lineage (NCBI taxonomy): Eukaryota > Metazoa > Arthropoda > Arachnida > Opiliones > Sclerosomatidae > Leiobunum > Leiobunum rupestre. The sequence goes on along the minus strand of NC_143393.1, from coordinate 56,212,478 downwards.
TTATTTTTAAATTTTATTTATTTTTAAAAATTGGTCATCTAGCCCCCTAAAAAAAGAACTCCCATTCAATTCCAATTTCCAAGAGTCCTAAATGGCCCAACAAAACGTTCCCTTTTGAGCCACCTATACTCGAAATCAATATTACTTGAATACACAAACAAAGGCAGCGAACTCTGTGGTTTCTGCTTTTGGTAGTGTACTCTATTAACATTGATATAGAGTATATGACAAAAGACTGGCCCGGGACGGGGAAGTCCGTCGTGCAAGGAAAGCAGCAAAAAACAAACCACCTGTTAGCCTCAGTGATAACTTAGCTCCAACCAACACAATAAACATAAGCTTAGTTTCTAGGAATTCTAGAAAAGGGGGCATGAAGTGAGAAACTGGATTTCTCTAATACGACTTAAACCGTTGCAACGCTTAAACGAAGGGAAATCCCAGCGGAGCTGAAGTCGAAGCGTAAAGCATCGTACCAGTCACTACTTTTATTAGAGAGCGTCCTTGTCCCTTTTGCGAAATCAAGTGATATCAGTGACCACTGATCGTAGATAAAGGACCTAGACCTTCGGTGGTCGGACTTGTTCCAGATAACGCGCGTTTCTTCATTTCGTTTTCTGCTCCTGAACAAACAGGTAGTTCTCAATTTCGATTCTCTCCCAGTCAAATTTTTTCTAAGTCTCTTCCGAAACTAACTTTGCCAATACAGCCTTTTTGAAGGCTATTTAGCTGTTTTAGCTAATTACCTATTCTAGAAAAAATATTCAAACCGCTTTTTTTAGGGCTTTGATATAGCTGGTATTATTAAAAAGTCTGTTTGAAGACTACATAGCTTTAACTAAGCTTTATTTTCTTAAACCTTTATAAGGTTATTTCGCTATTAGTATATAATAGTAGCATTTTCAAATATGAGTACCAGAAAATTTTTATCTGGGTCCCAAAAATGAGAAAAATGGAAAAGGGAAGATAGTTTCGTTAGTAATCAGAAAGGTGCAATGGCACGTTTTTTGAAATCGTCGGCGCAAAGCCATAACTATAGTTCTGAGAAAAACCTAGTCAAAGAATTAGGAAAGGGTTTAGAATCCTTGGAGACTGATAACAGTCACTGTTTTAGTATAACTGCTGAAGTTCTTCCAAACGTCAGTACTGATATGGAAATGGAACTGACTCATGAAGGAGAAATTGCAGAAGTAATTGCAAACCCCAACTCTAACCATGCACAAAATACATCAAACGACGTGTCCAATTCAAAATAAATGGGCTTACACGCGTTGAATAACTTGGATATTAGTCTAGATAAAGATTGCCTTCCAGTTCAGCCTAAACTAAATCCTTTTCCTAAAAGATTAATTGGCGGTAAAAATCGAGGTTTCAATTCTTCTTGGTATGACAAATATCAAATGATTGAATATTCAGTTGCAAAGGATGCAGTGTATTGCTTTTGTTGCCGTTATTTTTAGGCAGTAGAAACACTGCATTTCTAAAGGGATTTTCGGATTGTAAAAACATGGGGACACAGTTCAAAGAACACTTCACTTCCAACAAATCTTCTCACCAACTAGCCTACAAAATGTACTTAGACTACATGGAATCCAAATCCCGTGGATCAATAGTTTGCCAGGTTAACGACCACCATAGACTAGACGTTATTAGAAACAGAGAGGTCCTATCTACACACGTGGAAGTGATTATTTTATGTGCCCAACAAGATTTAGCACTTCAGGGGAACACTTACACATCCGCCGACAATATTGGGAATAGGGGAAACTTTATTGCAATATTAGAGATTTTAAAAAAATGTCATGATATAAAAGCAAGTTTATTGAGAAAAATTATTTTTCAAGAGGTCAACTACTATAGGGTAGTTTGGGCGCTTGCCCAACGCGTTTAGCTCCGGGGTCCGAATTAAAACGCAATAATTAGATTACTTTGAAATTTAAAATTGTCAAAATTATTTTAAGCACTAAACAAGAGGCTGTTTTACACATCAATATTAATTTAATAAGTTAAAACACAACAATAAAACAGTTCAGCTTGAAATAGCGCGAAACTAGACAATGGCCACTGTAGTCTTCCCCCTTAACAATGGGGGAGACAAGCCTAAATAAGTAGTTGATGAATTTGGGTAAAGAGGTAATCGTAGGGTGGAATTCTTCGATTAAAAGTAAAGTTGGTAATATTTATTTGTAAATAATATACTTAATAATAAAAAAATTATTAATTTAATAATAATAAAATTTTTATTAATTTAATAATGATAACATTTTTAATGATATAATACTAATAAAATTTGTAAATAATTATATACAATTTGGCTAGTTAAAGAACAACAAAAATTACAAAGGAGTTTTTTATGGGGGCCTCTTAATCACGCAGTGCCTACTCGCGAAAAAATCCTGGTGGGGCTACTGATTTTCAATTATGTGGTTACGTTGGTTTTATTTATTTTGAGCTATGCGCTATTGCTTAGCCTTAACTACTCATTGAAAGATTTTTTGTATGCGTCGGGAATTGTTAACGGTAGGGTGTTAATGGTCTTTTTTATTACAATATTAATTACCGTTAGTATATGGATTGACATTTTCTGATTTCTTAATATTTAAGTTACCTTGTTGTTTTATTGGGTTATTATATATTTTTATGGCATATTTTTGCTAATACAATGTTTATTACTGTGGGTATTTAGATTGACTTTTTCTTGATTCGTAAGTATTTTAATTAACTTGTTACTTGGTTGGGTTATTATTATATATTTTTCTATTGGTTATTTTTCTTGTTTTATTTCGTCTATCGAAAGTGTTGATAATGTGGGGGATAATTCATGTCTACGATTGTTTATTTGCATTGATTTTTATCGGCTTCGTTTGGTTGTCGTAATGAGCCCGCGCAGTTTTTATTAGTGCTTTCACTTAAAGTTTTGGTTTTTGCTTTAACTTTTGTGTTCTTATAAATTTGATTGTTTAAGACCTATAACACAATGGGTTGGGTTTCGTCTATGAAATAGTTTCTCGCACGTTCTAACAATTTAAAATTTTGTATTTTCTATTTCTCATTTTCTTGCTTTGTTATTATAATAACATTTTGGGTCTACATTTCGTTTTTTGTTTTATTGCTATAATTTAATACTATAAAATTTTATTTTATTACATTTGTGATATTTAATATAATTATAATAAATATTCTACTGTTTGGGATATCACGGGGATTACGTTTTTTTGGAGGACGCTTTGAATATGGCGAAATATCGTTTGAACAATATGTAAAGAATAAATTGAAATTGAAAGATAATGAAAGTTAAAAAATGACGGGTACTACTTCGTTTAAAAGATAGTTTTATTTAAAAACGACGTAGTCTCCGTTATGTATATTTCACTTTCATCATACAATTTTACCGTGGTAGAAATGATATATAAATATTATGACAATGAAAATAAATAAATCGCGAAGCAATATTATTCGATGAAAACATTATTAATCCACCACCCTCCTACGCATTGTAACACAGTCACATGTTTAACAGCTTTTATAGTCGCTAGATGGCTTGGGCATTAGCCTAGAATATTATTTTTAATATTCTTATCGATATCGTTACTTAAAAGGCGGGTTAAAAAATACGTTTTTATTTTTAAATCAAATTAACTTTTCGTATGTTGATTTCAAATTTCGTAAAAGGAGTTATTGACATTTAAAGGAAAAATTACTTAACTACATAAAACGTGTGCGTTTCTTTGATACTTCTGAAAATGGAATGCCGTGCGAAAATCCGTCGCAATAAACAACAAATAGACACGCATATTAACTGACACTTAGGATTGTTATAATTATTAAATGGAAAATGAAGCTCGCCATTTGTGCACAAAACCATAATGCGAACTAAATATATTTTAAATATGTGAAATAAGTGAAAGAAGCTTACCTAAATACAACGGAAACAAAAAATTTCCTTAAGAAAAGAAGAATATAAGGATCCTTCTCCAACGTTTTGGAAATTTCTTACGCAGTAAACAGAGCTTCACAAAGGGTTACTGTTATAGGAATTTGGCAAATATTGGTCAAAATGTATGGAAAACAAATATCTTTCTGTATAAAAATAATGTTTTTCCGATTCGATTAGACAAAATATTTTTCTGAGTGACGAGAATCGATTACGTAAACCTGTTAATAGTGTTTAGTTTCTCACCATTAAAATAAACTGTCTATTTTCCGACTGGGCCTTTGGTGCCAAGGACAACTATTAAAAACCGTTGTGTTAAAGCTTGTGGCCGAGAGTGAAAAGTCAATAGAATTCCTTTCACGTTGTGTTTGCAAGATAATTTACAAAATTACTATTCAGATTTCGACTATATACTTTCCCACAATTTTAATAAACCTTATCAAAATTAAATTTAAGGATATAAATGGTTAACTTAAAGGGTTTTTTTACGACGTTTCTTCGCTAGAAGCCTTTGATAACGCCAAAGTAAACCCAGTAAGTTTGTTAGCTAATAGTGAAACTAAAGAAGCATAGTAATAGAGTTTTACCATTTTTCTACCAAATATGTTAATGTTTTTGTACTGATTTTACTTAAAAAAATTCTGAAACATTGTCAAGCGGTTCTTTATCTTGATGGGTAAAACAAAATATTTAATCACAATATTTTTAAGTCTTTTTTGGTCTGAGTGATACGTTTTATTAACCCGAAAACTATGCCTCAATATCACTTTGGATGATAAAACACGCGAATAAGTAGATAAGTCCATATTTAAAAGGGATAAAATAGCTAAACCCTAAACAAATTTTAAGAAATTAAAAAAAAACGTACAAATAACTCGTACCAATAGGTCTTTGAATAAAAAAACTACATAAAAAATTAGATTTTTTACTCGAAAATCTATTTGATCCGAGATTCGCGTCTTTTGGTTTGCTCGAAAACCTATTGGTACGAGTTATTTGTAAGTTTTTCAATTTCTTCTCATTTGTTTTTTAAATTTCTTCAAATTTGTTTAGGGTTTAGCTATTTTATCCCATTAATTATGGACTAATCTACTTATTCGCGTATTTTTGCACGGTCCATAGGTGTTTTCTTCTAACTTAACCTTTCAATATCACTTTCTCGGCTCTGACCTATGAACTAAAGCAGCAGTAATTCCAAATGATTCGTCTGCGGGTTTTTATGGCCTTAACACTTACAAAAGTCAATCGTTTTTATACTCCTTTTTTCAAAAACCTTTCCTTGAGTACTGATAATTACCCATAGAGGTTATTTAAAACTACCATTATTTCCATCCACAAAAAAAGGTGGTAAAAAAAACAGGCCTATATTATAGCTCCCATTCTTGGTAAGCTATTGGATCGATTAAATAATAATTGGCAATAATAATTTAGTGCAAAGTGTAATCTTCATTCTAAATCGAAAGTCGGCTTACTTGCCGGCTTGGGAACGACTAACACCATTTGTATGGCCTACAAGCGAATCATGAATAATTAAGATGCTAGTCAAACCTGTATTGGCGTCATTTTGGATTTCGAAAAGACCTTTGACTCGATCAAGAAAAAATGTAACAAGGGTGTCTATGCTATGAGTAATAGGGGTCTTGCAGTAACTGTATTAACAGGGCCTGTCCTAAAGAAAGTATCCTTAGACTATCCGAAGAGTAATTTCTTATAAATGAGTTACCACACAGGTCAATTATATTGGTATGAAGGTAAATGTGTTGTTTGGAAAATTTTAAATTAATTTATTATTAGAAGAAAATCATATAGAGACCCGAATAGTATTGCGTAGGTGACTTTATTTTAAAAACATTTAAAAACAAATATTAGTCGACTAGTTTCGGCGGTGTCAACGCCATCATCATTTCTCGCGCGTGCATTGTATTGTATTTAAATGCCCTGTTTTAGGGTTTTGTAAACACCTATTATTAGAGAATAGGGATGACATAATTTTTTGTGGGGGAAAGTCATCTATAAATCGGAGACATGGGACTCCCCATACTTAAACCGTGACGCTGTTTATAGATTTTTTTATCGAAAGTAACATACGTGTTTTCTACACCAAAAACTTACTAGTGTTAATATTCCATTACCTTCATCCGTTGTAGAAAACGTTTTTAGTCTATTTGCCAGAATAGACAGTTTCATCCACAGGGACCTTCTTAAAATTTGTCGTGAACGTTAGTAGAAGGAAAGTGACGGTCTGGCGCCGATCCCGGGATCGGAATCGTCGGGATCCGGGATTTAAGGGGTGAAATGGGGGTAAAATCGTCGAAAAGTCAATGTATTTAAGGTATTTCTCGCGACGATTTGTTTTTTCGTATATCAACATATTGTGTTCAGGCGAACTTGTTTATTTATCTCCGCTTATCTTGAAAGACACTTGAACGTATATCTTATCGCGTTTTATCGTACGGAATAAGTTGAAATTATGTAAAAAGTGATAACCTGGGCGGCGCGCGTGCGCAGATTCCCCGGGAGGCGCGGTTAATTTGAATTTAAGAGTGTTTTGACGTCATGGAATATTCGTTTTTAAATTAGAATGGAAATATTTTTAAACTTCATTTTAATATCATTGTAGTACTTAAATGTTATTGGCACTTGAACCTATCTCACGAGTATTTCAAACAAATATTTCGTGGATTTGAGTGTTTTGACGTCATGGAATATTCGTTGTTAAAGTGACGTAGAATGGAAATATTTTTACACTTCATTTTAATATCATTGTAGTACTTAAATATGATTGGCACTTGAATCTATATCACGAGTATTTCAAACGAATATCTAAAGTTTTCTATATTTTTAACATTAACAAGTCTCCAAATTATACCAACTTTTAACCAATTTTCCCAAATTGTACTAATTTTTAACAGAATTTCCTAAATTATTCTAATTTTTATCATAAGCCAACTTAATTTTAAAACTATTGTCTATTTATGAAAATTGAGTTTGTAGATATTTTGAATCGTTTCATTTTTATAACTGGTTAAAAGTTATTATAATTGGGGATATTTTGTTAAAAGTTAGTATAATTTGGGAGATTCTTTTAAAAAACTGTATAGTTTTCGTTATTTTCAAACAAAAATAGAAAATTAAAGCCTGCTTTTTGATTTTGGATACCTTGGATCTTAATAACAACGCTAATCACTTGCATCTTGTAAAAACAGAAACCTGAGATTAGAATTAAAATTTGCAAAACCGTTACCGGAGACGATTTCCATTCTAATTTACGCTGAGTTTCAAAATTTGATTGAAATTGATAAAAATCGAACCGTGATTTTCGATTACAGTAATTAATGGATTCGCCACAGATAACTAAAATTCTTGAAAAAGATTTAAGTACTAAAAGTATATTTCGAGGCGTGTTCGCGGCTGACAAGCTACCTAAATAGGTAAAAATATTCCCTTCTCTATTTGTTGTAAATACCGATACGAGTGCTGAACCTGGAGAACACTGGGTTCTAATACATTTGTCTAAACATAAAAATAGTGAATACATGGATTCCTTTGAAAACCCGCCAGATTATTTTAAATTTAATGACTTTATTGAACGAAACAGTAAAACTGTTACTTTTAATTCTAATCAATTACAGAGTAATTCTAGTAATACGTGTGGAGCATTCTGTATCTATTTTGCTATAAACAGGTGTAAAGGAATAGAAATGTATAACATTGTGTCTAGGTTTAAGAAAGATAAAAATGTAAACGATAAAATGATTAAAGAGTTTATCTGCAAAATGTATTCAATAAAATATTTTTTTTACAATTTATAGCAATAGCAGTTTTTATATATTCATAAATACAAGCATTTTGTTATCATTTTTCAATATCTTTATGACCGTGCGCTAAGGTACGAACCCCGCCGGGTAGAATATATCTCTTATCATCATTTGGTGATAAACAAAGTTTTCTAGTATTTAAAGTAAATAGCTCATGCTTGAAACTAGCTATACGCATAATCTCGGCTGACATGGTTTCTTGATTAAAAAGACAACGTTCATAGTCTTCGTGGCGGATGACGATTCTAATAACGTTCATGGCAACACCCTTACAAACCTTTTTACCTCTCCGAGGGGACAAAGTCCCCTAGGAGGGGTTATACAACGACCGTGTCTGTCTGTGGGTCTGTCTGTCTGTCAGGACTGCGAACGCGTTCGCATTTTCGGTGCAAAGTGTAATCACTGCGTACGCAGTTTCTCAAAGGGTTGGCAAAACCACCGTGTGACGGTGAGCGTTAACGGATGCATTTGCGGTTTGGTTTGGATGGTGTTTTTTCGCTCACCGTCGTGACGGTTTGGTGTATTACGTTTTTGTAATGTTTATGCGTAGGTTGTGAGTGTTGAATTTGTTGTGTTTGTGTTCTGATGGTTGTGCATGTTGAGTCTGTTGTGTTTATATGGGCGTTTTCTCTCCAACTTCTTCTTTATGACTTTGGGACGGACCGAGTGCTGAGTGTAATGCTACCTCTCAACGTCCAATGTCAGGGTTTCCACCAGTTGTACACGGTATTCGTCTTAGTATCAATTTGCGATCGCATCGGGCGGGATTTGAACCCGAGACCTCCTGATTGACAGGCGGACGTTCTACCACAGAACCACCGACACTTGTTACGCCTTATTGAAAATTAGACCTTCAGCTTTATCGGAAGCGTATTTAATAGAGTACGAAATTTTGGTTTAATTGAAATAGAATTGAAATTGAAATTATTGCATCGAAGAAATTCTAATTTAGCGTTTCTCTATTGATTAAAAACAAATGCGCCACCCAGGTTTCGAACCCAGACCATTCGGCTTGGCAGTCGAGCGCTCTACCACAGAACCACCGATAGCTGCTTAGATTCACTGAAATTAAGACAGGCATCGTAAGCATAATAGGTAATAAAGTCTTTTTTTATTAATGAATTTATGAAGGCCTAATCTGGTATTTTTTAAAGGTTAAATCTTGTTTTAGCGCAATCAGCCGAGATTAGAGGGTTAAAGGGTAGACCCTGTGGGTGGTCCCCTTTCTTAACGACCTATATATAGTTCTGTTAATTCAAAGGAGATAATTTAACGTTAATTGCTTTAAGAGGTGGCAGTTAGTCAAGTGGCTCTCTGTGCTTTGTTGATGGTAAGGTATTTGCTTCTTGTAAATACATTTGGTGTGGATATTTGGATATCTACGATTTCTAACGCAGTCAATGATTTCTTGGGTGTGCGAGTCATTATATGATATTGGAAATTGGACGGCATTGGTCTTTTTCATGTGGTATGCGTCACAACGTCAACAGGAAGTGAACGAGTCGTCCACTACCAGATATATACGGTATCTTCATCAAGGGCGAGTGTTGAAATAAAATGAGCGTTAAAGATGCGGCAAGTATTTCGTAAGCGAGTAATTCCAAAAAGCCTCTGTAGATATGTCTTTCATTAAAATTTGCTTCGTATTATATTTAACTGATAAACTTGTTCTGTAAAAGGGTTTAATTCAATTGTGCATTGTTATAGTACGCCTAACTTACTGTTGTAACTACTTAACTTATGATATTCTGAATAAATTAAAATTGGTCGTTTCGTCTCAATTATTTTAATTATAATTAAAATTTTATACCGGGCGGGATAGAAATGGGTTAATATTTTTAACAAATAACTCTAAATTGCGGAGATATATCTTTAAGGGTTATCTCGAGAAATTAATACCACTAGGGACAATTCTATCGAGGAGAGGTATATTTTGGCTTGCCAACTTGTTATGGTTTAAAATTGACTCAAAAGATTTCCCCACGCGAACTCCTTTTCTATCTCTTCAGCGGTCTTAGACTCCCCGTACGATTTAATAGAATAAAGCTTTGGACGAAGTCCTACAAAGCTTTGAATTAACTGTGAATTTGTCTCGTCTTTAAAATAGCCGAGAGCTTTTTTATTCTGAGTAGAATGAAGGAAATGCGAAGGTGGATAATCAGAGAAGTCAAAGCGGTTTTTATGAACTTCAAAGTCTTTATTAACATCATCCGCATTAATGTTGTACGTTAAACTGTCTGTTAATATTTTATGTATTAGTACTATTTAAATAAAAAAATTAGTCGAAAATGATATGTCAATTGTAATAAGCTTATAAATTTAGGAATAAACTTATATATTAAAGATAGTGTTGTAAATAAGAAAATTAAAATTAAAAAAATTAATATGTAAATATAGGTATAAAATAGGACGAAAACCACTTATCTATATTTTAAATAGAGTAAAATACAATTATTATACACAAATATAGTCAGAAAAATACTATAAAAACTCTTTATTCAACTTTAATACGATAAATTAAGTTTCCAATGTGTAAATAAAGGTCGGAAAATACTCTACGGTCATTACGTATACATTTCAAATATGAAAATATAAATAGAAAAATACTACTAAAATCCCTTTTAATACGGCATAACACAACTCCGATACGCAAATATAGACAGAAAATACTAATAAAAAACTCTTTACTCTACGTTCGATTCGTTAATATACATTTCCGATACACATATAAAGATAAAGAATAACTACAAAATATAAAAAGGTAGAAAAATAGTTCACATTAACCATTATGAATTTAATCTTACAACATCCTTCCCGTAGAGTAAAACATATTTGTTCAAGGTCTACTTGTTTCCTCGTTATCTTTATCTCATGTGTTTTAAATAGCGTACGGAATAAGTTAATAATGTATTGAAATGGTGTATGTTAAAACGTTGTAGAACAAAGTGTAAAACATATGTTCAGAAAATTAAAAATACTTAATTAATGTACTAAAAGAACCTATTGTAACAATTCCAATATGTAAATTTAGGTATAAGGATTGAAAAAATACTTAGTTAGTGGGTTTACTGATAAACTCTTAACGAATTCAACTTTAAAGGGTTTATTAGATTATTGTTTTAAATTTTATTCAAGTTCAACGTATTAAGAGTCCTTCAAAGTACTATAAAAGGATTTTATTTACAAACTAAATTCATATTTTCTTCAAACTTAGAAGTTAGTTTGTATGAAATACTTACTAATACCTGAAAAATGGACATTAGGCCATAACGTCGACGCCGTTGCGTATTGCTAGATCTGAACGTGGAGCTAAAGATACATGTACTATAGAATAAATTAAAGGGGGATAATTTTAGTAACCATTAATAAATAAATACCTATACGTCCATTTTAGTTGAAACGGATATAAGCATTAGGGTATTATTTTTCTGACTATATTTGTGTATAATAATTGTATTTTACTGTATTTAAAATATAGATAAGTGGTTTTCGTCCTATTTTATACCTATATTTACATATTAATTTTTTTAATTTTAATTTTCTTATTTACAACACTATCTTTAATATATAAGTTTATTCCTAAATTTATAAGCTTATTACAATTGACATATCATTTTCGACTAATTTTTTTATTTAAATAGTACTAATACATAAAATATTAACAGACAGTTTAACGTACAACATTAAGACGGATGATGTTAATAAAGACTTTGAAGTTCATAAAAACCGCTTTGACTTCTCTGATTATCCACCTTCGCATTTCCTTCATTCTACTCAGAATAAAAAGGCTCTCGGCTATTTTAAAGACGAGACAAATTCACAGTTAATTCAAAGCTTTGTAGGACTTCGTCCAAAGCTTTATTCTATTAAATTGTACGGGGAGTCTAAGACCGCTGAAGAGATAGAAAAGGAGTTGCGATTGGGGAAATCTTTAGAGTCAATGTTAAACCATAAAAAGGTTTGTAAGGGTGTTGCCATGAACGTTATTAGAATCGTCATCCGCCACGAAAACTATGAACGTTGTCTTTTTAATCAAGAAACCATGTCAGCCGAGATGATGCGTATATAGTTTCAAGCATGAGCTATTTACTTTAAATACTAGAAAACTTTGTTTATCACCAAATGATGATAAGAGATATATTCTACCCGGCGTGGTTCGTACCTTAGCGCATGGTCATAAAGATATTGAAAAATGATAATGAATGCTTGTATTTATGAATATATAAAAACTGATATTGCTATAAATTGTAAAAAAGTATTTTATTGAATACATTTTGCAGATAAACCCTTTGATCATTTTATCGTTTACATTTTTATCTTTCTTAAACCTGGACACAATGTTATACATTTCTATTCCTTTACACCTGTTTATAGCAAAATAGATACAGAATGCTCCACACGTATTACTAGAATTACTCTGTAATTGATTAGAATTAAAAGTAACAGTTTTACTGTTTCGTTCAATAAAGTCATTAAATTTAAAATAATCTGGTGGGTTTCCAAAGGAATCCATGTATTCACTATTTTTATGTTTAGAAAAATATATTAGAACCCAGTGTTCTCCAGGTTCAGCAACAACAAATAGAGAAGGGAATATTTTTACCTATTTAGGTAGATTGTCGGTTTTGCAAATTTTAATTCTAATCTCAGGTTTCTGTTTTTACAAGATGCAAGTGATTAGCGTTGTTATTAAGATCCAAGGTATCCAAAATCATAAAGCAGGCTTTAATTTCTATTTTTGTTTGAAAATAACGAAAACTATACAGTTTTTTAAAAGAATCTCCCAAATTATACTAACTTTTAACAAAATATCCCCAATTATAATAACTTTTAACCAGGTATAAAAATGAAACGATTCAAAATATCTAAAAACTCAATTTTCATAAATAGACAATAGTTTTAAAATTAAGTTGGCTTATGATAAAAATTAGAATAATTTAGGAAATTCTTTTAAAAATTAGTAATTTTAATATTTTTATATTTTTTATTTTATTTCATATTTTATTTTATATTTTATTTAACAGGTCTTAATCCAATCAATGACATACAATATTATCCCTTTACTTATCTGCTCCCATCCAGCTTTAACAGCCACTTTAGTATGTAGGCACTTAATGATACTAAAATGGAGCTCAAAATAACACTTCAAAACACTCGTGACATTTGTCAAATATTCCCTAACGTAGTTAAAAAATAAAGTGTACTTCATATCGCTATTTAAAACACTAGACCTAAAGATAAGCAGAGATAATAATTATTAATTTAATAAAACTCATTTATTAATTTTATAAATTAACTTGAAATATCGTAAAGCCGATAAAAATAATATACATTTATTACAAATCACCCATTTTAGGTATAAAAATGAAACGATTCAAAATATCTACAAAACTCAATTTTCATAAATAGACAATAGTTTTAAAATTTAGTTGGCTTATGGTAAAAATTAGAATAATTTAGGAAATTCTGTTAAAAACTAGTAATTTTAATATTTTAATATTTTAATGTTTTTATATTTTTATATTTCTATATTTTTATTTTATTTTATTTCATTTTATTTTATATTTTATTTTATATTTTATTTAACAGGTCTTAAGCCAATCAATGGCATACAATATTATCCCTTTACTTCTCTGCTCCCTTCCAACTATCTTGCAATATTTTCAATCCAATTGTATTTGGTTTTATATCTTTAACTTTATTTCTCAGTACAATTTCCCTTTGAGAAGCTTCTTCTAACTTCAATTCCCACTTTTTAAATGCTTTTCCATTTCGTCCAAATGCCCTTTTATTTCTTGCATATCTAAGCACGTCCTATTATACTCTTCCACTATTTCACTAACTTCCTCGAATGAATGGAAATCCATATGACTAAAAGTATCAGAACACAATAAATATAAAACGTCCAGCAATGTTAAAAGTTAGGTCACCAGAAAGACCATTTCCTCTTGTTGTTTCTATTTCAGTGGAGACGAAACTTGGACTTCAAGACGCCCACGTCTTTTACGTTTATATGGATTGTTCATGACGGTTCAATTTTGATTTTATAAATGGGCACGTATAGTAGGGAGCTGGATCGAGAGTGTGGGGGATAAAAAATTAATCTAGGTGAAAAAATTATTATAAATAAATATCGATTCAATATACGAACGAAACTTAATTATTAATTTAATTAAACTCATTTATAAATTTTATAAATTAACTTGAAAAATCATAAAGCCAATAAAAAATATAAATTTCCTACAAATCACCCATTTTAGGGATAAAAATGAAACGATTCAAAATACGTACAAAACTCAATTTTCATAAATAGACAATAGTTTTGAAATTAAGTTGGCTTATGGTAAAAATTAGAATAATTTAGGAAATTCTGTTAAAAATTAGTACAATTGGGGAAAATTGGTTAAAAGTTGGTATAATTTGGAGACTTGTTAATGTTAAAAATATAGAAAACTTTAGATATTCGTTTGAAATACTCGTGATATAGATTCAAGTGCCAATCATATTTAAGTACTACAATGATATTAAAATGAAGTTTAAAAATATTTCCATTTTACGTCACTTTAACAAAGAATATTCCATGACGTCAAAACACTCAAATCCATGAAATATTCGTTTGAAATACTCGTGAGATAGGTTCAAGTGCCAATCATATTTAAGTACTACAATGATATTAAAATAAAGTTTAAAAATATTTCCATTCTACTTTAACAACGAATATTCCATGACGTCAAAACACTCTTAAATTCAAATTAACCGCGCCTCCCGGGGAATCTGCGCGGGCGCGCCGCCCAGGTTATCTTTTTTTACATAATTTCAACTTATTCCGTACGATAAAACGCGATAAGATATACGCTCAAGTGTCTTTCGAAATAAGCGGAGATAAATAAACAAGCTGGCCTGAACAAAATATGTTGATATACGAAAAAAAATCGTCGCGAGAAATACCTTAAATACATTGACTTTTCGACGATTTTACCCCCATTTCACCCCTTAAATCCCGGATCCCGATCCCGGGATCGGCGCCAGACCCTCGCTTTCCTTCTACTAACGTTCTGGCGTAATTAATTAGCTTCACTATTTAAAAACTGTAGCAGCTAGTCGTGGTTTTAAACCGGAAATAATACAAAAAATGTTCAACAAAATCAAAAGAACTTATGAAGGACCTAAAACTAACCTCATACCTATAAAAAGACAGAAATAAGAAATGTTTTAAGTCATTAACGTATTTTCCTAAAGAATCCGAAAAATAACTGCTTTAAAACGAGTAATATTAATATTGCTTTTAGACCAACAAACCTGCTTAAAAATATTTGATAATAGCAAAGACCGTTCAGACGATATGCGTAAACAAGGTATTTCATTAATACCTTGTAGATATTGTAACCAGATTTATATTGGTCAAACAAAACGGAACTTGAAAAAACGTTTAGCAGAACACAGAGGTCATATTAACAGGCTAGAACATGAAAAATCAGCCGTAGCGTTCCACAGAAAAAAAAACCAAACATGTGATTGACTTTGAACATTCCAAAATTAAAGCGCAGCCTAATCATTACGCACGAATAAATATACGCGAAGGAATTGAAATCGCTTAACGTAAAAATTTTGTCATGAACTTTAATGAAGGTCCGTTTTTATTTAACTGCTGGAAAAACTTATTTAAAAAATGAATGTCTTTATTTTATTAGTCTCCCCCCTACAATTGTTGGTATACGTTATAAATACAATGCACGCGCGATAAATACTGTTTGTCTTGATGATGGCGTTGACACCGCCGAAACTAGTCGACGAATCTGTTTTTAAATGTTTTAAAATAAATACGCCTGACTTAGCGTAAGGTTAGAACGTTTAACTCTTATTAATTTATTATTAATATAATAATTAATAAATGGATAAAAAAGCTAAATTTAAGTCTTAAATAAAAATAACCGAAATTGTATAAAATAGCTGGTTAAATTCCTTTAAATTCATAACACGAAGCGTATAAATAGAAATTTTAAGAATAGACTTGTATATTTTAGAATATTCGGGAAATAAATGAGATCCAAAATCATTTAAAAAAGTTCCTAATGTGAAAAGGAGGCCCAACTTACTTGACGTACCGAAAATACTTCATGGTTTTTGCTATTTTGACAAAGCGTCCAAATATTAATTTTGTTTGAACTTTTAAAAGTTCTTTAAGTGTAGCTATATCAGTGCAAATAAATATTGCATTTCCTAGCTGGTCATAAACATACCCTGCGATATTAAGGTTTATTTGGTTTTTGGTAACTATAAAAGATCCATTAAATTTCAAAAAGGATTGTACACAAAAACCACTCTCTTTTGTAAACGACCATGCTTTTAATAAGACACTTTGCTGTTAGCTGAAAGCAACCATTTCCGATGAACTGATATGAAGGTGTTATCGAACTTTTCGAGCGAAAATTGTATTTGCAAATTGCAGACGTGTTTAAAAAACTAACAAATGAATTTGAAAACCAATCTAATCCATTCTCTGTTGATTACCTGAACACTTGATCATTTCAGGTGTTTCCATCATTCTGAACACCGCCTTTACAGCTATTTGCGGACTTTCACATCTTTGGAGCGGTTTTAAAGTAGTGTTGAAATCTTAACTGTAAGCTAGCGCTGACTTAACATTTGTCTTGGACACAAATGTCAGATTTCCAAAGATGTAAACAAGAGAGAAACTCCTACTTAAAAAGCCTAACTAGAAAGCTGAATTGGAAAATAGGCTTAGAACGAGTAGGATTTCAAATCAAATTTTATTGCAGCCCCATGAGATGTTTATTTTACATATATAACGGAGCTTATTCATTAAACCGATTTGTAAGCAATTTTTTGTATTAAAAATAGAAAACAAATAATTAAAAGTGTACTTAAAATTACATAAAGGTAACCAGGGATGAAGCGGCGGAACCAACCGGCTAATCCGAGGAAGCGACTTAATTCATCCGTATTTCGCGGGGGTGGATACGAAAGTAAAACTTCTATTTTTTCAAGATCTGGTCTAATGCCGCTACTCCTGATAATATACCCTAACAATATACCCTAACAATTTGACTTCGGTGCGGGCAAATATGCATTTATCTAGGCGAAGGGTCAGACCGGCGGCCTGGGGAGCGAGAGGACGTATCGGAGGTCAATTACGTGACGGGGCCAATTGGGGGAGGCTGTATTTATAACGTATCGATACAAACTCGTGTTTTATTGCTTACGTTGTTCGGGCGGAAAAACTTGGTCCATAAAATGCGCGAAAGATGCTACCGGGCGTTAACTAGACCGAATGGCATCACGGGAAATTCCTATTTCCCGCTCGAGGTTATGAAGGCTGTTTTCGTAATACTATTTTTATTCATAGAAATTTGCCAGAATTTCGAAATCTATTGTGGTCAAGTGCGTGGGGGAACCGATTGCGTCTAATACTTCGTCTACTTTGGGGTAGGGATACACAGTTTTAATGGTGATCTCATTTAACTTTCGGTAGTCTATGCAAAAACAGGTGTCACCCGTTATCTTCGGAACTAACACGACGGGGCTACACCACGGGGCCTTCGAGGGGCGTACTATTCCGGCGTCTAACATATTGTCCAGGTGCTCTTGTATGACAGATTGTTTCGCGGGGGATACTCGATAGGGGGCCTTAGCGATCGGGGGGTTGGTTCCGATTTCTATGACATGCTCTAAAAGATGGGTTCTATCGGTTTTATTGGCCAAAAATGGAAATAATTCAATTAATTCCTCCTTTTGTTGGTTATCTAATTCCGCGTTTACGGGAAGGATTAGTTTAGGGGGGTTTTGATCGGTGATTTCCGACTTGCTCAATTTCCATGCCTTCCCTGGGATCTTTAATAAACTGCAAATAATGGGCCAGTCCATGCAAATTTAGAGAAACCACGCCCTCTTTTGTGACTATTTCTGCATTTAAAGCGTTCAACCAATCCAACCCCAGAAGGATTCCAAAATTTGCGTTTTCTACTATGTTTATCGGAAAATCCATGCCGGGGCCTAACTGGTCTACCAATTGAATCGGGAGCAGGACTGGACCCTGGGCTTATACCTTATGACACTGCGAGGCCGACGAAAAACTGGCGGGGAACATGGTCCCAAAATTATGCGTGGGGAAAACCTTTTCCTCGATATTACGAAAGACAAATGAACGGCACGCTCCGGCGTCTAAAATTCAAGCAACGCGGGCTTGTGGGAAATACAGTGTGAGGCTGAGGGTACCCGGCGTAAAATGTTAAATGAAATTAACATTATTCGGTGGTAATTCCACCACTTGTTTGGAGACGGTATTAGTGGAGTCAAAATGTAATTGATGAGGTGGATGCACACGACTGGGGCAATCTCTGACAAAATGTCCCGTCTCATTACAATGAAAACAACGATTTTCGTAAGTAGGTCGCGGGAATGGAGGTGGGGGTGGAAAATTCTAACCCTTTCTCGCTTCTTCGGAAGGGTATGATCGTCGGCTCGGACAAATATTTATGTGATGGCCGGATTCTTTACAATATCGACAAAATTCGTTCGCGGCTCGAGGGGGGTATTAATGGAGGGGTTCGATTCTTCTGGAATACACCTTCTACTGGTTTCAGTTGGGTGACGACATGCAATAATTCGTCTACGGAAATAAAAGTTTTAATATGGAGGAGTGCTGCGTAATCGGAGAGCAAACCGGCCTTCATTTGCGTAAAATGGAGTTTTCGCTGGACTTGATCCCATATCCGGACCTCGTAATCCACCCTAAGATATGCTGACTGAAAATGATTTACGAAACCATCCCAATCATGAATTGACCCTGAATTATCGCGAAACCAATCGCTAGCTTGGTCCTCGAGGGTCAATGGTATAAGGGGCAACATCTCATTTAAACCAATTTCGGAGGCACGTGAATATTCTTTCAATTTAAAAATGAAACTGAGGGGGTTCGCTCAAGCGGGCTTTAATGGGGGGAATCTTGGAACCATGGCGAAAATACATATTCTGTGACCGGAAATGACCAGGAAGGGACGGCGTAGAAGGGGTGAGAGCGCTGTAGACCCCCTAAGCATCGCTACAATCTACGTTCAAAGGCAAACGCGTAATAACACTTATTGGGTGGGGGTCTAACTTATTCCGTAGAATTTGAGATACCTTGAATTATACGTAATTTTGGCTGAAGATTGTTGCGAATTCGCGCCATCTTTCAGCAATTGTAACCAGGATCAGGGAGGTCGATCCTGATCTGGCCGGTCGGGGCGGAGAGCAGCCGCCTCCACCAGAGGCAATTCTACTCGAGGACGTCAGATTGGGCAGACGGCCTCAGGAACGCCGGGGCAGACCGCCCTGTCGAGAGGAGGGCAACCAGCTCAAACCACAAGGCAGACGGCCTTAGGACGACCCTTAAGGCATACCGCCCAAGGATCAAGGGGGCAGGCCGCCCACTCCGCAACAGCATAAGCGGCGTCCTTTGAGGCGAGGCATACGCCCCCTCAACGGATGTCGAGGACCATGGCTACTTGAGTGGCACCGATGGACGTTGGCCTGTTGACCTATTTCAGTGCCACCCGGTGGCCCAAGCAGCAGATGCCTGGGGTAGTGGGACGCCCCATGTCTTCCAGAGGTGTACTGTAGGGAAAGAAGCTCTGAACCTGTATCCTTCGGTGGCTGTCCCTATGGTGCAGGGGGTTTCCGTTGTCAAGTCAGTCGAGCCGATTCCGGTCGCTGAGCTTGGCGCCGCCCCTACCCCAGTCTTACCCCCACGAGTGTCAGGATCCGCCGTCACGATGGATCTGGACGCTTTGTTATTGGGGGATAACGACGTCTCTCCCTTCGATAGCGGCGACGAGCATTTTCCAGACGCTATGGACCACCTTAACCTCACACCCGACGCCTAATTTTTGGGTGGGGGTGTGTAAAGCCCGCATTTGCATCCGCAAATGTAGGCTTTATCCCTAACAGCCTTTCCCTTTACTTCAGAGAGTTATCTCGTTGTTTTGGGCCAACGCTGCTGAGGAAGGTAGGGATGACTCATCCTCGCTCGCGTCGTCCACCTTTGGAATTCTCCGAAAGTGGCGACCTCTGACCCGAAGGGTTAAGAGCGGGGTAAAGTTACCGTTGACGCTTATTATTGCACCACAGTGAGTCTGCAAAGATTTCTTAGCGGGCTTTCTTCTCCAGCCAATTAGGTTGGAGACCGGTAGCGTCATCCGAGGGGCGCACTATATAAGGGACGTCGGGACAATGGACTAACTCCCTCTTGGTTAGAGACAGTTTAGTTGCCATGCCTTGTAATATTTTGTAAATATATATATATATATATATAAGTTTATATCAAATTTTACTTTAACCCACCACCAAAATGAGAAAATCTTGGGAATTGTTTGTACCCACAGGTCCGTGACATCTTGTTCTTTTCAAAATGTTATGGTCAATCTTGCTCCACATGTTCTCCTGAATTATTATTATGATTTTTCCCAATTTTCCAGCTATCGTTCTACTTAAAAAATGTATTATTGTTCGCTCGCCTTAAATGTAATAAATTTCAAAATTAGAGCGCTCATACGAAAAACGTTATTTTCACGGTTAAAATAATGCGGTTCAAGTTTAAAATCTAGCCAGAGAATGGACAATCGAAATGCCAAATTTATGTACTACTCTTTTTTATGTACTAAATAAAAGGCATAAAATATATTAGTCGCAAATTTATATCAATAAATCAGGTAATACAACTCCCCAGCAAACATAAAAGCCCGGGGACGTCCTTATAATACGTGGTTCATTTAGCCCAGCTGGGTCCCGTCCAGAATTCTTCGAACCAGTGGCGACGCCTAGAGATATTAAGGTGTAGGCTAAAAATGTTCCTTAAATGTGAACCCCATGATTCTCCATTGTTGGGCCCAATATGAATTGGCAAATTTTAAGTTTAAACCGAAAATGGTCTTTTATATTTAATTGAAGCCTGAAAAATAAACTTGAAATGACTTCTTTTACTAGATTTGTGAGATCCTACGTGAAAACAAAATTTAATGTCGACTATAGCTTATTATGTGAGTACCATCGATAAAGAACCACTTATGGACTGGCTTTTGGTAAAAATCACGAAAGAGGGCAGAATATTATCTTTCTTTGATGGACTTTTCTACCATTTTCCGTAATTTATAGCTTATTAAGCCGATCTGAGGCCCCAATCGCTACTCCTGTTTTGTTCGCAAGGTATTAGATGTTAGTTACATCAGATATTTATCCAATTAGACTTAGCATAAGCCTCTAATAGACAGAACCACCTAGAACGAAGTTCACTAAGCCGCGACTCGCTTATAGCGCCGTTCATATGGGTGAAACCGCTACCGACAGACATACCGTTATCGATCGTTGTCATACTTATGACGATTATATTTTACTTATTTTAATGAACGACTTATTAGCGTTTGGTAATGTGAAAGAGCGAATAACAAAGCCTTACTTATTTATATAATCGAAGCTCCTATCATCGAAACTAGTCGATCCTGATTTTAATGCAAAATTTTTTTTATCACGGCAAAGGCGTGAGTCCTCTCAATCTATCAATTGATTTGATCTTATTGGGAGTTTAATCATTATATAATATTAAATTATCGATAGAACAGAAATAACGACGTAAGACGTAAAAAAGAAAGACCAGGCTCCAGATAATTTGAAAAAACTTGTTTGTTGTGAAATTACTCAAATAGGTCATTTTAGGTTGTGAAGCCTGGAAATTGTCGGCTTATATCTAAACCATGTACTAGAGTAAAACTGTTAAATACTCTTTATTAATAATAATATTTATATTTACCAAAGATAGCAAGGCCTGGCAAGCAACTAATAACTATCTCTAGAAGAGATAATAGTAAAGAATTCCGAAGGTGGACGACGCGAGTGAGGATGAGTCATCCTTACCGTCCCCAGCAGCATTGGCCCAAAAGAACGAGTTAACTCTACATTTGCGGATGCAATTACGGGCTTTACACACCCCCACCCAACTATTTGCCGTCGGGTGTGAGGTCAAGGTGGTCCATAGCGTCGAGAAAGTGCTCGTCGCCGATATCGAGGGCAGAAACGTCCCAGTCCTTATGCCGTTCGTGATAAGAAATTATCATTGGCTTAATAGTTCTATTCATCTGCTCAGTCAGATTTGTCTCCGTACCCTCGACGTGCATTCGGAATTTCTTGAGGGCGTATACCACAGCAAGACATTCCAATTCGGGACATTTTCCATTCAAAGAGGCATCTTTTTGAATTGAAAAAGACCCCGATGACAGACAAAGGCGGTCTTCGGTCTGTCACACTCCATTACGTTGACTTGATAAAAGCCTTTAGAAAGGTCAAACGTGGTGAAATACTAAGCGTTTCCCAAATACGTCAAAATATTTGGGATCGAAGACATGGGGTAGCAATGAGACTCCGTTACCCCGTTTATAGCCCTACAGTTAATGCAAAGCTGTTTTGTACGATCTTGCATGCTCGCTAGTACAATAGGCGCAGCCCAAGGCGAGACACTGGTTTCTATCAAATCTAGATCCAACAACTCATCAAACGCCTTGTCAATCTACTCTCGCTTTCTTTTACTAGCTGGATGGCGTGGACGAAAATAGGCTTGGCATCGCCCGTTTCTATCGCGTGTTCAATGATAAAAGTTTCGCCGGGTCGTTTCGTAAACTTTTCTCGGAAATCCAAGATGGTTTTTAACAAAAGTCCCTTTCCCCATCCATGCACTTAGACTTTGAAACCAACGTCTCCAACGCTGCGGGGGTATCCACGGCGCCGGGACTCTCATTGTCTACCTGACAATAATTAAATCTTTCGCCCTCCTCTTCGGAATTGAAGGGGTCAACGCGATGAGGTAGGGGGCCGATTGACCACCCTCCCTAGCTCATACTTAGGTCTATTCTCTCCACCGCAATAAAATATCTACCCAAGATAGCAGGCGGGGTGAGACCGTGAACTACAAGAAAGCGCTGGGGGCGAATGCCGTCGGCCCACTTTATGGAAAGCCCTATACTGCCCGCGTCACGGCACTTACTACGGCCAAATCTAACTGTCGTGCTATTTTCACTCATTTTCCTCCCTTTTGCTCTAAATAGGGATAAAATTATCACCCAAGAGAGAGACGGAGGAACCAGAGTCTAACAAGCCTAGAAACGAAAGTTCCAAAGCTTGGAACCGTAACAATGAGGGATTCTTCCAGCCAAATGTTCCGTCAGCACACCGATTGATTAAAGGAGTGCAATTTTGAGTATTCGAAAGCTCTCCTTCGTTACCGGCTTTCCAAACGTCAGAATTTTGCCGAGGCTTACTCCCTTTCCTGGATATACATCCTTCAAATTAAAGGCCTCCCTCACCAGTTTCCTTGCTCGGGACATTGGCGTTTGATACCGGGCTAGGATTAGTCGGCACTCTGGTGGCCTCTAAACTCACCGCGCAACCAATAACAGGGAGTACTCGCCCAACCTGTCTTAAAATTCCATCATAAGCCCGAGTTGGCTCAAGGGATTCTAAAGCGGTGGGGGGGGGGCGATAAATGGCTTGCGTGAGAAGATCAGATTGAATAATCTTGGCCTCCTGCGACTTGTCTTTCAGGTTGGCGAATGCCTTTCCCCTTAAGTGATGACGGTATGTCGGGTGACATTGCCGTAACACTTGAGCTACCATATTGGACTAAGTTGCGTTTCCCCCAATACGACGGTTGTATTCAGCTATACAGTGAATATACTGCGTCGGGGGTTCATCCGACCCTTGAGTTTGGGTATCCAATTCAATATGGATACGCCTGCCGTAGTCGGTCTGGGCTTTCAGCACCAGTACCCTTAATTTCCCAAAACCATTCCGCACCTGGTTTTAATGTTTAAGACTTAAACCGCGACTCTAAAAACCCTAGAGCCGCCTAACCCAAAAACCCCTCCGGACAACCTACTTGGAATTAAAGGTACCTCCAATACACTAATTTTAAAAAAACTAACACTAAAAATTTAAATAACCCATAACCCAAAAAGTACACTAACAATTTAAAATAACCTAAGCTCTCGTACACTCAACAACTCTAGCCCCATCCACGTTGGGCGCCAAAAGGCGATATAATAAAGTAACGTGGCCTTCTTGTTTTGATGGGAAAGACCACCTTCCACTATGCTTCCATTAGCTTTCCCACCAAAGAGCCTATGAATTCATCTGTAGGCTTTACCTGTACTATTTCGTTATCCCATTTTAACAAGTTGAGCAAGCATATCTGACTTTATAATATCGCCTATTGTGAAGCCTGGAAATTGTCGGCTTATGTCTTAACCATGTACGAGAGTCAAACTAAAATTATTTTTATTAATAATAATATATATATTTACCAAAGATTACAAGGCATGGTGTATTTAGTGCGCTGCATTTTCATATCGTACAAATTGTAGTTGCGTTCTCATAAATAGCACTTGGTATGGGGGGGCTGCGAGACTAATATTTCGATGGCGGCGACTAAAAATTTCCAAGCAGTCAAAATCGTTCCCAATCCGGCCCTGCTCACGTAAGCCGCTATAGATATTATATTAAAAAGCTTAGTTTCGCTGGGAAAAAAGTTGATATAGCTAACTGTATGCTTATTCACTACGGCTAAGAACCGTTTCTTCAAGGTCTCGAGAACAGCTAGATTTAGAAACTTCGTTCCAATTAGAAAGGTGTTCCTAATCATATCTAATGTCTGAATTCATTAGATCAATTGAAAGCCGAAAAATTTCACACTTAAAACCAGTTGGTCATCAAGTAAATAATGCTAAACTGGCTGCAGTAAAGTTATTATGAATTGGACATAACATATGTTCTGTTCACAAATATTCTATTTATTCAAATTTATGTTGAGAACCATAATGGATATTCAAAAAAATCTAATTAGAAAAGTGTTCTTCGCCACATTTTATGCGAAATGGGCTTTGATATGATTCAATTTGTAAAAAAGAAAGCCAAGTAATCGAAAATTTATTTTCTTTACAAATCGTCGATTCAACTTAAAACTATGCTAAGTCAATGGGAGAATTTCTACGTAAATTTTGGATTTATTAAATATTTATTGTAAACAGTTTAGTATTGTTTACTTGATGACCAACTTGTTTTCCGGCTTTCAATTGTTCAAAATTAATTGGGGTTAAAGTTATTCAGACAATAAATATGATGAGGAACAACTTTCTAATTGGAACGAAGTTTCTAAATAACGATTCTCGAGATGATTTTTCAATGACCTTGAAGACATGGTTCAAGGTCATCGATGTTATTATCTTTAATTGTCCCCCAACACGTGTTAAGTGTCACAAAAATTGGAAATTGGTACCGGAAACGATTTTTGATATATTAATTTTGACCAGGTTTGGGCTCAGTTTGCCCCACTGTGCTTCGCGTCGCCCAGTTATAAAAAGAACGTTGAACGATCAAATTGGCGCCTCGTGCCATGATTTTATTGGTTACATAATAACTCCGCTGTTAAAACCGTTTCTAGTTCAAGAGAGCGCTGCACGCGGATTTTAGGGTGGAGTAATTCTGAAACCGATTAAATCATGGCCCATGCCACCACCCAAGCGATGCCTTTTGTTCAACGTTCTTATACATATATACGTTCTTGGTTAAGGTAGTGTCGTGTAACACGACTCGTGTTACAGCAACAAGATCGTTATTGCATATTTACCCAACTGGAATTTTTAAAGATTTTTCTTTCAACGGGTAAAAAGATCGCAAATGATCATGAAGTTACAGCCAGTCGTACTCGGCTGAATTCAACGTAGCAAACCACGTAGGAGGCCCATACTCGCAAACTTTGCATGTAAGCAAACAAACTAGCTTCTAGTTCTTTGTCATTACCTTCCATTTGATTCACAGAAAAATTAACAGGAATAGACTTACTCGCAGTCGTACGTAACTTAACATTTATGCTATTCGACAAATATTTGTATTCACTATCATAAAGAAGTTGAAAAGGGTATTGTTCGTTTTTAGAAAACCTTCTATCCTGGTGTAAATTGAAAATAAGCAAAATTCTTGAAAAATTATTTATAACCTTTCCTTTCAAATTTAATAGAAATAATATGGCTAGGAAATTAATTTAAACTATAAACGAAAATCCCTTTAAAAAGTTTCATCACAAACTTGTTTTACCTGTACAAGTGTCTAAAAGTTACTTAAACTTATGGGTACCTCAGCACCAAAATATCTCATTTTTAAGTTAACTTTCACATAGCGTGAAGGCCTCGAGTTTTATCGATTTTAATGTTAAAACGCTCGTTAGCGGCGAGTCGTCCCCAAGGTATAATAATTACTCAAAGGTGTGCCAGAAAGAACGTCTTCTCAATGAGACCTTGTTCGCAGGATATGACGTAATCGAAGACGGCTTTTTCGTCATCAAAACCCGGTCTGGCGGGAAGGGAAAGAAGTTAATACCATATCTCGCTCGTGATCTCTTTGGTAGCTGTGGAACAAGGTCTCATTGAAATTTTTAATACAGTGATGTTATATAGAGGCATACTTATGAGTAAGTATAATTAAATAAAAAGTTTGTTAATAGACGAATTCTTTTCGGCCTACTTTCAAAAATTAAATATTTATTGGTTAACGAAGCAATTCATTATAAAATGTCAACACCAAATTATTGTTAGGGCTAACGCCGCTCCAAACGGTAAAAAAGATAGTACGAAAAGGCTCTACTGATCTTCATTTTTTTTCGAAAAAAAAACGCAGTTGATGTTAGGTCTATGGCGGAGTCTAACTTACGAGGAGACGACCCGAGGTGGTTCTCACCGATTTTGTTCAAACTTGGGTATAGTTAGACCTATGTGTAAGATGAAAACAGCTACAGGGAAAAGTTACGCTGGGCTTCCGTTTTGCCATGGCAACCAAAAATGTTTTTGACAACTTAAAACGGAAAAAATCCAAATAACATAGGAAAATGACAAATTCTAAGGGTCCCCCTGTGCAAAATTTAAATATATATTTTTTTAAAAAATTAAAAAAAAAGTAAATTTTACGTTTGTGGAGTACTATGCACTAATGAAGGGGGAGGGGTAAAAACTATTTTAGGTGAGCTCGAGCTAAATTGAATTGATACGTCGTAATTTTAAGAATAATACACAATATTGGTAAAATGTATGCTGTAATAACTTCCATATATTTTCGCCGAGAAATCTAAAAAATTATACATAACAATGTCGGAGCCATATCAACAAGCTTTTTTATATTTTGATAGAAATCCGTCGCCATTTTGCAAAATGGCGGATATAAATATAAATCGCGGCGCGATATATTCGGTACTTTGTACCCGATTAATCTGAGATTTTCTACGTTGCCTTATCTGACCGAGTGAATTAGTAGTATATATTTTAATAGGAATCCCTCGCCACTTTGCAAAATGGCGGATATGAAAACATGGTGCGATAAGTTCCGTAATTATTCGTCTATTAATTTGAATTTTTTTACGTTTCATGCTCTGCGCGAAATAAATAGCTTTATAGCTTTTCCATAATAATCCGACACCATTTTGAAATATGGTGGATACAATTATAACTTAAGCTGTCATAACTACCTATATTATTGGCAATTGGAAATTATTGGCAATTGGGAAATTATGGGTAATTGGGAAATTATGGGTAATTGGGAAATTATGGGTAATTGGGAAATTTTTGGTAATTGGGAAATTATGGGTAATTGGGAAATTATTGGTAATTGGGAAATTATTGGTAATTGGGAAATTCTTGGTAATTGGGAAATTCTTGGTAATTGGGAAATTCTTGGTAATTCGGGCAATTCTTGGTGATTCGGGCAATTCTTGGTGATTCGGGCAATTCTTGGTGATTCGGGCAATTCTTGGTGATTCGGGCAATTCTTGGTGATTCGGGCAATTCTTGGTGATTCGGGCAATTCTTGGTGATTCGGGCAATTCTTGGTGATTCGGGCAATTCTTGGTGATTCGGGCAATTCTTGGTGATTCGGGCAATTCTTGGTGATTCGGGCAATTCTTGGTGATTCGGGAAATAATTGGTATTTCTGTAAATAATAGTTCTTTTTATAAAATAACCTTGGCCATCTTGTTGAAATGTTGCCTCCCCGCTTCAGCTGTGGATCCGTTATCTCTCCCACTAAAGAGTTTATGAACTCATTCTTAGGCAGTGGCTGAACTATTCCAGGGCAACATTTCAACAAGTTGGGCAAGCGTAAAGACATTTTATAAAATCAACTATTGGTATATCTGGAAATTAGAAATTCAATAAAATATTGGTAAGTGGGGAAATTATTATTATGCAAATAAAATTGATTGAATCGTGGTAATGGCGATGAATAGCCTCAAAATTTTGAGAAAGATATTAATTACAAACAACAGACTAACATATGTCTCAACCATTAACGCGAAAGAGTCGATTTGCAAGTAAATTAATTTCTGCCGCTAGTGTAACAGGGATCACATGACATCCGGTTGTGTCTCGAACAAGGAAGATTCTTCCGTTCATAGACAGTTTGTCGAATCTCTCGTAATACTAAATAATCTAACATGCTAAATGTGCATCTGTGAAGAATGTGTGAAAAAGATTTCCTCAGAGAATAATAAATAAACGCTGAGTTTACTGGACCAACACTAACAGACCATTTGTAGTGAGAGCGCATGGTTACAAAATTGACCCGAATTGTTCGAAATTGGTATACAGCTCTGAAAATTGATATACACGTGCCTTGAGCTATAATCTCGACTACCTAAATTTTATTTTTTTAAAAACCGACTCGGAAAACTTTTATAAACAAAAAACGCCCTTGTTGCCGAGGCCGCGCGCATCTTAGTTATAATTGTTTTTAAAATGTACTTTCTAAGTTGCACCGCAGCTTCGCAACTCTTGGAATTAAAAATGGTAAATCGTGTGTTACTCGCGTGGTAAAGGTGGTAAAGTTATGAATTTTTTTATGGTGATACGTGTCACAGTGCTACTTAAAACCTGATATGGAACAACATCGAAGTATTTTTTTACTTGACGTTTTTTACCATTTTTCATTTTTCTCCTTAGGGAAAAATGGTAAATCTAGTGTAGCACGGGCAGTGGCGTAGACAAGGGGGGGGTTTCCATGTCCTAACCCCCCCCCCTTGGGCCTATCTTTGACTGCACTAAATTTCCACCCTCTTCTCAAGCCCCCTTTTAACATTCACATACTTCGACCCCCCCTTAAGAATTTCTGGCTACGCCACTGAGCTCGGGTGGTAAAGGTGGTAAAGTTATGAAATGGTTTATGGTGATACGTGTAATAGTACTACTTAAAACCTGATATGGAACCAAATCGAGGTATTTTTTTTTACTTCACGTTTTTAACGATTTTTCGTTTTTCTCCATAGGGAAAAAAGGTAAATCGCGTGTATCTCGGGTGGTGAAGGTGGAAAAGTTATGAAATTTTTTATGGTGATACGTGTAATAGTACTACTTAAAACCTGATTTGGAACCACATTGAGGTATTTTTTTACTTGACGTTTTCAACGATTTTTCGTTTTTCTCCTTAGGGAAAAATGGTATATCGAGTGTAAATCGGGTGGTAAAGGTGGTAAAGTTATGAAATGTTTTTATGGTAATACGTGTAATAGTACTACTTAAAACCTGATATGGAACCACCATATCGAGGTATTTTTTTACTTGACGTTTTTAACGATTTTTCGTTTTTCTCCATAGGGAAAAAAGCAAAATTTCGTGTATCTCGGGTGGTAAAGGTGGAAAAGTTATGAATTTTTTTATGGTGATACGTGTCATAGTACTACTTAAAACCTGTTATGGAACCACATCGAGATATTATTTCACTAATGTTTTTTTTTAATTTCCCTTTTTTTTCACCTAATAAATAAGAAAAACTCAAATACAACTGAAATGATCTACGTTTATTACATACTTTATGTATAATAAAAATGTCTAAAAATGTGAAAGGCGATTTGTTTTTAAATAAAAAATTACAATTATTATAAATATAGAATTATATTACATAAATATGGAAATATTGAAACGAAAAATCGTTAAAAACCGCAAGTAAAAAATATCTCGTTGTGGTTCCATATCAGGTTTTAGGTAGTACTATTACACGTATCACCATAAAAAAATTCATAACTTTACCACCCCAGCTACACACGATTTACCATTTTTCCCTATGGAGAAAAATGAAAAATGGTAAAAAACGTCAAGTAAACAAAAATACCTCGATGTGGTTCCATATCAGGTTTTAAGAAGCACTGTGACACGTATTACCATAAAAAAATTAATAACTTTACCACCTTTACCACGCGAGCTACACGCGATTTACCATTTTTTATTCCATAGTTGCGGAGATACGGTGCAACTTAGAACATAGCATTTTAAAAACCCGCAAACTAAGATGCGGGCGTGCTCTGCAACAAGGGAGTTTTTTGCTTATAAAAGTTTTTCCAGTCGGTTTTTTTGAAAAATAAGTAGAGTTCAAGGCACGTGTATATTAATTTTCAGAACTGTATACCAATTTCGAACAATTTATCACCATGCGCTCTCACTATTGTTACCAAGTCTATGCGTGTAACATTTAAAGGGACACACCAGCGTTTAAGTTAAATAGTTTAACGCACTTGTTTTTAGAATATGAATACGACTACGTGTTAAATCCGGGCCAACTTTTTCAAACACTGGTGTGGCCCTTTAAAAGCGCGTGGAGAATTGGTCAGTACCACCAGAAGGGTGGATATCAACGTCAAACGAGATATTCAACACATGATAACCCGACTTCTGCGACTCCCAAGACATTTAAATATCTTATTGGTTTGAAATTATGGAGTTAATGGATCGAGATTCTCTAGCATGACCTGGAAAAATACACGATTCTCTTGCTTGGCCCATTCAACAAAATGGGCGATGATATAATTTGCTCCCTGTCGCTTGATGAAGCACATAGAGTCAATTAAGGGTGGAGCTTTGGTCAAAAAGTCGGTTTTAGATCTTGGTACAAATGCCGACTCTAAAATTTTTAAACCTTTTTATGGATAATTGCGCGAAAGTACGTTTTGAACCCTTTCAAATTCGGTTTCGTGACTTAAAATGCTCTACTACCTGCCGACTCGAAAAGTCTTAAACATTTTCGAGATAATTCCACCTAAGCACGTTTTTGGTCCCTTGTGAAGTCATTACGGTGACCTCATTTTGTGCCACGTAAACTCTTAAATTAAATTTATTAATAACTTTTAAAACTTAGCTTGACAGAAAAGGTCCATTATATCGGTGAAAGTGATTTTCGATTAAAGTCTTCGATAAATCAGAAAAAGAACGTTTATGAACCTTTTAAAGTCAGTATGGCGACCACAATTTGTACCACTTGCCGACTCTAAAGCCTGAACGTTTTTGAGATAATTCCACATAAGATTTTTTTTCTTTTTTAAGTCAGAATGGCCAATTAACAATTTGTCGTAATTTGAATAAGGCACTACAAATTTATAACCTGACCAATAGCTGAATTATATCCGGCAGTTTGTTGGGAATTAGTTGCGCAAAACTGTGAATGTTTGCGATTTAATAAAACAATTTTGATTATTTTTTAAATAACACATAATACAATTTTTCGAAAAAAGACATACATGTATATAATATG
The DNA here is from genome assembly GCF_980474605.1 of Leiobunum rupestre. Lineage (NCBI taxonomy): Eukaryota > Metazoa > Arthropoda > Arachnida > Opiliones > Sclerosomatidae > Leiobunum > Leiobunum rupestre. Next base: position 56,181,128 of record NC_143393.1, on the reverse strand, counting down.
AAAATGTTTACTTTATTAAAAATTTCTCAACTCGACTAGGTCAGATTCGTTGAAGTAAATATGTTAGTGGGAAATATTGTTCATGAAGACTTGGATCGTTATAATAATATTCAGCTAGGCTAATACCCATGGCACCACCTTCGGCCTAAGTCATCAAGGGACATAAAAAGCCAGTTATTTAGGTGGCCGTAGGAGGGTGGTTGCCAGCCCTTTATTACACGCGAACAAACACATCCCTACACTAACTATTACCTCAACAAGTTTTTATGAAAGGGGAAACTCCTTCAAACCAGCGGGGAGAGAGCTGTTCCGAGTTTTTGGTATGTAGGGAAAAGAGCACTTGACTTAAATAGCATTTGTTCAAATAGCGTTTTCAAAACAGCATTTTGTTGCAACGGCGCTTTGTTAAAACAGCGGTTGTTGAAATAGCGTTTCTCAATACCGCGGTTTGTCGAAAGAGCGTTTTGTTTAGTCATCGTTTTTTGCTTAAGCGTTTCTCAGTAGAGCGGTTTGTCAAAACAGCTTATTCCATAAACAGCGTTTCTGAATATAGCGTTTCTCAAATTAGCGATTTTGAAACAGCGGTTTCTTAAAACAGCGGTTTCTTAAAATGTATATGAATTGACGATGGAAAATGTATAACATACATATGATCTTCAGGGGTAGGGTTAGGTTAGGTAAGTTTGCAATACTAAATATCGGCAGAAACCATTAGGTAATGAAATTTGCCGAAATTCCAGAACAAAATGTATTACAATAGGCCTATATTATTAGTGCTATAGAAAGCAGCGCCGTTTTGGGAAACGCTGTTTCGACAAAATACGGTTTTGAGAACCGCCGCTATGACAAAGCGCCGTTTGAACAATTTGTTGTTTTGGGAAACGCTGTATAAAGAAACGCTGTTATGACAAAGGGCTATTTTGACAAAACGCTGATTTGAAAAAACTGTTTTGGAAAATGCTGATAAAACAAATGCTGTTTAGGAAAGCGCTGTAGTCCCTACAGATCGAATTTTTACTTAGTAATGTACCGAATTAAGTTGTTGTAGGCTCAAAGTGCTGACTGCAGCTTCAAAATGACAAAACCATTCGAACATGATGCCGTCTCTATATGTTATGTATTTTAATCTGATAATAAATGGAAAGTTGACCTGACTCCGGTTTAGGGTCACTCTTAAGGTCGACCGACTAGTTAACCCCTAGGACAATTCGACCATAAATAACCTTTTTGGCCGACCTTGCCGTGTGACGGGTGTTTTTCAACTTTAGGCTGACCCTGTCGTGCTAGAGTGCCAATATTGTAAATATTTCCTCATACCTTGAAAAAGGCGAAATAACGCAATACGCTCTACAAATATGTGAATATAGAAATGAACCAGATCTAATTCGAGAAAATAAAATGGGCACTCAATAACAAAATCCAGTGAACGATTTCCGATATGTGGACTTTATTGTTAAAGCATTTCCTCACCTCTTCCCCGTTGCCAAAGCGGATTTTAATAATAGCAGCAGAAGAGACTTAGCTGGATTCCACAAATGGAGTTACTTTTTAATGGTGTACAAAGGTGAAGATTTGCTTGAGAATCAAGTTTAAGTGACTTTACTTTAAACACTTTACAAATACACGAGTCATTTACTCAAGGTTCTGTTTATGCAAATTGTTATTTTAGTCAGACCGTATAATCTTTTAAAACTCAGCCGCAGACTGATCTAAGCATTATAAAGATATTTATATATTGGAATTTATGTTACGACGACCAAACCCGTATTGGTATCACCGCCGCTCAAGGGCCGCCCTGATATTCGATTGGCCCACCCTATGAATTTCAAAGAAAAATCTTTTAAGGATGTTTGGCCCTACCAAAAATTACCAGTGCCCTACGAATTAATTGTCTGATACTCTCATAAACATTGTCTTAGTTATGGTTACGAGTATGAAACTATATTTATTAACTTCACCATAGGTGACCAGACTAACTACACTTTTACAATATACAAACCATAGCTCGAGCCATCTACCAAAGGCAAATTTCACACCATTATATTTGGTCAAATGCCTGCATAGAAATCGGAAGATGACTAGAACGATTTTTACAATGACGGAATAACCGTTAATTAGAACCGCAACTTTGACTTTACTTAAACTTGGCAGAATCTCCTAATTTTGTATTTTAAAAAGTCTACCTTGGTTAGGAATAAAGTAAAGAGCTCCTAAAGGGGAACGACGGGCACACAGCAGTCCAAGAAACCCGGCATAGCCGGCACCGGAGATCCCGGTGGTGTTCCAAAAGGCTGGGAAACAGGACCGCCGTGCCCTCATACGGAGGCCCGCCGCCCCACAGTAGGCTACCCAATCCGCCGAGGTGGCCAGTTTGCACGGACCCCTCCGTTTGGCTGAGCCGAAGCTCAGTATCCAGCCCAAACCTGACCGAAGTCGGAGGTGGAGATAGGACCATTTGATAAGAGCTAACATTTCCCAGTGCGGCACCGCCCTTATGGGTTACAAGTGCCGGTCCCCGACTCCCCGGTAAAGCCACCAGTTATTGCACACTCTAACCCATTGAGGGCCTTGAGCCAATCGCAACCAAACCGAATCTTACTCTTTCCCAATCTAACTTGAACTTTTACCCAACTTATATAAACCTAGACTAACCTGACCTGAGCCTTAGCCCACTAAACTTTACCCTATCTCAACCTTACCTCACCCTTATCTGATATATCAAAAATATCCCAACTTAAAGTTACTTAACCTCTTACGTACTAATATGATTTTTAAGGACCTCTTATTACAATATAAATTCAATTCTCATTGCCTTCCTCTGAAATTAAAACACCATCCAAAAACATTCCCCAAATTCAAACAGCGTTTATCCACATTTTCAGATGTGTTGCTTCAGTGAAACCGAGTAACAAATGAATTTGTCATGGTAATTCATGGTTCAAAAGTTAATTTCAAAATGTCTCTCTTAGTAATGATTTTGCTCAAACATATTTAGTCGACATTTATAACAAATTAAGCGGTAATACTAAAAACATCGTTTCTTCTTCGTTATTAATAAAAAAAAGAAAATCATAGGTCCTCTTGTCCATTTTTTGCGTCTCCTTAAAAAAATCAGCTAGGCTAATACTCCTTTACTTCAAAACACCTTTTCCAATATTTCAGGGCCCACATGTCTGATATTTAGAGGGCCAGTAAAATTTTTACAAGAAAGCTGTGACCTACCACTGTCAACGTCAATGTGGAAAATCGGATCCCGAGAAGCTTGATTACTAGAGACCAACATAAATGATATGTGCTTGTAAATTTTATAACATTAAAATTTACATTAATTGCAAAATTAAATCAAAATCAATGATGTTATTAAAGTAATTAGTGTTTTAGTACAATTTATGAGCGCAGCCATATTTATCCTGAAGTATGCTTCTTGGCAGAGCACCAAGGCACAGAAGTCTGATTGGCTTTGACTACCGAGTGAAAGAAATAATCAATAAAATACGATTTCTTTTTTATCTCCTTCTCAAAAAAACCAATTGGGGGTTACGCAGCCTCACATGGCAGTCGTTTTTAGTGGTTTCCAACTTTTAAGTTCAGGGTAGTTTGTTATTCTTTGGTTAAAGAGAATTCGGCTTATGTCCGGTCTTTATATGAATATTTTAGAGACGTCCATTTTAGGAGTTGTAGGAGGGACCCTAGGTGTTGAAATATGTTTCGGGTTAAGAATATTTTCATGATTTAAGTTTCTTTTTAAACCCTTGGATTTGGGACTAGTATTTTGCTTATTTGCCATCATTTTAAATAAAAAAATGGCGCGGAAAGCCGGGCATTAGTGAAGCCTAGGCTAGCAACTACGCTTCTACTAAAAATCGACTGCTCTCAATTTCTTATTGCAAACCGCTCAAGCAGACGTCTCTAACGTCAATGGGCAGAAATCTACAAGACAGCGCCTCGTTCTGGACAATGAAGTAGCATAGCTTACATTAAAGAAGATCTCTCGCGTCAACTTTACCTAGAAGTCCTTGGCGAAAAGACCCTAGACGTATATCGCTTCGCATCGGCTAAACCCTTCAGAATTACACGCCGCAGAGTTCGAATGACGTTGACAAACATCAATAACCCTTCTATGTCGATCATCATCGATGCCATTGAAACTCCTGAAATCAGCGGCCCGGTATTTTCTCATCCTGACGCCGGAACGGTAGCTGAAATGGATCACCGCGGAATGCCAATCGCTGATCTCAACGCCTCTCCTACCAGAGAAAACCTCTCAGTCGACATTCTTATCGGCTCCGACTACCTTTGGAAAATCCTATCAGGAACCACTGTCCGAATGGGAGAAGCCCTGGTAGCCCTCGACTCCCTCTTTGGCTGGATAGCAACAGGAGGTACTCAAGCCCCTACTATATCCGTTGGAGTACACATCGTCACCGCCATGGTCACAACGTCAGAAAAAGACTCTCTCTTAGACACCCAACTCCAGAAATTTTGGCCATTGGACGCTATTGGAATTCAAGAAGACAATTCTACAAAAACTGGACAATGCTACGTACTCCAACACTTTGAAGACACCACAACTTTTCAGGACGGCCGATATTGCATTTCGCTCCCATGGAAACCCAACCGGAATCTACTTGGAGACCACCTAGCGGTCGCAAACAAACGCACGCGAACCCTCCTTCTAAACCTGAGACAAAATCCGGAACACTTGGCCGCCTACGACGGTATAATGAAAGAGCAACTGGAAGCCGGTGTGATTGAAAAAGTCTGTCCAAACCTCCAACGTGGCGAATCCGTACATTGTTTTCCTCACCGATCCGTCGTCAGAGAAAATCAAGACACTACTAAAAAAAAATTGTATATGACGCCTCCTCGCAAGAAAGAGTAATTCCATCACTTAATGACTGCCCCGAATCAGGGCCCATTCTAAATCCCGAGTTACTAAATGTATTGGTCCGGTTCCGTAGGGCAAACCCATGGAAAATACCCAAAAGACGTCACGAGCGGGAAACCAGCGAAAACGGGAGAAACCAGCCATTTTGTTTTCTACACCAATTTCCGTTCATATTTCAGCAACACAAAAATAGCAATGCTAACTATACGTCTAAGAAAAGAAAATGACCATGGTTTTAAAATTAAAAATATCCAAAAATTAAGGGGAACCTTATTATAATCAAATATATAATTATTTTTCTATTTGTTACACCGAGTTTGCCTCCCCTTTCGATACGTACCAAAATTCAGCCTCACTCCTCAAACTATTTTACAGGATAACTCCCATGCAAATGCCACCCTCAAAAATGTGGCGCCCTGGGCGGACCGCCCCCTCCGTCCCCTCTAGCCACGCTAGTGCGAATGCTTTTAATTATCAAAATAAATTTTGCCCAACTATAATGAAAGGCATTGTCGATTTTTTTTTGTTATACTCCAAAATAATTATTCATCTCCCAATACTGTTAGGGTGTTATTTCTTTGATACATCCAGTGGCGTAGCAGCGAGGGGGCAGAGGGGCAAAACGGGTCTCACCCTTTTTTGATTTCCCAGAAAATTTCTCTATCAATTTGATGCACCCACAATGCGACAAAATGCGACAACAAGAAAAAGAGATACGACTTAACCATTATCGAGATATAATTAAAATTAAAATGGGGCTAAATTAACGTCAGCCCCCATAATTTCGTTATTCAACCAGGACACAATATCATAGCCACTACATGTCAATGCGAAGAAATGCGACAGATATAATTTTGATTGCGAAAAAATAGTTTATGTTAAAATTAATAGAGAAAATGGGGGGGGGCTAACTTAACAGTAACCCCCAATATTAATTCATAATGTTGATTAACCTTAATATAAAGAGACGTCAATGCGAATTTATGCGACACTTTTTTTAACGAATGCGACAAATAAGGTTGTGAGATAATAGCCAAACGAAAAAAGGGAGCTTATTTAATGGCAGCCCCCGAAATATAAAAAATAAGTTATTAAAAAAATTAAATTATGTCGTTAACGCGGACCAATGCGACAACCATTTTTGCAAATGCGACATCGTAACCAGATTGGAATGTGACCAGTAATAGATAAAATTAAATGGGGGCTTATTTAATGGCAGCACCCAAATTTTAAATATACAATCATTTCTTTAAATGCGACATCAATAAATAGTTCTTCCTCACCAGATTGGAATATGACCAATAAACGATAAAAAGCGGGCTAGTTTTATGGCAGCCCCCAAAATATAAGAAGGGAGTTTACAAAAATAATTTGCGTTTTTAACGCTAATTAACGTGACAAATGATTTTCAAATGTGACATCAATAGAAAGAGTATTTCTTAACCAGAATTGTTTTATCAGAATTAGAAAAAAAACAATTTAAGGAGAAGTCAATCAAATTAATGCAACACTATTTTTGTAAAAAGGGGGGCTAATTTATTGGTAGCCTCGGAATATTAAAAATTGAAAAAAATATTAAATTTTGTCTTTAACGCGGACCAATGCGACAACACCTTTATTAATTGCGACAACATATAATACCTGTGGAACTGACTACTAAATTTGTGTTTTAGAAGCGATAGTTGTATTTAAGAAAACTGATAGCACCGATTGCATATGATTACGAATCATCTCGATTCGAAAGCGACATCTTGGTGACTGCTTGCGACATCATTTTAATAAATGTGACCTTATTTAAATGAATGGGATATCATTTTAAGTGAATGCGACAACAATATAAAAATGTAACATCAATATTAATAAATATTACATTATTATAAAGAATGCGACACCAATATAAATGAATGCGGCATCAATATAAATGCATGTGACATCAATATACACGAATGCGACATAAATTTAAATGAATGGGACATCATTTTAAATTAATGCGAAACCATACAATGAATGCGAAACCAATATAAATGAATGCGACATTTTTTCAAATGAATGACAAGTCATTTTAAATGAATGACAAGTCATTTTAAATGAATGACAAGTCATTTTAAATGAATGACAAGTCATTTTAAATGAATGACAAGTCATTTTAAATGAATGACAAGTCATTTTAAATGAATGACAAGTCATTTTAAATGAATGACTAGTCATTTTAAATGAATGACAAGTCATTTTAAATGAATGACAAGTCATTTTAAATGAATGACAAGTCATTTTAAATGAATGCGATATCATTTTAAATGAAAACGACATGTTAAATAAATAATACATCATTTGAATTGAATGCGATATAATTTGAATTGAATGCGATATATTTTTAAATAATGCGACTTCAATTTCATTGAACGCGGGACCATATTTATTAAATGCATTTATTTCAAAATACTAATGCCATCAAACCGCAATTGCACGACATAAGTAAATTCTATAGAGGGTGTTAAAGATAATTTTGTCAAATATTAAGGGGAGTGGCGTAGACAAGGGGTTCGTTGTCGAACGCCCCACCCGTTTTGGGCCAACCTTGGTCTGTGTTATATATCAACTCCTTCTTAACATTGACACACGTCGACACGTTTGACGTATTTCTGGCTACGTCACAGATTAAGAGCTGGTTTCTATGGATCCCAATGAGTAGAACTTGCGAAATGAACATGAGTTGTAAATTGCTTGGTTTCAGAGATTTGGGTTTCTAAAAAATTACTTGGAAAACCCAACGCAGCCCTAATACTGGTAATCAGTATTCTTCCTTAAACCAATTTTGATTTCATAAAGTGATAAGTTGTTTTTATCAGTGAAATGAAATATTTTAATAAGTGGGAAAATTAATTTTTTTTATGGTTCGCATTAATTTTGAATGATTTCCCATTCATTTAAATTGATGTCCCATTCATTTAAATTGATGTCCCATTCATTTAAATTGATGTCCCATTCATTTAAATTGATGTTCCATTCATTTAAATTGATGTCCCATTCATTTAAATTAATGTCGCATTCGTTTTATGGTTTCGCATTAAAATGATGTCGCATTAATTTAAATTGATGTCACATTAACTTAAAACGATATCCTATTCAGTTAAATAATTTCACATTTATTAAAATGATGTCGCAAGCAGTCACTTAGTTGTCGCTTTTGAATCGAGATGATTCGTAATCATATGCAATGTGTAGGTGGGAAATATTCCACTTCTAGAGCGTATTGACTTCGGAACTGAGCATGAAAGTAATTGAAAAACAAGTTGGCAAGCCAAAATATACCTCTCCTCGGAAGAATTGTCCCTAGTTGTATTAATTTATCGAGATGACCCTTAATGATATATCTCTGCAATTCAGAGTTATTTACAGAAAACGTAATCCTGGTTCAATCCCGCACGGTATACAATTTAAATATAATTAAAATAACTGAGAGGAAACAACCGAGTTTAATTTATTCAGAATATTATAAATTAAGTAGTTACAACAGTGAGTTAGACGAACTAGAACAACGCACAATTGAATTTAACCCTATTTACAGAACAAGTTTATCAGTTAAATGTAATACGAAGCAAATTTTAATGAAAGAAATATCTACAGAGGGTATTTGTATTTTTCTCGCTTACGAAATAACAACACAAAAAACCTTCTTTAAACCACTTCACACGATAAAATGATAATTAAAAGCCAACAATACCGCCCAAAAGCTCAACACAATCAAAAAATTAAAATAACAAAACCCAATCGACCCAACTTTGGAGCCAAAACGACCAATAGAAAAATATATAATAACAACCCAATCAATCAGACCAGAGCAGAGCAAAAATAACGAATAGAAAAATATTTAATAATATCCAAATTATCAGGCTTCAGAGCAAAAATAACGAATAGAAAAAAATTCTAATAATATCCCAATCAATCAGACTTCAGGATCAAAATAGCTCATAGAAAAATATTGTTATGCAGTCGATTAATAAATTAATTCAAAACCAAGCAATAGAAAATAGAAAATCAAGAAGCGCAACACCTAACCATTCACAAATACGAATTTTCGACGTTATTATAATGAAAACAGGTAAGCTTAAAGCCCCGATGTAACCACTTAAAAGGTTCCACTAAAACTGAACGATTTCGAAAACTAAGCTTAAAAACCAACAATACCCAAGAATAGACAAAAAATCTCGATCAGTAAATATAACATAAAACCCTTACTTTGCCTGAAACCCAGATACTTATATTTTAAAACAAGATTTGACCTTTAAAATTTCATACGTAAAAAATGTAGACTTTAACAAGATTAAATAAACATAATTTCATTCGTAAAAAAACCAGATTAGGCCTTCATAAATTCATTCATAAAAAAATTCAAGACTTTATTACCTATTATGCTTACGATGAGTGTCTTATTTTCAGTGAAGCTAAGCAGCTATCGGTGGTTCTGTGACAGAGCGCTCGACTGCCAAGCCGAAAGGCCTGGGTTCGACAGCTGGGTGGCGCATTTGTATTAAATCAATAGAGAAAACGCTAAATTAGAATTTCTTCGATGCAATAATTTCAACATCAATTCTATTTCAATTAAACCAAAATTTCGTACTCTATTAAATACGCTTCCGAAAAAACAAAATAAACATCTTCGTAGGGTGTTTATAATCTTCCCACCCAAACAAATATTACATTTATTTTTATCTCGGTTTTATTGGTATTTCAAGATTAGGGAAGTAGATGTCAATGGCTCATCGGTAAAACGTCCGCGTCTTAACAAAGTGGCCCGGGTTCGATTCCTGACGGCGATCGAACTTAACTTCAAATTAATTTATTTTCACATTTGAAAATAATTTCACTTCAAATTAATTTATTTTCACATTTGAAAATTTTATACATATCTAAAAAAAATAAAATTGTACAGGATATATTGACGATAACAACTTTAAAACTGCTTAAAAGACTTTCGATAAAGCTGTTATTGAATAAATGTTAACAACATTATGGAAATATTTGACATCAATAAACTCATAATAGCGTAAAAAAGAACGGACTTTCGCCAAAGCTGTTTAAAAAAAAAATTAACTAGTCATATACTTGTCAGTGGTTCGGTGGTAAAGCATTTTCTTGTCAAGCAGAACGGCCCGGGTTCGAACAATTGGTGAACAATTGGTGGAAACCCTGTCATTGGATGTTGTGAGGTTGCCTTAGCACTCAGCGCTCGATCCGTCCCAAAAGTCTAGAAGAAGTTGGAGAAAAAACGCGCATACATACAAAACACAAACACCACAAACCCAACAAACACAACCGTCATAACACAAACTCAACCTTCCCACCCAACACATAAACATTACAAAAAAATATCCAATCAAACTGAGTTAAAACTGCCTTGAGTGAGCGTTAACGAAAAGCAACAACCAAACTCAACGCAATCGCAAATTTATCCGTTAACGCTTACCGTCACACGGTGGTTTTGCCAACCTTTAAACTGCTAAAACGGTTATTCGACTGCGTACGTAGTGAGCCAAAAAACCTGGGTGGCGCATTTGTTTTTAATCAATAGAGAAACGCCAAATTAGAATTTCTTCGATGCAATTATTTCAATTTCAATTCTATTTCATTTAAACAAAAATTTCGTACTCTATTAAATACGCTTCCGATAAAGCTGAAGGTCTAATTTTCAATGAAGCGTAACAAGTGTCGGTAGAACGTCCGCCTGTCAAGCAGGAGGTCTCAGGTTCAAATCCCGCCCGATGCGATCACAAATTGATACTAAGACGAATACCTTGTACAACTGGTGGAAACCCTGCCATTGGACGTTGAGAGGTAGCATTACACTCAGCACTCGGTCCGTCCCAAAGTCATTAAGAAGAAGTTGGAGAGAAAACGCCCATACAAACACAACAGACTCAACATGCATAACCATCAGAACACAAACACAACAAACTCAACACTCACAACCTACGCATAAACATTACAAAAACGTAATACACCAAACCGTCACGACGGTGAGCGAAAAAACACCAACCAAACCCAACCGGAAATGAATCTGTTAACGCTCACCGTCACACGGTGGTTTTGCCGACCCTTCGAGAAACTGCGAACGCAGAGATCTCCAGAAACTGCGTACGCAGTGATTACACTTTGCACCGAAAATGCGAACGCGTTCGCAGGCCTGAGAGACAGACAGACAGACAGACAGACAGACCCACAGACAGACACGGTGATTGTATAACCCCTCCTAGGGGACATAGTCCCCTCGGAGAGGTAAAAAGAACTATTTCGCGACATCCGATATTCAGCCCAATCGACGTCGCATGGATCTCCACTATTCGTCCGAAATGTTTCGTCCATCAATACTATCTAGAGGCGCGTTTATCAGCAATTAATTTTAATTTGTTTCACCTGTATTTGTAATTGAGCTGATGTTGATTAATGAACCACAAAAAATTAATTTTATTATGAATATTATTATTTAAATTTACGAGTTTATTTAACGTGAATTAATGAAATTACGTGTTAAATCAAAACTAATTATTTTTATCATTCTGTTCTTAATTTTTATATTTTTTTATATAATTATTTTCGTTATTTTTATTTCCATTATTTTCATTTGATGAATTATTTCTACAACCACAGCCAATTACTGCGAAAAAGCTGATATAAGTTGGACGTGCTAAAATCCTTTTAAAATATCTGGTAGCCCAGTTTGTAGTTTCTTTTGTACGACGCCATTACTCGATAGTTTGGAATAGGTCACCATAAAGTCCATAATGCGTTCTACACAAACGTTAGAGATTATAACATAGTAATCTCTATTATCGCTGACAATATATCATAAGAGTAAGTATTTTATTAAAAAACTGTTTGATTTTTTTAATGATTTTAATGCGATTTTTTAAATGTGTCTTTTACAGAGGTAGGAAGAAAATATGTTTGATCAAAGTCTATTTTGACTCGTTACCTTCATTGAGTATTCATCTTCACTCTCACTGAATGGTGGACTTATAGCTCAAATGTGTTCCGTGAATAGTTTAGTGAATTTGTGTATTTCCAAAAGTAAGATTTTGGGTGTATTCTCCGAAAGTTAGGGAAGGTTCGCTGTTTTTAAAGTCCATTTGGCCAATGTGAAGAATAGCCCCCCCCCCTATTATTTTTCGTTTTTTATTCGATTTATTGATAGCGTTTTTTACGCTGAATTTAATGGTGTATTAATTATTATCCGCAAACATGTAAATAAAAAGTTATCGGGAATGTGATTTTTCGTATTTCACTGGTATTATCCTGAGATTTCACTGGCTGTTCTACCCCGAGATAGAGTAGGACACATGAAAACAAACTTTCATTTTGGTCTATACTAATTGAATATCAATTAATTATTTCGGCCAATGTGAAGAATTGAACATCAATTAACTATTTTACTTTTCCGCGTATTTGGACAATACTTGATGCGTTGAATATCAATTAATTATTTCGGCCAATGTCAAGCATTGAACACCAATTAACTATTTTAGTTTTCCGCGTATTTGGACAATACTTGATGCGTTATGGCTAGGTCGCGTTAAAGACGGCCCATCGTGACAGCAAGAATGGTTTTGGGGTGGCGCCGTCAGGCACCAATATTCTGTTTTCAATTGCACAAGTTGAAATTCAGTCGATAAGAACTTTTCTTACCCTCGCAAATGCTTTGAAATTGTAGATTTTTCACACGTGTTAACAAAGTCCTTAGGGCTTTTTTTAACAATAGGTACTTTTGTTTTTTTTTGGTTTTGTTTATTGTTTTCGGGTTTACGATACTTGATGCGTCAGGCTTGGTGCTGTCCTCTAGGTTGCGTTATAGTAGGCCCATAGCTTTTTTTAGTATGGGGTTGGGGAGGCGCTGCGCGCCCCCAGCGCTCGAGCGAAGTGAGTGCGCGGCGCCGTTAGGCGCCAATACTTAGAGTACATTCGACGTTGTATAAGTCAACATCACACAGAAGTCAGGTATAATTAAAAAAACCTAAAATGCGTTGAAATACGAGAAAAATTCCCAACCCTTATAAGTTAGTACTGTTCTGCATTTCAGCCTTTTCCTTTTTCGTCATCAGTCCTACGTTCTCCAAAACGTATTAAAATCTAGAAATTTAAAGAATCGTCCTCCTCATCAGCCCTACGTCATCAAATAAACAAATAAATCTCGAAATATGTCGTATTTCTCGTTGTAAAAATTGCTGGCAGGTAACAATTTTACATTGATCATATATTTTAAAACAATAAATTGCGGTTAAAACTTTTTGCATTGTTAAAAAATCCCGTTCTTTGAGGTACATATCATTAACATATTCAGTTCCCTCCCAAATCCCTTATTTGTAAGAGTTAAGTATAGTCTACACTACCACTACAAATTTCATTTTCAGTATTCCTCCTTAGTACACACCAAACATAAATTTTGATTTCACGTGTCCTGCTCTATCTCGAGAGAAAAAGTATAGAACTCACATTACACTATTGTGGAAAATGCATTGAAATTGACGGTTTTCAAAACGCGTTAACTTAACTAATTATCATTTTCGGTAACTAAAAAAAATTCCTTTGTACTCCTTACACACTGGGCTTTCATCTAAGAAAATAAAAAACCAAAAAAAGGAGTGGGGGGCTGTTCTTCACTTTTGCCCTAATTTAACTTGGGCAATAATTTAACAAAATTATTAGTAATCAAAAAACCCTTTTAATATCTCTCACAAAATTCCTGGTCTGAGTGTTGCCTCTAGAGGAGGCCTTCTTGAACGGGGGAACTAAGTCTGCTCTTCTGCATACCTCCCTTTCCAACTGCTTTCAAATAGACCGACTCTCTGCTATTTATAGCTAATAGGTGGCTACCTGTAGCGCCACCTGTAGCCAGTGGTGGGGAATTTGGCCTCTGGCCAAATTAGGCCTTCCATCACCCCCCCTAAAAACAAAACTCCAGACCATTCTATATATATATACATAAATGAAAAGTAGTTAACAAAAGTATCATAATTCTAAAATAGTTATTTAACAAAATTAAAACATTATTCATTTTAATTCGCGGGCATGGTACCGGTAGGTTAAGAAAAATAATTTAACATATAATTGTTGTCTTTAGAATCGAAAATATAGTTTGTTAGAATAATTGGGCAGTTTGCCTCGGAATTGTACTCATATATAGTCTTCTGACGTATGAATAGATCCAGGCGGAGAGAACTGGAAACGGCAATTTTTTCTTGGAGTCTTCCTCTCATTGGAATTTCACCCATGCTCACAACAACTAGATATTTTTTTTATTAGACCGTCTATAAGATGGAAAAACAAGAGTTAGTAAAATTATCTAGCTGGTCGAACTATTTCCTGATGGGCCAGGGCCCCACGTATCGGCTCTTAACTAAAATGGAGGTAGTCAGTTTGCAAGCCTTGTACTAAACCTGCGGACGTTAATGATGCCCAAGCTCGTTTTATCTCTTCCCGAGACCTATACTTTTTCACTTGTGGTTGTGGTGAATAGTAGTAAGTGTCGCCAATACGTCCCCGGGTAGCATTCTTTCGAAAAACTACCTCACGAGTCCATCCTAGTTCCAATGGTTTCAGGAATTGTGATGTAGTTTCAACCGGGTCCTCGGTTTCGACGTTATTATCAGCTGGCTCTAGTAGGCTGGTTTCCTCTAGCTCGGAATCTTCGCCCTCTGATTCCTCTGGCTCAGGATTATCTTCTTCGACTTCGGAGTCATCAGAGTCTTCTCTCAAGACTACTGATTCACTGGAGGTCGAATTAGGATTTTCTTGTTTAATAAAATACTTTAATTGTTCTATATGCCATTTACCAACGTTTTTACCAGTTCTGAGTTCTTCCAACTCGTAGGTTACCGGGCTAATTTTTTGAAGGATTTTATACGGACCTTGCCATTTCGGTAGGAGCTTAACCATGACACCTGCTGCTGCGTAAGATAGTTTATGGGTACGTTTCCATACTAACTGACCTACTTCCATTTCGGAACCGGAGAATTTTAGGTCATAATAGTGTTTCTGCTTCTCCAGGGCTAGTCTGGCAAACTGTTGGACTGCCTCCAAGGATTGATGTAATTCCTGAAGCGGTCCTCTCTCATATGCTTCGATCGTTGACTCTTCAATTTCATCTGCTACTAGGTGCTTTTCTTCCTCCCATGGCATTTGGGGTTTCCGTCCATATGTCAAATAGAATGGAGACGTATTAATAGTTTTGTGATGTACACTATTAATAGCAAATTGATGCAACTCCAGTCCTATATCCCATTTGTTATGGGCATTTCCCACATACATACTTAGTAATTCGCCCAGAACTCTGTTTACCCGTTCACTCAAATTGGTTTGAGGATGGTAGGGGGTGGTAAAACGTGGCTTTATTTTCATCAGTCGACACATTTCTTGCCATACTGCTGAAGTGAACTGTAAACCATTATCGGATAGGACTCGTTCAGGACCTCCATGTCTCGAGACGTATTTAAGGAAAACATTGACTACGGTGCAAGCTGAAATATTACGAATAGCAAATAGTTCCACATACTTTGTAAAGTAGTCCACAATGATACTGTTGCCTTTGCCAGTGGTTAGTAGCGGTCCCATCATGTCGATACCAACTAATTGGTTCGGACCATCAGTAGAGGTATTGCTGATCATTTTACCAGGTGTCTTAAAATTCCTCGCTTTGTATTGCTGACAGGTATTACATTGTCGCATCCAGTCATAAATGATCTTCCGGAACTTTGGATAGAAATATTTCTTAGTTATCTTATGCTCAGTTACAATTTTACCTCGATGTCCAGCGGTAAGATGATTGTGGTATTGATCGAAGAGGCGTTCATGTAGAGATTCAGGAACTACCGCTTTGGAAGGTTTTTGGGGTGTTGACTTGCGATATATTATATCTTTGTTCAGTTCATACTGGGCATGGTCAGTACCATTACGTAGAGACGCCAGAATAGGACTCAAGACTTCATCTTCTTCTTGGGCTTTCTTGATGTCATCTAAAAGAATAGGTTAAAGTGCCTGCTGACCCGTAGCTAGATAAATGGTTAGTAATTGCTTCAAGGGTATAGTTTTATCTCGTTGCAGCACTTCTACTGATCTTGACAACGCATCTGCTACCCTGTTAGTTTTCCCAGGTATATACAACGTCAAAGTTGTATTCCTGTAAAAGCAAAGCCCAACGGATCAACTTGCTCTTGGGATTCTTTAGATTGAACAGCCAAGTCAAAGCTTTGTGATCTGTTACCACTGCGAACTTTCGCCCATCTAAATGATACCGGAACTTTTCTATTGCATAGACTATCGCAAGGCATTCCTTCTCCGGTATACTGTATTTATCTTCAGCCCCCTTGAATATACGACTGGTATACGCCATCAGAACTTCTTTACCATCTTGTATTTGAGACAGCATTACCCCAATGGCATAATCACTGACATCTGTAGTAACTATAAACGGAAGATTATCATCGGGTACGTGTAAGATAACTGCGTTGGCTATACTATTCTTCATATCTTCAAAGCTTTAACTTTCGACATCGCCCCACTTCCAAGGGACACCTTTTCTTTTAAGACGCTGAAGAGGTCCGACCATGTCTGCGAAGTTGGGAACAAATCGTGTATGGTAAGTAACCATACCTAGGAAGGTTGCGAGCTCTGCAACATTCTTCGGTGCGGCGTATTGCCTGATGGTCTTGACTTTACCTTCCTTGATTTTTATCCCTTCGCTGCTTATGACATGACCCAGCACGTCGACCTCCCGACAAGCAAAGGCACATTTGGATAGTTTGATTGCTAACCCGGCCTTTTCTAGTTGAGTGAACACGAACCTCAAAGCCTTGAGATGATCGGCCCAAGTCTGGCTAGCAATTACGATGTCGTCGAGATACCAATATACTCCCAAGCGGTCACCATGTTTGAGAACTCGATCCATTAATCGCTGAAATGTGGAAGGACTAGTTTTGAGACCAAACGGCATCTTCTTAAATTGATATTTTCCTTGGTCGACCATAAAACCACTTCTCACTTTCCGGATCCATGGGGACTTCCCAAAACCCTGCTCGTAAATCCAACTTAGTTATATATTTAGGGTTCTTAATTTTGTCTAAAATTTCATTTACTCGTGGTAATGGATATGGGTCATCTTCGATTAGGTTATTTATAGGTTTGTAGTTAACGCAAACTCTCCTACCTCCATTTTTCTTTCCTACTCTATTTGGATCTTTCAAGCCCATGGCGAAGTTGACGGTACGATGACTCCTTCTTTCAGCATATTCGCTAGTTCTTCATCGACAACCTGTTTCTCTTTCTTCGTGAACCGTCTAGGCCGTCTTTGTACTGGTTGTGCCCCTTATTTTAGCTTGACTTGATGTTGAATCCAATCGGTTTTTCCGATGCGGTCAGTTACAACTGTAGGAAACTTTTTAAGTAAGTCGACCAATTTTCACCTTTCTGCTGCGACGTAACATTCTCAGCATCGATGACTTTGTGAACATCATTTAGAACGTGTAACGGGACGTCTCCCTGCTCTGGTTTCAATTCACTGTCCATCCGGTGGAGGCCGGTTACTTGATTATTCCATCGCATCTCCTGGCGACTGAAATCAATAATAGCTTTAATCCGGGTTAAAAAGTCCGTACCTAGTATGACGGCACAACTTTTAAGTTGAGTTTCGCGGTGTCGATCTCGTTGATATGCATAGGAAGCATTAGTTGTCCAAATATCGGAACAGTTTCGCCATTGGCCTGGAAACAGTTCTCATTATAGTTAGTACGATTATTCGCTACACCCATTTGATCCAAATATTTTCGAGTAATAAAACTGGCTTCTGCACCCGTATCAACGCAGGCTAAAAGTTGATTAGTATTGTTCAAGGTTAGAAACACTCCATACGACTGCCTCATCTTCATAGTTAAAAGAACGAACTTTGCAATACTGAGGACTGAATTCCTGCTTTATTCAATCCTGATTGGAGTTTTCCTCCTTCTGCGTCCTTTCGTCTGTCAGTTTGGTTGTTTCAACCTTCTTGGGTTGCTTCCGTTCGTTTCACATTCTGGGTGGATATCGTTGGGTGGTCCACGGACACAGACTCCGCGGATGGCCTACGTCCCCACAGTGCACACAGGGCTGATTGTAGACCGTGTTCATAATGGTCGGAACTCATCTATATCGTCTTTATCATAGGTCATTAGGAATTGAGCATACATGGGTAAAACATAATTTTTCAACGTGGTTACCAGTTCAGACTGTGGTATTGGTTGACTTAACATCAAAGTTTGTTGGACTAATCGGTCTATAATTGACTGACCTTTTCGGTGGACTCCTGTCTGGTATTTTCAATATGGAATCTGAGACTTCTTTCCCGACCTTCTGGGATAAATCGTTTTCGGAAGGACCGCTCAAATAAATCCCAAGTCCAGGTAACCAAGTCATACTTAGACTCGAAACCTTCATACCAGATATGGGCAGAACCTTGGAATAGGGCCCTTGAGATAGCTGCTAGGTCAAACCCTTCCAATTGTTTCACCGTCATTTATTTCTGTAACTCTTTCAGGAAACCTCTGGGATTCTCATCTTGCGTTCCTATAGAAGAAGGTCGTCCTCCGGAACCAATGGTTGACCCAAACGATAATCGATTAGATGGCAAAGGTTGGATGCCTGGCAGTTGGTACTGTTGTCCAATGGGACTACTAAAGTGAACAGACCTCTGTTGGAGATTACTCCCTGTCGGTCCTAATACGTTAAATGGAGACCCTCCCTGTGGAGTATTAGAAGTGGTCCTTGGTGTCATGGAAATTGGTGGTGGCGTGCCGCCTATAGAGGGTGGAAGTTGCGGAGCTGGTGGAGTAAGTTGATTTAGACCATCCTGGATTACTTTCATTAGATCAGCCATTAAATAAATAGGCTGTTGATTGCCCCTTGTTGCGGCATTAGTTCCATTATTATTGGTGACTGGATCAGGAGGCGCAATTGATCCCTGGGATGTTGGGTCAACGGACGTAGCACTCCAAGCCTTCACTTTATTATGTAATCCATCTAATTTCCACAAAAAAGGCATTAAACAGTTAGTAAAGACCAGTTAAATAATCATCCAAAACAGTGCCAGTAAAGACCAAGGCAGTTCCAAGACGTTAATCCACAATTTCAACTTTGACCTAGGATTATTGCCACACCTTCTGAACTTCTGTAAAGCAAGTAACACACCCAGAAGTGCGCAGTAACCACAGATTCCAATGAGACCAACAAGCCAACATTCTAAAAACTCCAATAATAACCACATTAATTGTGTATACAAAGACATACTGATGACAGACAAGGCCAAGGACCGAATACGTTATTCAATTGTATAATACTTCGGTAAAAACTCGTTCAGTTTAAATTGATTAAACCGGTGCTTATTATTTGATTTGAATATTATTCTTATTAAGCTTGTAGAAAAGCTTACCTTGTCAAATAAGTTTGTCAAACTAAACGGAGTATTGCGACGGCGATGTTCAGACAATGGCGGAAGATACGGAAATGGCGGATCAGTTGTTGTTTCTTGTTTGTTGAAACACAACGGCCAGCCGGCTTCCCAGACGCTGATTGGCTCAGACGACACGTGCCTAGATAACTAAGAAATTTGGCGCGAAAACAACGGCACAACAAATATGGCGGCGCTGTTTTTCGGACCCTGTTTTCCTCAACGACCAAATCTTGTAGAAATATTAATTTCGTTCGAATTTTTATGACTTGCCAAGGCAATTAATAATCAGATCCTCACTCGGGGCACCAAAATGTAAGGGACTAATTTAACTTGGGCAATAATTTAACAAATTATTAGTAATCAAAAAACCCTTTTAATATATCTAAAAAAATTCCTGGTCTGAATGTTGTCTCTAGAGGAAGCCTTCTTGAACGGGGGAACTTACAAGGAGAGAACCCGAGGTGTTTATTGCCGATTTTGTTCAAAGTCGGGCGTAATGTAGACCTATATGAGATATGAAATTTCCCAAAAGGAGACGTTGCACTACCCATTCGTTTTACTATAGCAACCGAAAATGTTTTACCTTATATGATTCAATGTTAAAGTAAGAAGTGCTAATGCGTTAGAAAGAGTACTTTTATAAAGGATGTAATAAGAAACGCGACCTTAAGGAAGTCAGTAACGAAAGCATATTTCTCGAAATGCTTTTACTCCTCGCCCTGCGGCCTTATTAATTTCTATTAGCAGTAACAATCGTAATCTATGAACTAGCGATACAGTACCCAAAAACGCGGGCAACAGTATTTGGTAGATGCGCTACTGGGTTATTTTTGTGGCAAGCAATAAATGTAAATAGTCTATAATGAGTGTTATAAAATTCCGAAAAATGGTAGAAAAGTCCATCTAAGAAAGGGGGAAATAAAGCTTAACCCTACCAAATTTGGATAAAACGTCGAGAAAAACCCGGACAAAATAAATAGGCGAAACTCGGACCACATAGGCCTTCGGGTATAAAATGATAATCGGCCGTATTCTGCATGACCCCGCAAGTAAGAAGGGAAACGCCTACTTGCTTCGGCCCTACCATTCGACGAGAGCTCACTGATTTCCCTCTTCTTCCCCTCTTGCTTGGCCAATTGAAGGGCTGCAGTGACGTCACTAGTGTGACGTGACTCTTGATGACCCATGTGCCGAAATAACGTTAAAACGCCCTCTACTCCAAAATTAAGCGTACAGTGTCATCTAGTGTTATTTTAGGGAAGAAAATTTGCAATGCCATCTATTTTTCATTTTTTATTCCATACTTTTGTAATGCCATCTTCTTACAAACCAAAAAGTAATAGCCCTAAAACAATGCCATCTATTTTAAATTTCATTAACTTTAGAACAACATCTTTTAGAATAATAGCAATACTTAAAAATAGCCTTCCATGGTAATCTTGTTTGAAATTAAAACAGAATAAAAATATAATTATTTTTGACAATATTTTTATTACATATTCAGCTTTAGTGTACAATTTATTGAATAAAATTTACATAAATTTACAGCCAACTTTGACCACTCAGTTGCGCGGGGAAAACGGAAGAAGAGCTTCGTGAAGTTACCAACAAGTGACGAATATTCTTTAGTTCGTTTACTTTATGGAATTTTATTCTAGCAAGAATTATGAACCTGTAGGCCATATAAAATTATGCACCTATAAGCCATATCAAAATAGGAACCTGTAGGAGTAACGAACTAGTGATTGTATTATCAGTAGTTACTAAGCGGCTGGAGCTCTTTTCTAACAGCCAAATGTAGGCGGTGGTGATAATTACACATTTTAAGTTGCTATAATTGGCTGTATTCAAATAGGGATGGCTCTTAAATCAACTTATGGAAATAACTGATCACCCATTCGCCATCCTTACAGGTTTTTTTCTCCCAAGCACAAAAATAAATAGTTTTTTAGTATTGTTTGGAAAATGTGTAGAAATGTGTGAAATAAATATTTGACTCAGTTCGGTTTTGTGAGATCTTTTCGTAAGCACTAAGCAATTGTTTAAAAATGGGTGATGAAGACCCTTCTTATACTGTGGAGGAAGTGGAAGCCTCTATTCCCCATCTTAAGGAACCCAAATGTGAAGAGCTTCAGCGGCATAAAAGCAGTGCTCATAACTATAGGCAGAATAATCGATGGGAAACAGTTGCACTCGTGGTTAATCTGCTTTGCTAGACCACAAAATTTCGCCATCTGATTTTACAAAAATGGAACAACCTAAAAACTGATGCAAGGAATAACAATACTGGTGGCGGATAATATCCAGACATACTTAAAAATGAACCACTTAAAAGAAAACACTTGTACATATTATTGCATAATTGTCGTATGGAGGAGTACCTGGTAGTATTTACATCTGAATAGGGGCTTTCTGTGAAAAATCTGCAATATATAAAGAGTGGTAATGATGCGATGAGATAATTGTTAATTGTTACATTCAGCCTTTTCAGTCTGACTGCATCCAGAGAGAGAGAGACATTCGGAAGATTAATGAAGCTTCTGGAGTAGGGAAAAAAATTTAAGTAAAAAGCAATTGTGATAAAATAAATATTACCTTTAAGTATAATGCTAATGAATTAACTGAGTTTAGTGCTCTTGATTGAAAAATATTCTTGCAATTTGTAACAGGACGGGCGAAATTTTTCAAAGTTCGAAAAATTATGCAAGAGACAGCAGGATAAAATTATATTCCATCGACACATCGGCCCTAACAGTAAATAAAAAACATTACTTTAAATATCATTCGTATTGACGTATTTTTAAGCCCCAGCCCTTGTGGGTTAGGACACTAAGCCAACGTGCAAAGATATCACCCAAATATACATGCGAATGTGTATTATTGATGTGCGCAGAGTTCATTCGGTAGTACGCATCTGCAAATAAAAATATTTGTATTTCCAAATTAATAATGTAATCATAATTTACAAAGATTATTGTACCATTGGCTCTTCAATTTTATAATTTTGTACCGGAAAGCCGCATGTGTTGATGAGCGTTACTGAACGTAGCCCAGTTTCGTGGTTACTAGAAAAAAACACGTTGAAAAGATCTTTAACTGTAAAAAAACGCCAATTAAAACCTTATGTTCAACGATTGTAACGTACATATTAAATACCTGCTTCTCCAATGATGCGCTTAGCTCAACATTCTCAATTCCATGCTACCTTCGTTAAAAATTTCTACTTCTTCCGCTAAGCCTATCGCTTCAATTCCCAAGACAGCAGCAATAACTCCCATTGCAGTTTCGGCAAAATTCACTTTACAAATGATATTAAAAATGTCGGAAAATTTTAACCGGAAGTTTGGAATTCAAAACAAGTAATACGTCACACTAAAGCAGCCCTTCAATTGGCCAAGCAAGAGGGGAAAGAAGAGGGAAATCAGTGAGCTCTCGTCGAATGGTAGGGCCGAAGCAAGATAGGCGTTTCCCTTCTTACTTGCGGGGTCATGCAGAATACGGCCGAATACTTACAGTAAATAGCCAAAAAATCCACCAGTAGACCGGTTTCGCCCTAGTTGGGGCTCATCAGTACTGGGTAGGCATCTGGCGAGCGGCTTACAAACCGATCTTTAACTAAGCCTAACTTTAAATAAATTTCAAAACACGCGCCGAAGCTGCGGATAGCCGAAACGTTGGGAGGGTGGCTTAGATTTAAAAATTACGAGAGTAGAAGTCCATCGGCAGCTATTCTTGACTTCTTCTCTTATAAATAGTGTAAGAATCTTTAAGTACCAAAACCAAATCC
Organism: Leiobunum rupestre; assembly: GCF_980474605.1. Taxonomy (NCBI): domain Eukaryota; kingdom Metazoa; phylum Arthropoda; class Arachnida; order Opiliones; family Sclerosomatidae; genus Leiobunum; species Leiobunum rupestre. The sequence goes on along the minus strand of NC_143393.1, from coordinate 56,157,983 downwards.
AAAATGTAACAATACACATTTCAATAAGTATTATTCAAAAAACCTCTTTTTGTGTATTTGTTTGTCTGAGTGCTTTTGAAGAAAAAAAGCACTTCATCCAATTTAATTTACGAATTAAATATATTCGAATTTGAGATTGAAAGGAATGCTTTACAAATTGATAGTTTCAAACCCAGATTATTCTTTCCGCGAAGAGATTGTAGTGAAGAAATATTCATTACCTTCACACGAAAACTCCACTTTATGAATCCAAATATATTAATGGCTTCGGTCATATTAAAAATATCGCAATTTCTTTAAACGTTTTTATTTTTTAAACGAGAATTATTAATAATAATAGCGAATAAATGTGGTTTGAATTCGATTATTAGAAAAATAAATAATCTTTATAGTCTTTTAATTTTTACCTCTCCGAGGGGACTTTATACAACGACCGTGTCTGTCTGTGGGTCTGTGGGTGGGTCTGTCTGTCTGTCAGGACTGCGAACGCGTTCGCATTTTCGGTGCAAAGTGTAATCACTGCGTACGCAGTTTCTCAAAGGGTTGGCAAAACCACCGTGTGACGGTGAGCGTTAACGGATGCATTTGCGGTTTGGTTTGGATGGTGTTTTTTCGCTCACCGTCGTGACGGTTTGGTGTATTACGTTTTTGTAATGTTTATGCGTAGGTTGTGAGTGTTGAATTTGTTGTGTTTGTGTTCTGATGGTTGTGCATGTTGAGTCTGTTGTGTTTATATGGGCGTTTTCTCTCCAACTTCTTCTTAATGACTTTGGGACGGACCGAGTGCTGAGTGTAATGCTACCTCTCAACGTCCAATGGCAGGGTTTCCACCAGTTGTACACGGTATTCGTCTTAGTATCAATTTGCGATCGCATCGGGCGGGATTTGAACCCGAGACCTCCTGATTGACAGGCGAACGTTCTACCACAGAACCACCGACACTTGTTACGCCTTATTGAAAATTAGACCATCAGCTTTATCGGAAGCGTATTTAATAGAGTACGAAATTGTGGTTTAATTGAAATAGAATTGAAATTTAAATTATTGCATCGAAGAAATTCTAATTTAGCGTTTCTCTATTGATTAAAAACAAATGCGCCACCCAGGTTTCGAACCCAGACCATTCGGCTTCGCAGTCGAGCGCTCTACCACAGAACCACCGATAGCTCCTTAGGTTCACTGAAATTAAGACACGCATCGTAAGCATAATAGGTAATAAAGTATTTTTTATTAATTAATTTATGAAAGCTTAATTTGGTTTTTTTAAAGGTTAAATCTTGTTTTAGCGCAGTCAGCCGAGATAAGAGGGTTAAAGGGTAGACCCTGTGGGTGGTCCACTTTGTTAGTTTTTTTGTTATTTATTTACGGGTATTTTTAACGACCTATATATAGTTGTGTTAATTCAAAGGATATAATTTAACGTTAATTGCTTTAAGAGCTGTCGGTTAGTCAAGTGGCATTCTGTGCTTTGTTGATGGTAAGGTTTTGCTTCTTGTAAATATATTTGGATATCTACGATTTCTAACGCAGTCAATGATTTCCTGGGGGTGCGAGTCATTATATGATATTGGAAATTGGACGGCATTGGTCTTTTTCATGCGGTATGTGTCACAACGTCAACTGGAAGTCTACGAGCGTTGAAATAAAATGAGCGTTAAAAATGCGGCAAGTATTTCGTATGCGAGAAAAATACAAATACCATCTGTAGATATTTCTTTCATTAAAATTTGCTTAGTATTATATTCAACTGATAAACATGTACTGTAAAAAGGGTTAAATTCAATTGTGCATTGTTTTAGTAAGTCTAACTCGCTGTTGTAACTACTTAATTTATAATATTCTGAATAAATTAAACTCGATTGTTTCGTCTCAATTATTTAAATTAAAATTAAAATTTTATACCGGGCAGGGTTTGCACCGAGAATACGTTTTTCGTAAATAACTCTGAATTGCGGAGATATCTTTGGTGATCGTGTCGAGAAATTAATACCACTAGGGACCATTCTTCCGAGGAGAGGTATATTTTGGCTCGCCAACTTGTTACACTTCATATACCCCTATACCGTCACTGAAAAAGAAGAGGCGATAACGGAAGAGCATACTTCTACACCTTCACGATAAAGGTTTATACAAATTTTAAGAATCCTCAAACATTCGTCGCGTGATTAAGAAACTATATTCGCAGCTTTTGTTTATTCCTTCACTTATGCCGAAATTAAGTAAAATCTCCCCAAAAAGATTTAAATCCTTCCTGTTAATAAACTAGACCTACCGGTAATTTAGACAAAACTAGCTAAATAAATAATTTTTTCTAAGCCTACCCACTAAAGAGCTATTAAAAGTTAAGTATAGTGCACTAAATTGTGTTCATTGCCATCAATATGGTCAAGGATGTTTTCTGTAACAATACAAATACAACACTTTAAACTTATTCGATCAGCAAAAGCGGATACATAGCACAACACTCAAGCAAATCATACTATCGAACGATACGGCACTATAATCGAAATTGACTTTTTATTCCAGATACCTGGGAAATCTACGATATCTCCCAATATTTGCCTTCTTGGGCCCGATGTTAAGATAATGTTCAAAAACGAAACGCCATGACGTGCTCCAACTGCTCAAAATATTGAAAACAAAAATTATTGGGGCACATATTATTTAAATATTTAGATATTCCCCACCCAAATCCCTTATATTTATCCCTGATCCTATTAGGTTGTAGAACACCAATAATTAGATAAACCGTCGAAAATCAAAATAATATACCATAATTCCATATTGAATATTATCACACAATCGTAAAACGTAGGTATGTCTAAACCTAGTAATAATACAGTGGTATACCCTACGATATATCAAAATGCATTAAAATGACAAATATTTTATTGTATATTTAACCTATTTTGTGGAATGTATAAAGGAATTTTGAAATTATAATTATAACCTTAATTCTCAATTATTCTCAAAAAGCGGTGGTTAAGTTCCAATAAAATTGAATTATCCAGTGAATGTTTAACAAAAATAAAAATAAAAACGAAAAAGGTGGCAGATACCAAATAACACAATTGTACCGAAGGTGCTACAAAAGCTTCTCGCCAATCTTGTTTTGGAAGTTTCTTCTGAGAGGAAAATATTCCCGCTGTTTCAAAGTCCTTCATTGAAATGAAAACCATTTCAAAAACTTAACTCAAAATTGTTTACCTCTACAGAGTAAAGATAGTATTGTTGAATTTGTTAAAATGTTCCACGCCCTTCTAGATATTTTTGCGCCCATTGGCTCGCGCACTATCTAAAGTACATAAAACGTAATAAAACCAAAAATATTTTTCTTTTAAACTACTAATATTGTCTCATATTTAGAAGAACAAGTTGAAAATTTCGTACTATTAAAAAAATATATAATCTACAGGTTCGGTGGTGTGTACAACTTGGTTTCGATTTTATCATTATAGAGATCGTCGTTTAACTAACTTCGTAGCGCTTTTACATGTACAAACGCGCACGCTGAGTCTTCGGGCGACGGGAACGTTGTTGAGTTGCCATGGAAGAAGGTTCGCGAAACGAGGTTCCGGTAGAGCCTCTGTGCGTACACTCAATTCCAGTACGTGTAGAAATGATTTTTAACCTGAATACGATCTGCGTTGCCACGCTTTCAAATACTTAAAGGGGTTGTTCACAAATAAAAAAGTGTGTTAAGGATGTCTAATGATTTAATCAACGTATTGAAATGATTTCGTGTACAGTGCTTCATGCAAAGTCCCAGCTACGTCTGGACGAAACCCAATTAACTCTGATCTATACCTGCAACTTGGAACGAGATAAGTGATGCTGCAGTTCTTTTAATCTTCGCGCAGTATAATTATGTCGTTGGTATAATTACTAGCTGCGCGCTCCGTGCTCACGAAACTACGAATTCTACGCGTCACACGAACCTAATTTTTTGATTCGTCAATTCATCTAAATCTTTCAACGAATGCAACGCACGTGATATTACTTTTTGAAGCCTATAAATATAACTGAGTGGCTTAATATTGTGAGTTAAGTTTTATGACTTTAAATCTTCACATCCATTAACGTAAGTTATGTTTGGTTAAGTTATCATTTCGGTGGTGGGGACATGGGTTGGAAAGTAAAAGTGAAAATTCCAAATCTTTAGTTCCTTAAATTTTAGATTTAGTCAAATTTTATTCTGGTTTGACAACAAATGTTTTTTTTTGACGTTTGCAAAACCAGACTAAAATATTTTTATGTGGAGTTTTACGTTTTTTTCCATGTGCTTAGAAGTGACGAAACGAAGTTTTGAGGATGTTATTTAAACTTGCACAAATGCCAATTATTTCGTTTTGTATGGTGCTGTGCATATATTTGGAATTAACCGGCATATTGTCACTCTTGGCTTTTTAATCAGGACAATTTCTTTTTAAAAGATCTAATATCGCAATAAAGTTTCCTCTTTTCCAATATAGTCGGGAGATGTGTAAATGTTCCCCTGAAGTGCTAAATAATAACTTACACGTGTGTAGATATAACCTCTCTATTTCTGATAACGTCTAGTCTATGGTGGTCGTTAACCTGGAAAGCTATTTATCCACGGGATATGGATTCCATGTAATCTAAGTACATTTTGTAGGCTAGTTGGTGAGAAGATTTATTGGAAATAAAGTGTTCTTCGAATTTTTCCACATATTTTTGCAATCCGAAAATCCCTTAAGAATAGCAGTATTTTACGGCCTAAAAAATGACGGCAACAAAAACAATACACTGCATCCTTTGCAACGGAACATTCAATCATTTGATATTTTTCATACCAAGAAGAATTGAAACCTCCATTTTTACCTCAAATTAATCTTTTAGGAAAAGGAATAAAAGAACTGATTTTTTTCATGGTGGTATTAAATAAAAATGTATGAATTTATTACGGACAACTCATGAGATTAATCTCATGAGTTGTCCGTAATAAATTCATATATTTTTATTTTAGGAAAAGGATTTAGTTTATGCTGAACTTGTGGACTGGAATGCAATCTTTATCTAGACTAATATCCAAGTTATGCAACACTTGCAAGCCCATTTCTTTTGAATTGGCCACGTTGTTTGATCTATTTTGTATATGGATAGAGTTGGGGTTTGCAATTACTTCTGCATTTTCTCCTTCATGATTTAGTTCAATTTCCATATCAGTACTGACGTTTGCAAGAACTTAAGCAGTATTATTACCACTGTTATCAGTCCCCAAGGATTCTTTGCCTAGGTTTTCCTCAGAACTATCGTTATGGCTTTGCGCCGATGATTTAAAAAAAACGTGCCATTACACCTTTCTGACTACTAACGAAACTATCTCCCCATTTCTGTTTTTGTCGTTTTCGGGCCCCAGATAAAAATTTTCTGGTACTCATATTTAAATATGCTTTTATTATATACTAATAGCAAAATAACATTAAAAAGGTTTAACAAAATGAAGCTCAGTTAAACTACGTAGTCTTCAAACAGACTTTATGATAAAAACATCTATATCATAGCCTTGAAAAAGGCTGTTTGAATAAATTAGTGAGAATAGCTAATTAGCCTTGAAAAAGGTTGTTTGAATAATTGAGCTAGAATAGCTAATTAGCCTTGACAAAGTATGTTTGAATAATATAGTTAGAATAGCTAATTAGTCTTGAACAAGTTGGCAAGCCAAAATATACCTCTCCTCGGAAGAATGGTCCCTTGTGGTAATAATATCTCGACACGACCCCCAAAGATATCTCCGCAATTCAGAGTTATTTACGAAAAACGTATTCTCGGTTC